>NW_004443942.1:3110322-3166549 GCF_000243295.1 Trichechus manatus latirostris
AGTTCTTTATCTCTTCATTTGATGTTCTAGGGTTTCAGGATTGTTGATTCTCTGTTTGGCTTAGTTTTTCGGATCTTTGTTGTGGAGGGACGGCGTGGTGTTTCTGCCTAGAGCGCCATCTTGCCGGAAGTCTGAGATTTTAACTTTTTATTGAGGAGTATCCACGGAGGCTGAGCCTTCCCTCTGGGACTCAGGCAGCAGTGTCCGTGTGTGCGTGTGTGCGTCTGTGCGTGTATCTGGGCTCAGGCTGGAGACAGTGTTAGTAAAGTCTACTCTATCAGGAAGTCTGTCCTTGTTATTCCTGCAGCACCTTTAGAACACAGACTAGGCTGCTTCCATTTCCCACTTGGTTCCTCTTGCTTCCTTTCTCCTGTATTCAATTCTGTATCTCAGAAGTCTCTTATATCCATCTAGAATGGCCTCTCCTCCCCACTACCTCTGCCCTAGTGCAGGCTTCATCATCTCTCCTCTAGATGATCGCAACAGCCTCTTCAGCACCACATTTCCTTTTGCCTTCACGCCCATTCTTTCACGTTGAGAAAATTTATGTTTTCTGCATATAAACTGAAACCCTATTTTATTAACCTTTTATTATTGGCTGGGTGTATCAATTAGTCCAGAAGTCAAATAGCTTCCACAAGGAACACCATTACTGCATTAATGCAGTGAACAGAGTCTTGCAACCCAAGTCTTATAATTAGATGATCTGCTAATTGAGGAGGGGCGTGCCAACCTGAATTGAGTCTTGACACAGTGATTAGAGCCTTAATTACAAGGAGGAGAGGCATCAAGACTCTTAATCTGGTTTTGTCCCTGTTTACTCTTGTGGTTGCAGCTGCCATGGGGAAGGCGTTGAACATTCTAGGCTGCAGGTTGGGTCTGGAGGGGCTGGGCTGAGCCAAGCCCCATAGAAGGACAGGCCTCTCGATTAGAGATAATTTTCTGTTTGGTACTGGTCTTGGCTCTTTCAACTTCATGAATAAATCTGGAGAAGGGCTAACAGAAAAGGAGTTCATCCTCCCAGACCTGTAGGAAGTCACTTTGCTTTTAAGGCTGCTTCTAAATCATTCAGAAAAGCAATCAACTCCCAACACTTCTGCAAGGGCCTCCTTCTGCTTCCTTCTTCTCTCCTTCCCACCATTCATTTAACTCTGAATTAACTCCATGAGGTTGATCTGTCTGACGTGATCTTCACTGTATCTCTGGTGCTGAGAGCCTGGCACAGAATTCACACTCAATAGATTTTGTCATTGTATGAATATGCCAGGTACTGTGCTGATACTGTGGTACACAGATGAATCAGACATAGATCCTGCCCTTGAGGAGGACAGACACAAAGAAACCAACAATTAAAATGCAGCAAGGTAAGGGCAATGTGAGAAGTTACATAACGTGATAAGAAGCCTAGAGGAGGGGAATCTGACCCTGTCTACAGTTGGCAAATATTTCTTGGAAGAGGAGAAAACCAAGCTGAGTCTTAAAAGATGTAGAAGTTTTACAGGTGGAAAAATAGGGAAAGGCATTCCAGGTGGAAGAGAACAATTTGGACAAAGGCATAGATAGAAGCATGAAGTCCCATGACGTATCCAGGGAATTGCAAAATGTTTGGAGTGGCTGGAGCATAGGGAGTGAGGAGCAAGTGGTGGAATATAAGGCTGGAGAGACTGGTCATGGAGGCCAGGTCACCATGTATGATTGTGCAGCTGTTCACCTTATAAGGATGCCCAGCTGAGGGAGTAGGTGAGGGTTGAAACACAACTCTTGCTCCACTTGGCAAGCATGTGCTTGTGGCTACAACTTCTCAGAGGAGACTCTGTTTCTAATTTACATGAGTGCTCTTATGGGCTAACCGTGTCTATGTGGAGAGTCTTGTAGACCATGCTAAGGAGTGCATCTTTATCTAGGGCAGTGGTTCTTAAACTTTGTTTACCAGAGTCCCCTGGAGGGCTTATTAAAATGCAGATTGCTGGGCCCCACAGTTTCTGATTTAGTAGGTCTGAAGTGGGCCTGAGAATTTGTATTTCTAACAAGTTGCCAGGTGATGCTGAGACTGGTAGTCCCTGATCATACTCTAAGAAGCACCGGTCTGGGCAACAGAAAGCCTGTTTAGGCAGGAGAAGCAAAAGCCAGATGCTCAGGTAAGAGGGATCTGTTTTCTGGCTTTAGGGTTTCCAGTATCTTGTGTGAGCCAGTTAGCACAGCTAAACATATTAAGGAGAGTGGATACATTATATTTCCCATCTTGTCCTACGAGGATAAATTGAATAGTTTTATTAATTCAAGTAGGAATTCTATCCAAGAGTCCCCCTGTTTAAGGACATTTTGCCCACAGATGATTTAAGGAGCGTCCATATCATTACAAGAAGCTCAACCCTAGAGCTTTTGAATAGTGAGTTCCCAAATGATTCAAATGTTTGTTTATACTTTATTAATTACTCCAGGAGAAGCTGGGGACCAGAGAAACTTAAAGCCACTGACTAAAAGATGAGTCATACATGGTGATAAAGCTTCTTTGAAAACTTTTATTAGTCAATAAACACTTGAATTCAAAATTATAATATGTGTGTGTGTTTGGTGAAGGGGAGAAGGGAATGAAGGACAAGGAACCACAGAGAATCAGTACCTCACACATATTAATAAATGTTTGCTAAATGAAACCATGACAAGTGGACTGAGCATGGCAAGGCGGAATCCAGGGATAGTCTGAGTGAAGGAATCTGGGCTGACAGGAAGTTATCAAGTTGTGTCTAGACCCAGCTGGAGTTTGGAACCCTGGGATGGGAAGCTAGGCCTTCTTGGAGTCCACTCCTCTTCTGTAACCCCTGAGAACACTAGTAAGATGTCCTTGTGCATGGAGGGAGTCCCTGGGGAGTGCAAACAGTTAACATGCTCGGCTGCTAAACCAAAAGATTGGAGATTTGGGTCCACCCACAGGCGTCTCAGAAGAAGGGCCTGGAGAGCTGCTTCCAAAAAATCAGCTGTTGAAAATCCTATGGAGCACAGTTCCACTCTGACACACATTTCAGTGGTGTGTGTGTGTATGTGTATGCATGGAGTGAGAATGGTTGTACCCTTCTTTTAGGGGCTCAGGACCAGCCTGCCTTTAGATTAGGGGCTGGAGCTGAAAGGTGGTGGGGACTGAGTCTATCTCCATTCTCTGGTCAGAATACAGTTTCTGGGATAAGTTAGCTTTGGGATAGGAGTGGGGAGAGTGAGTGCTGGGAAGAACAACTAACCTGATTATCTTTTGCCTATTTCCAACCTCAGCTCCAGCCTTTCCTGAGCACGGGGGCAGGAGAGGTGCAGTAAGATCTCCATTACTCTCTAAGTTAGGTTGCCCATTAGGGAGCCTCATGCCCAGCTGAAGGGCTGCCATCCTCAACCAGCTCAACTATTTTCAAACCGCACCTGTCAGTACCATTACTGGGAGAAGGAAAAGCCTTGTCAAAGGCAGATGGGTTCTGCCTCTAGGTGTCAAGGAGAAAAGGAGAAGAGAGGGGAGTCCACTCAGAGGCTGCAATCAGGATCAGGTTGTTCTTAATTAAGATAGCTCCAGGCAGCATATTTCCATAATGCCACATTAGAGAGGTCCTGATATGAGTCATTGCAGAAGCTTCGATTCCCCGAGTCAGCACTGTTCTGTGTTTGAGGCTCCTCAACTCAGAGCCAATCCATTTCAATCACCAGGCTTTCTGAGCACCTGAGATGTGCCCAGCCCTGTGCCAGAGGCCTTGTCCAGCCTAGACAGGGACATGTGGTAATGCATATGGTTTAGTTCCTGCCATCCAGGGCAGAAGCTTCAGCTAGAGTCCGACCTTGGGGGAGGAACATGGAGTTAGGAGCACTTGGATGTGGGGCTATTCCAGGTGGGCTCAAGTGCTTCCTGTGATGACCAGGAGGTAGTATGGGACAGAGGGAAGCACACTGGATTTGGAGGTAGAGATCTGAGTTTCATTCACTTAGCAAACTTTTATTGAGGGTCACCTTATCTAGGGGCTTGGAATTAAGAGATGTATTATTCAAAAGTTAAGATGAAGTAAAAACATCTTGTTAGATGAAGACTAAAATAATCAGCACTGACTGACCCTCCCTTAAAATTACTCAGGAACATACTTCAGAAAGTAGGAAAATGAACCTAAAAGGAAGGAAAGGGATGCAAAAAATGTAACTTTGTGTATATGCAAAAGGTATATTCTTACTCTATAGAACAATAACAACTAATTCAAGAAGTATGTAAATAATAACATGAAAAATACATGAGGAAGTAGAGTTAAAATGTATTGTGTTACTAGGGAGGATAGCAACAAGTAGATTAAATTTAGATATTGTTAAAATAAGTACGCATGTTCAAAATTTTAAGGTAATCAAAAGAATAGATACTAATTAGATGATAAACCTCATAAATCAATAGAGGGTGGAGAGAGAGGGAATAAATAAAATTCAATAGAAGGCAGGAAAGTAGAAAATAAAAAGAAAGGTTAGGGTAAGCAGAAAGCGCAAAATAAGAAGGTAAAAACAAATCCAAATATATCAGGAAGTGAAATAATTATAAATGGACAAAATTCACCACTTAAAAGACAGAAACTATTTTATTTTTGCACTTTAAGTGAAAGTTTACAATTCAAGTTAATCTCTCATACAAAAATTTATACATACATTGTTATGTGACCCTAATTGCTCTCCCCATACTGTGACAGCACATTTCTCCTTTCCACCCCAGATTTCCTGTGTCCATTCAACCAGCTCCTGACCCTCTCTGCCTTGTCATCTTGCCTCCAGACAGGAGCTGCCCATTTAGTCTCATGTATCTACTTGAGCTAAGAGGCACATTCTTCACGAGTATCATTTTATGTCCCAGAGTCCAGTCTAATCTTTGAAAAGACAGAAATTCTTACATTTTATACAAAACAAAACACAGGTTAGAAGAGTTAGTTCTAAAACATAGGGCCGAGAAAGATTGAAAATAAAGAAATGGAAAAAGATATATAATAAAACAATCATTAAAAACTGGTATAGAAATATTAATATCAAACAATACAGATTTTATGATTAAAGACCATTACTAAATAAAAAGAGGATCATTACATAATGATAAAACAATGAAGCAGGAAGATAAAACAATGAATGTATATGCAGCTTTAAATATGTAAAGCAATATTGATAAAATTATAAGGCATAATTAAAAATTCATAATCATAATGTAAGACTAACACATCTTTTTCAGTAACTGATAGATCAAATAGGCAAAATTTAATATGGTTACAGAAGATTGGAAGAACAAAATTAATAAAGCCAAAAAAAAAAACCCAGACCCATTGCCGTCGAGTCAGTTCCAACTCATAGCCACCCTATAGGACAGGGTAGAACTGCCCCATAGAGTTTCCAAGGAGCGCCTGGTGGATTCAAACTGCTGACCGTTTGGTTGGCAGCCATAGCATTTAACCACTACACCACCAAGGTTTCCACAAAATTAATAAGCTTAATTTAATGGAACTACATAGAACTCTAACATAATCATTAAAAAAAACAAAAACAAAAAACCAAACTAATTGCCAATAAGTCGATATCAACTCATAGTGACCCTGTGGGACAAAGTAGAACTGCCCTATAGGGTTTCCAGGGTTATAAGTCTTTATGGGAGCAGACTGCCACATCTTTCTCCCGTGGAGCGGCTGGTGGGTTCAGCTGGCAGCCAAGCGCTTTAACCACTGCGCCATCAGGGCTTCTCAAACATGATCATTAGAGAACACAAATTCTTTTCCGGCACACTTAGAACGGCGGATCCCATGCGTGGCGGGAGAGTTTGCAGCGTGCGTCCTTCCCTGCGAGGTCCGCTGCAGCATGACCACTTCCAAGCAGTTTCCTACACTGGTGCAGCTGGGACAGCGAGATCAGGAATTTGAGGAGCTCAGTTACCTCCACAAGTGGGCCTTCTGGTTCCACGCCGAGCACCTGATGAATCGGTATGGAGTTCACCTTGAGGCGTGGCTGATGGAAGCGATCTTCGGTCCTGGCGGAGGGCACATCCCTCACGTTGAGTGTCTGTCACAGACGGTTCTTTGCATGAGTCGATTGGACTCCAAAGGGGAGGCCGAGATCTTAATATTTGGGCGGCCTATTACCAGAAGGACATAACCAAGATGATCCTGAACTTGGCCGACTATCACCTCCACGGCCGGGAGCAAAGTTCAAAGAAGGGCCCTCCCGCGGAGGACGGCATCCAGCCGACTCCGAACACTGCACAGGTCAGGTCTCGGTTACCAAACTCTGAAAGTAGTTGTGCCCGGGGTGGGAGCCATGCAGGAGTTAAAGTGGAAGCCCTGTCTGGAAACCTGTTCGTATAGGTCCTGCTATGCCCTGGGCTAAGAATGATAGGGTGCTTTTTTTTTTTTTCCTTGTGTTAAATGTTTGCAAAGAATTTTTAAATGTTTAAAAAATTCTAATAGTCAAAACCAAAACCAAACAAAAAACACTTAGAACGATTACAATATTTGATCATACACTAAGTCTCAAAGGGAAGACGATTCAATATCAAACAGCTATATTCTGTCCCAAATTTAATAAATTTAGACATCATTCATGACAAGATAATCCTCAACCCTCCACTCACTTGTAAATTAAAAAAAATTATAAATAATTTATGGCTAAAGGAAAGATAATTGTTGAAATGAGAACTTTTTAATAACTGAATAACAATAAAATACTACGTATCCAAACTTGTGAGATGCAGCTGAAATAGTACTTAGAGGGAAATTGATACTTAGAAGCAAATATTATAAAAAGGAAGATTGAAAAATAATGAACTAAGCGTCTGCTGCAAGAAATTTGTAAAAGAAGAGAATAAATCTAAAGAAACTAGAAAGAAGGAAATAACAAAGATAAGATATGAGAATAATGAATTATAAATCAGTGAATAAAAGAAGAAATCCATTAAATTAAAGCTGGTTCTTTGAAAAGGCTACTCAGATAGACTATCATCATTTATTATTAAAACTCTTAGAAAATTAGAAATAGAAGAAATTTATCATAATCTAATATAAAGTACCGTATTTCCTGTCAATCCCCTTCATTGACCAGATACAACTGGAAGCAGAAGGCAAAGGAGGCCCAGAGAATGATGGGAAAGGATGGAAAGTGTGATCTGGAAGGGAGAGTAGAAGATAATCACACTTATGCCCACTGACCACCTATTCTATCCCTAGAGAAACTCATACACTTACAAGCAAGGAGATGTGTACAAAGATGTTTAGCACAGCACTGTTGACAATAGAGAAAAAGTGGAAACAACCGAATTGTCCCTCTTCAGGTTGATAAGCTCGACAGTGAATAAGGAAGACCGAAGAATTGATGCCTTTGAATTATGGTGTTGGTGGAGAACACTGAAGAATGAACAAATCTGTCTTGGAAGAAGTATAGCCAGAATGATCCTTAGAAGGGACGATGGCGAGACTTCGTCTCATGTGTTCTGGACATGTTATCAGGAGGGACCAGTCCCTGGAGAAGGACGTCATGCTTGGTAAAGTAGAAGGTCAGCAAAAAAGAGGAAGACCCTCAACGAGATGAATTGACGCGGTGGCTGCAACAATGGGCTCAAACATAGCAACGATTATGAGGATGGCGCAGGACCGGGCAGTGTTTTGTTCTGTTGTACATGGGGTTGCTAGAGTTGGAACTGACTCGACTATACCTAGCAGCAACAACAAGTTTGATAATAAACTGTGGTTTATTCATAGAATGAAATGCCATAATGCAACCACAGTGAATAACTAGATCTACATGTATCAATACAGCTAAATCTCAAAAATATAATACTGAGTGAAAAATATGTTACCAGAAGATACATATGATAGTTAAAAAACAAAACAAAACAACAACCAATTGCCCTCAAGTCAGTTCTGACTCATGGAAACCCCCATGTGTGTCAAAGTAGAATTGTGTTCCATAGGGTTTTCAATGGCTGATTTTTTTGCCAGGCCTTTCTTCTTAGGTTCCTCTGGGTGGATGTGAACTGCCAACCTTTTGGTTGGCAGCTGAGTGCTTGTTTTTGCACAATCCAGAGACTCCAAACTTATATAAAAATTGTAAGATATGTAGTAACTTGTATAAATGTGTAGCAAAAGCACAAAAATGTGAATAGGAAGGAAATATTCCAACTTCAAGATGATAATAACCTCTGGGGATGAAGGAAAGGGAAAGAAGGGAAACAAATAAGGCAAAATGTTAACATCTGTTTAATTTCAGTGGAGGGTACATGAGTGAATTATTTACTATTCGATCTTATTTTCTGAATATTTGAAATATCTCATTAAAAATTTAAAAACAATAATGAAAGAAAGGCAGTGAATGATTTGAGAGATATTTACAATGTAAAAAAGGAGCTAAATTTCTCTTACTTAGAGGAGGGTTTGACAAACTTTCTCTGTAAAGGGCAAAAAAATAAATATTTTTTGTTGTATAGGCTATATAGTCTCTGGTCTCTTGCAACTACTTGACTCTGCTGTTGTAGCTTGAAAGCAGCCACAGACAATACACAAACGAATAGGAGTGGTGTGTTCCAATAAAGCTTTATTTACAAAAAAAAAGATGGCAGGTCAGATTTGGCCCATGGGCTATAGTTTGTGATCCCTGATCTAGAGAATCCACTTATCAGGCATGCATCTTTCCCCAAGAATGCATTTTAAATAAGACTCTGTGGTATAGCTGTCCTCCCAATCTGCAATACAACAGATCGATGAGTGGCATTTTTCTTGTTCAGACTTCAAGGTACGGTGGCTGAAGAGTGGGCCCTTTTATGTTTTCATCTTTGTTTCGGTGTGAGTATTAGAGGCCTTTCTGGGCTTCGCTTTAGCCTATTGTGTGCAAGCTTTGGAAGAGCTGTAATCCTAAATTACCTCTAATTCTAGCTAAACAGAATAAGCAAAACAAGGAAGCATTAGCAGACATTGTTTGAAACCTGCAGACATCATTGGTAGGTGTCTTAGGCTGGGTTCCCTAGAGAAACAAAACCAGTAAAGCGTATAAATATATATAGATAGAGATTTATATCAAGGAAACCGCTCATATGATTGTAGAGGCTGGAAAGTCCCAAGTCCGTGGATCAGGATAGAGGCTTCTCTCGATTCATGTAGCCACAGGGGCTAACAAACCCAAGATCGGCAGGTTGGAGAGCAGGGCTCCTGCTCACAGCCTGTGAAGATTGACGAGTCCCAAGATCGGCAGATAAGCTGATAGCTCAAGTCCCAAGAACCAGAGGTCGGACGAACAGGAGATAGCTGCAGGATCCAGAGCGAGCAAGAAAGCCAGAACGTCTGCTTATATTCGGATGCAGGCCATACGCCAAAGGAAACTGCCTTTCAACTGATTGGCTACCCACAGCAGATTCCATCATGGGAGTGATCACATATAAACACAGAATCATGGTGCAGCCAAGAGGACACACAATCTTAACCATCACAGTGGGCTATTGTAACTTTGGAATCTGGCCTATGACTAGGATTATCTAGTTCTGGATATGTTGATTTCATATTATGGGCTTAAATGGAGAGGGTAGCTTAGTATAGTGGTTAGAGGCATGGACTCTGGGTTCATAACAGTATGTATTTCATTGTTGTTAGTTGCCATTGAGTTGGTTCCGACTCATGGTGACCCCATGTACAACAGAATGAACGAAACATTGCCTAGTTCTGCATCATCTTCACAATTATTGGTATGGTTGAGTTAATTGTTGTGGCCACTGTGTATTTTGAGTGCCTTCTAACCTAGGGAGCTCATCTTCTAGCACTATATCAGATAATATTCTGTTGTGATCTGCAGAGTTTTCATTGACTAATTTTTGCAACTACTCTAGGCCTTTTTTCCTACTCTGTCTTAGTCTGGAAGCTCTGCTGAAACCTGTCCACCATGGATGACCCTGCTGGTATCTGAAATAATACCAGTGGCATAGCTTTCAGCATCATAGGAACACATAAGCCACCACAGTATGACAAACTGACAGATGAGTGGTGGACCTGTCTCACAGGGAACCAAAATTTGTTCCAGTTATGTATTGCAGTAGAGCAAACCACCCCAAAGCAGTGGCTTAAAAACCACAGCCATCATTTACTTTGCTTGTGAGTCTGGGAGTAGATTGGATTTAACCAGGCAGTCCTCTCTGGGGATCTCTCATGATGGTGGTGAGGCCTGGTGCCATCTGGAAGGCTTCGTGTCAGTCTCATGCCTGGGCTGGGGACATCTGAGTAGCTGAGGGCTAGAACAAAAGGGACTCTTGAGGCATCTCTCTCTCTCCTTGTGGTCTTTCCACATGGTGGCCCCAGGGTAGTTGAACTTCTTACCGGCTAAAGACTTCCAAAGTGAATGTCCCCCAAAAGACTGGCAAAACTGTGTGGCCTTTTCTCACCTGGCCTCTAAAGTCACGCAGTGTTACTCCTGCTTCAGTCAATTCAATTCCCTGTGGCAGTCACAAAGGCTATGAAGATTAGCACAATTAATCTGGGTAAAGCGCTTAAAGGCAGTGCTTGGCAGAGAGTAAGTGCTACGTAAGTGTAAGAAAATGCATATACAGGAGTTTCTAGCTGAGGACT
Source organism: Trichechus manatus latirostris (assembly GCF_000243295.1). Lineage (NCBI taxonomy): Eukaryota > Metazoa > Chordata > Mammalia > Sirenia > Trichechidae > Trichechus > Trichechus manatus. The sequence goes on from NW_004443942.1 coordinate 3,120,903, forward strand.
TCAGTACTTACAAATAGACACATGACCACGACAGGAACTTTCCAGTCTCCAAACTCCACCTGCTGCTGCTGCTCCTGTCCTTCTCTTCACTGCTATTTCCTTTTTGGCTTCCACACAGATCTGTCAAACCTGTCTGTTTCAGGCTGGGTTCTCTAGAGAAGCAAAACCAGTGAAGTGTATACATACATATACATATACACACACATATATACATATATATATATACACACACACACACACACACACATATATATAGATTTATATCAAGGAAATGGCTCACGAGGTTGTAGAGGCTGGCAACTCCCAAGTCCATGGGTCAGGCATCAGGCTGGAGGCTTTTCCTGACTTACGTTGCTGCAGGAGCTGACGAACCCAAAATTGGCACATTAGATGGTAAGCTGCTGGCTTATGGGCCGTGGAAACCAACAAACTGCAAGATTGGCAGGCAATAATGCAGGCTGCTGGATCAAGTCCCAAGAACTGGAGGTCAGATGATGACGAGCTGGATGTAGGATCCAGAGTGAGCAAAAGCCAATGAGCTTTGCCAGAACGTCCATATATATTGGATACAGGCCTCACCCCCAAAGAAACTCCCCTTTCAATTGATAGGCTGATCATAGCAGATCACATCATGGAGGTGATTATATCACAAAATGGAGGATAACTACATCATTGCATAACTGCCAAACTACATCATTACATAACTGCCCAACCACTGAGAATCATGGCCCAGCTGAGTTGACACACACAACCTTAACCACCACACTGTCTCTTCATATCTACCCACCACCAAAGATTTGAACCTTGAACCTCCCCAAGGTCATGCTCTCACCATTCATCAAACATTGATAGAACATCTACTATGTGCAGGCCAACGGTAAAGGCACTGGAGATACAGCGTGAAGACACACTCTATGTCTTCTGCCAGGATCCATGAAACTGGCAGGTGAACTTGTTAGCTTGAAAGTAGGGGAAATCTCAGACCCTTCAGAGTTTTTGACACTATGCAGTGAGATGTATATTATTCTATCAGGACACACAAGATGTGTGTCTATGTTGTGGGGGATGGGAGACTTAGAGGAAGCACAACCTAAATGACATGATGATGTGTGTATGTTTGGTGAGAGAGACATCAGTGGAGGCAGCATAGGAGAGGTGACATTTGAGTTGGGTCTTGAAAGCTGAATAGGAACTTTCCATGCAGATTCTGTAGGGAAGGGTATTTCTGGCAGAGGAATAGAATGTGCAAAGGCCCAGAAGAATGTTTGAGGAAAGTAGCAGTTTGATAAGAGCAGAGCATAGAAAGAGTAGAAGTAGCTCCAGGAATCCTGCCCAGAACTCCCAAGTTACCTGCATTCAGGTGGCCTTTGGCAGCCTCATATGGTACCATGGAATGGACTGGAGCTTTGAAGTCAGATGGAGCCAAGTTTGAATATCAGTCTGGATACTTGGATCCTCTGTGAAATAAGGTAAGCCAATTTATCTATGAGACTCAATTTCCTCATCTGTAAAATGGGGATAATAATATCTTCCTCCCAGAAGTAGATGGGGATGAAATGAAATAATGTATGAGAAAGCACTTGTAATAATGTACCTGGCATGTTGCAGGTATTTGAAAATGGTGATTGTCACTCCCCTTTATAGAGCTGCTGTGATGTGTGTGTGTCTGTGCACATGCCAGGCACACAACAGGGACTTATAAATGAAAGTTTCCTTTGCCCATTATTGCCTAATACTCTCTCTTTGACACTGAAATGGCTTGTATCACAGAGAACAATGGGAGGCAAATTAATATAAAGACAAACCTGGATCCCAATTCTAGCTCTACCACTTACTACCCATATGATTCTGGCAAATCACGTCCCCTCTCTGAACCTCAGTTTTACTATCTGTGAAATGGGAGGTATTAATACCTAACACACAGGATTTGTATGAAGGCTAAATGAGATAATAAATCTAAAGTGCCCGGCATAGTTTTTACGTGCTCAAAAACGTATTGTGATGTGAAATTACTTTGTAAGGCACAAAGCACTGTGCAGACGTTAAAGATTATTATTTTATTAAGGCTAAATTAATTGTTCCAAAGGTTAATGGCTATTTCAAGTCAAGGCTTCATTTTTCTGCTGACTTTTTGTTGTTGAGGATGGAGTAGGGGAATAACAAGACCTTCTTTCCTGCGCTATCTAGGGACTGATGTTGTTCCCCACACCCTGCAGCAATCACCAAGCCACAAAGCAGTCCCTTCTTCACATGATGTCACATCAAATGCTACAGGCTCATGTCTTGATGTCCTGGGGGAAAAACATATTTGTTATTGTAAATGTGATGGAATATGAAACATGTACAGTATGGTAAGCAAGTTATATTAACAGTGAAACATACATAATGATTCTAAGACAGCTTAAAATTTGAAATTTGAAAATATTCTTTGGAAACCATAGATTAAGAAAATTATGAGCGCCACCTTGTGGAGGGATCTCCATTAAACCATGATATTGGAGAATGTTTCTTCCCCTATACACAATCTCCAAAAAAGGCAGAGAGCTTCCATCCATCCATCCATCCATCCACCCTCCTACCCACCTAACAATTTAGCCATCTGATGATCCATGCAGTCACTTGTTCATTTATTCAACATTTATCAAATGCTTTGTATGCTTTGGTCCTGGGGCTACCAGGGCCAAAATGATATGGACCCTGCTCAGAAGAGGGGACTCACAGATAAGAGGGAGTGATGGTAGAAATGGGCAACCAACAGTGCTGGGGGAACCTTGTTGGAGGGCACTTAAGTCAGTTGCTGCTGTTGTTGTTATTGCTGAGGTGGAGGAGACAGGCCAGGAAGGCTTCCTGATGGAAGTGGCACCTAAGCTGCCATCTGAAGCATGAGTAAGAGTGTGCTAGACTAAAGGGGATGTCTCCTGTGTGTATCCCCCTCTTGGGGTGGACGCAGGGGAGAAGAGAGGAGAGCCCTACGGAGGTCAGAGCGGAGAAAAGACAAAGAAACTAGAAAAGAGCGAAATGAAGTAACTACTAAGTGGACAGATTCTATTATGTAAGATTAATGCTACCTATTAATATTAGAAGGTATTAATAGCTGACATTATGTTGGGTTTTTCATTTAATAGAATTCTTTATACGCACATCAGCCGAGCTGTGTTATTGTGGGCTGTTGGCCAGGATGTGAGAATGGCCTCATTATGTATGGTCAGATGCATAATGGTATTCTGCACTGGGAATCTACCTCTGTTACCTGTTATAGTTTGTTAATTGAAAAATGTATTATGGTTCACAGGCAGAAAAATGCTCAGCAGCAAACTGGTTAACTTGTCTAGTGCTTGGCCTTAATCTGAAAGATGTACGGCCTTTAGCAATCATTTCATCCTCTGTTCTCCTTGCAGGACACTGGAATTAATGCTGAGCAGAACTAATGTTCACCTCAGCAAAGCACCCAGGGCCTGTGGTCTTCAGACAAAGCAGGTGCTTTCCAGTTCATCATAATCTGTCGCCCTCCTACCTCATCATATCTTGTCTCTGAAGCTGCATGTCCATTACCTTTTGCATCAACTTGCACTATTATTCTCCTTATAGAGGAGTGTTTCCCTATATCCATGTCTTTAAAACCAAAAAAACCAAACTCGTTGCGGTCAAGCCAATTCTGACTCATGGTGACCCCTTGTGTAATAGAGTAGAACTGCTCCATAGGGTTTTCTTGGCTATAATCTTTATGGAAGCAGATTGCCAGGCCTTTCTTCTGTGGTACCACTGTGTGGGTTCGAGCTGCCAACCTTCAGGTTAGTAGCTGAGAGCAAACCCTTTGCACCACCCAGGGACCTTCCCATATCTTTCATTTGAAAGCAAACGAAAGGTACACCAAAATGGGTGTGTATGTTTCAAGAAAAATGATACAAAACATATTTCTTGTAGAATTAAAATAACTATTCTTATGTGTTTAATGGAGCCCTGGTGGTGCAGTGGTTAAGTGCTAGGCTGCCAGCTGAAAAGTTGGCAGTTTGAACCTACCAGCTATTCTGCGGGAGAAAGATGTGGCAGTCTGCTTTGTAAAGATTATAGCCTTGGAAATCCTATGGGGCAGTTCTGCTCTGTCCTATAGGGTCTCTTTGAGTTGGAATCGACTCGACGACAATGGTTTTTTTTTGGTTTTTATGCATTGAATGTATAAACCAAGTGTGCCTGTGTCTTTGACCTTGTGCACCTCCTTTATTCATATTATTTTCTTGGGCCCTGGGGGTGCTTGCTTCAAGGTAAGCAGGAGCAGCCCTGGGCAGTGTCCCAGAGCAGGCATTGTTGGCCTTGATTATCACCTCCCTCCCTGGCGGCATCCCCCATTCCCAGACCCAGCACTGTCCATAAGCATGCTGGCCATGGATAGGGCTTAAGGGCAAAGCCTTAACATTTCAACAATTTCTTCTAAGGGGATTCTTGCTTTCCTTCTTTCATTTAACTCGAGTCAGAAGTAATGTGATGTTTTATTGGGATGGCCTTGGTGTTTCATTGTCTACAGTCGATTATGTCTAAAATAATTTGTTTTCTCTGAGGCCAGCAATCAGTCTGTGAATTCACTAGTCTGGCTCCTACCTCCTCTCCACTTCACAGCTAGGGCCAATGGATTTTCAACTGCGGGTTCTATCCTTTCCAGTCTCCCTCTCCTAGTCTCTGGAGCCAATTCTGTCTTTAGTGGTTAGGGTGGGAGGAGATGAAGAAACCCCGGGATGAGCATCAAGCCTGTCCTGCTGCCTGGGCTGATCTACTTTGTACCAAGATCTGACCCTGGGCTTCTGCTTTGTTCCCTGACCAAAAGCTATCCCTTAAGGCCCTGCCTTAAAGACCTTCCAGAACTTTCTGTTCTGTGGCTTTTTAGAACAGTTAATGTGGTCAGATAGACGGTTTGCTCACTCAAGTTGCTGGCCATTTCGGCATTCTTCACGGGAATGGATTATGAACGAGGAGGCCATAAAGTCAGGAAGTTAATATAACCAATAAAATGTATTAGCTGTACCCATCTACCAATAGGGGGCAAACTCCACTGTATTAGAGAAATTGATGATGTAATATTCAGAAAATAATAGTGCTTCAACCTTGAATGATGTTCAGACTAAGGATTGTTATGGATTGAACTGCATCCCCCCAATAGATATGTGGAAGTCCTAACTAGAGGCAGATTATCCAATAATTTTATCATACCACATCAAAGTGAAATCCATGTGAAATTGTTCACTACAGATTAGTAAGTAAGCACAAGTAAGCCCATGTTTACCTTGTTTATTGGATAATCTGCCCCTGTTCAGACCCCTTTTAAAGACAAAAAATGCTGACAAATTATTTTATTGTCATAATAAATTTAAATATATACAGATATTAAACTAAATATAAACCAGAACCGTTGCTGCCGAGTCGATTCTGACTTATGGCGACCCTAGAGGACAGAGTAGAGCTGCCCCATAGAGTTTCCAAGGAGTGGCTGGCGGATTCGAACTACTGACCTTTTGGTTAGCAGCCAAGGCCTTAACCACTGCACTACCAGGGCTCCGAACTAAAAACAAAACAAAAAAAAATGCATAAATATGAATAACACTATGCAAACATTAAACTTCAGATAAACCTTTACAAATGTATCAATTTAATATAAACAAACCTACAAAGCCAATAAAGTTCAGATTTATCTTTATTTAATAGGTCAGATAATGTTGGTTAGCTAAAAGAAAATCGTTGCTTGGTGTGTTTGGTCCTGGCAGCTAGGGCACAGGTTACTCTGAGTTGGCCATGACTCTACTGAATACTCTGCATGCCACATGGTGACTCAGCACTTCCGTCACTTACCTCAATTCCAACTATCTTGACAGGATGCTATGAGGTCATTTAGCTTTAACTTGACGATGAACACATCGTTTACATTGAAGTTTATCCTTGTTCATTTTTCATTAGCCTGAGACAGCTAAAGCAGTTCTATATAGCCCCTATGCTCTCATATGCACAAACCTAAGTGTGGACATAGACATTCTGTGGTTATGAACTGTTCATTCAGCTGATCCACAAGAGACTTATATTGATTATATTTTATGAACATAAACACACACACACACAGACACATACACCCACACGCAAAGCCAAGGACTCATGCACCCAGAGAAAATGACCTACGGCCCTAGTTTGAGAAGCATTAAACGTCTCCCTGGTATGGGGCAGGAGATGGGGGGGACTAGGGAGTTAAATTGTCAGAAGGTGTCCAAATCAACTTACACCTCCTTCAATCTACACCTCCTTAATGTTGGTCTGATCTCAGATTTACTGGGGAAATTGAGGCACCTGGAGCAGGCTTCGTGCTACCAGACCTCTCATGCCATCCTGCGTGGTGCTATGTGTTGGCATTGGGGGTTTATGGCACAGTGGTTAGGAGCTCGGCTACTAACCAGAAGGTCAGCAGTTCAAATCCACCAGCCGCTCCTTGGAAACCCTATGGGGCTGTTCTACTTTGTCTTTATAGGGTCGTTATGAATCGGAGTCGACTCAATGGCAAAGGGTTGTTGTTGTAGTGGAATGCAGTCACTCATTGTCCAGAAAGATGGATCAGAAACTCTAGTCTGAAAAGTTTTCATGCTCTCTCTGTTTGAATGTGTATGTTTACCAGCAGGAAAACTTAAGATAAAAGCCATTGGAAGGGGACCAAGAGAGCTGCTGTAGATTTTGTGCTCTAAAGGATCATTCAAAGTAAAGAAGGAACACCTGCCAAGGAAATGATCAGACAACCCCCAGGAACTTATGACCTTGGTTGCCTTTTACAAGATGGGCAGATAATGTTATTTAACAAGAACGTGGGCTGTTACGTGACTGTCAGTGGTAACCCCCAAGCCCAATAAACATTCTGACTTATTACTGAAACTTGTTACTGTTTTCAGCCTCACAATAGTGATCCACCTGGGGGGGACTGAGGCATAACACTTGATCTATGGGGCCTGTCCTCAAAGTTCCATTGACAGTCTTGGTTCACCTGCAGCTCATGAGACCAGATCACTGGTCATCATAGCCCAGATTGGACTTTCTCTAATTCCTGGAGCTATTTGTCCACAACCTTACCTGCTTGTCACAACCCTGAGTCCAAGTCCCAAACATCAAGACCTGCTTCAAATTGCTCCCCAAGCACTTTTGGGGAGCACTTTTTAACGATTTGATGTTTCCATGCCTATTTCCCCTGAAACTCAATATTCTCAACTATATATCCTTTTGTGCTGGTATGTTTCTATAAACTAGCCTCAAATATATTTTAGAATAAAGTGCAATGTGAATGAATGAATGATTAGCTACACACATGCAGTAGAGTATGTGTAGTGGTTAGAAACCAGGTTCTGGAATCAGACAGGCCTGGGTTTTAGCTTTGTCTTGCTACTTTGGAGCTACATGACCATGGAAAAATTACTTAGGCTCTCTAGGATTTGGTTTTCTCATCTGTAAAATAAGGATCATAATAATATCTATTTCATAATGTTGTCAAGAGGACTAAATGAGAAATCACAGTGTTTGACACATAATAATAATTAAAAAAAAATAGCCTGTTGCTGTCTGGTCGATTCCAACCCATAGTGACCCTATCAGACAGAGTGGAACTGCCCAATAGGGTTTCCAAGGAGCACCTGGTGGATTTGAACTGCCAGCCTTTTGGTTAGCAGCCATCTCTTTACCACTGTGCCACCAGCACATAATAGGCATTCATTAAGTAGTAATTATTATCATTGCTATTTATTGAGGATTTGTATATGAAGGCCTTTGGGCTAGGTACAAGGGATACCAAAGTTTTCATCTTCAAGGTGCTCACAGAAGATCTGAGGTCTTCTAAGGAGCCACTCAGAGTGAGACCAAAAGTCAGACTGGATTGATACCAAATCAACTAAGTTTGGGGCCAGAGCAAACAAAATTCACCCCCTTCACCCAGTCCTTTTTAGGGTGGGATTAATTCTGGAGCCTGTGTTCTAGAAATTGACTGCATGTTGAAGTCAAGAGTGTCCAGGTGGGGGTGATGGTAAATCTAATTTCCATAATATCACAGCTCAGATGTCACTTCATTTGGAAAGTCTTGGAAGGGTAGCAGAGAGGGCACCTCAGCCCTGGTTGGGAGGCAACACTGAAGACACAGTGAAGGAGCTGTGTCCCACCAATGGGCGCTACACAGTACTGTTAGAAGGAAACCCAGGTTATCTTTCCTTTCTAACGGCCAGAAACATATGTCTCAAGCAAGATTCATAAAGATATCATTTTATTCTTTGTCTCCTCATTTTAGAGTCAGTATACGAACAACTTGTTTTCTTAAGCTTCAGGGAAGCCCAGTCTAACATGTTAGCCAGGAAGTAACATGCCTTCTCCCTGTGATGGATGTCCATAAAGCATTCGAATCCAGGTAAAAATATGTCAGAATTTGTTCAAAGTCTATCAGTTGGGCCATTTTCTCAATGATAAACAGATGGCCCCTTTGAGTTATTCAGAAGGAGAACATTTTCTCCTTTTGTTCATCTCAGGTTTTATGGTTTAGAAGAATTAATGTTTAATCCCAATTCCAAAATTGTTAATTAGTTTATATTTGCTTCACTAAATCTGCTAAATAGATTTTTATCACTTCAGCTATATCTCCCTGGCAGCATCTGGTGTCAAGTTTGCAGAAATAATGTTGATTTTATAGCCAGAAAGCAGAGGTTAAGCCTCCAGGACTACAGATGTGACAGCATTAAAGGGAAATTCATCACTCCCAAAGCTTCCATTCCCACGTATTTTTGGATCAGCCCAAATGTGCGGCAATGTTCTCCTTTCCCTTTCGTTCTCCAGGAGCACTGTGGCTCCATTCCTTTTTGATTTATGTGTGTGGTTGTTGCTGATGAGGACTCCAAGGGAGACCTCAGCCCGCCCCAGCCATCGCCTTGGCAAACAGCAGACGATCTTCTTGCTCAATCCCTTTTCTGTTGCTTTCAGGGACTTCCATCCGGGGCTAGGGCTGTGCAAGACCAACATAATCCATCAGTTCAATAGATAAAGAAGTTACGTAGGCAGGGACTGTACATACACAAGCTCTGTAACTTCACCCAGGTGGCAGGTGGCGTAATAGAGCAGAGCAGCAAAAGTAACTAAGGCGGTGTCTTTGAACCCAAATCAGTGCAGCTGGGGGAACAATTAAGCGAAAGCAAACAATCATAAAGACTGGTATCAGGCAAAAACTGTTGGACAGTAATTGCACAAAGGGCTAAGTGCTGGAACTGAAAGATTGACAGTTCGAATCCACCCGGAGGTGCCGTGGAAGGTCAGGCAATCTACTTCCAAAAGATCACAGCCATTGCACACATCATGGAATGCAGTTCTACTCTGAAACACACGGGTTTGCCATGAGTTGGAATTGAATCAATGGCAACTGGTGGTAGGCTGAATATTGGCTACCAAATATATCCACTTCTGAATCCCTGGAACCTATGAACATTACTTTATGTGGGAAAAGGGATTTTGCAGATATAATTAAACTAAAGATCTTGAGATGGGGAGATTAGCCTGGATTATCCAGATGGGCCCTAAATGTAATCACAAGTGTCTTTAAAAGAGGGAGATTAGGCAGAAGATGAGATGTGATGATGGAAGCAGAGACTGGAGTGATGTCCTTTGAATATGGTGGAAAGGTCCACAGGACAAGGAAAACAGCTGGCAACTAGCAGCTGAAAAAGACAAAGAAATGGATTTCTTCTTTCAAGCCTCCAGAAGGAATCAGACCTGCCAACACCTTGACATTAGCCCAGTGAAACCTATTTTGGACTTCTGAATTCCAGAACTGTAAGAGAATACGTTTGTGGTGTTTTAAGCCACCAAGCTTAGGGTTGGTTATTTGTTACAGCAGCCATGGGAAACTAACACAGTATCTTATTCTTGCCTAATGCCAAAGAGTTCCAGTTTGCAGTCAGAAGTATTTTACAGGGGCAAAGAGAGTGAGAAGGGATTAGCATTTGCTTCCTCAAGAAGAGTCCCCCATTCTGAAGTTCCTCCTTAGCATGGGTGTGGGCAGCGGCAGCTTGAAGCAGAAATGGAGGTGGCAGCTGCGAAGCTCTGTGTAGCTGGGGAAAACATTTCTAAGCATTAGGGACTGTTGGGCAATAATAGAGAGACTGAGAATTCTTTGCAACTGACATATTTGCATAAATATTGGAAAAAGGCCAGATAAGCATAGAGAGAACAGTTAGAGGAGGGTGGAAAGCAGGGATTACCGGGAAGAAGATTCAGGCCAGAGGCGCTGCCCCAGCGCATCCAGTACTTCAGCGGGGAAGGAGTGGCAGTGAACAGCCAAGCCTCTATGGTCATGCCCTCCAGGTATTGCTTCAGAGGTGGGAGGAGATTTGATTGTGTGGAGCTCTGAATCCACCAACCTCTTTTCACTCAGAGTGGCTCTGAGTTTATTTGTTAAATACATTGGGCTTCCAGATGGGATTTCATTTAAGAAAAAAATTCCACTGGTAGAAAAAAAAGTGGGTTTTTTGGTAACTTTTAATTTTGATATAATTTTAAATGTACAGAAAATTGTAAGAATACAAAAAACTCCCATATAGCCTTCTCTCAGACTCACCAAGAGTTAGCATTTTGCCCCATTTGCTTTATCATCTCTTCTCTCTCTCTAAATAGAAACGTATTATTTTTTCTGAGCCATTTGATAATAAGTAGATGTGATATCCCTTTACCTCTAAATATGCCAGTGTGTATTTTATAAGAACGAGGATATTTTGTTACATAACCACAGTACAATTCTCAAAATTGGGAAATTTAAATCAACAAAATGCTACTATCTAATCCACATCCAAATTCCAATTTTGCCAATTGTCTTTATAGCTAAATTTTTCCTGGTCCAGGATCCAATCCAGGATTATGCATTGCATTTAATTGTCTTATCTCCTCAGTACTTTAATTTGGAACATTTCCTCAACTTTTCTCTTTCATGACTTTGACATTTTTAAAAAATACAGGTAAGTTATCCTGTAAATTGTCCCTCAGTTTAGGTTTATCTAATGTTCCTCACGATAAGATTCACATTATTATTATTATTATTATTATTTTAGCTCTAATGTCACAGAAGTGATGTTCTGTCCTTCTCAGAACATCATTTTAGAGGGCACGTGATGTTGGTTTGTCCCACCATTGCTGCTGGTAACACTGATCCCTTGGTTAAGTTGGTGTCCTCCAGGTTTCTCGACTGTAAAGTTACTACTTTCTCCTTTGTAATTAATAAATAACTTATGGAAAGATACTTGAAAACTATGTAAATATCCTATTCCTTATCAAATTACCACCCACTTGTTTTAGCATCCATTGGTAATTCTTACTTGAATCTATTATTACTGTGATGATTATAAAATGGTAATTTTCTAACTACATCATTCCTTCTACATTTATTAGTTGGTGTTATTCTGGAAGGATAAACTTTCCCTTCTTTCCATTTGTTTATTTATTCATTTATTTAAATATATCAGTATAGACTTACAGATTCTTATTTTACTCAATGGGTTATAATTCATTATTGTTGTTAGGTACTGTCGTGTCCGTTCCGACTGATAGTGACCCTATGTACAACAGAATGAAGGAACACTCTGGCTGTACTTCGTCCAAGACAGATTTGTTCGTTCTTTTGGCAGTCCATAGTGTATTCAGTATTCTTCACCAACACCACAATTCAAAGGAGTCAGTTTTTCTTTGGTCTTCCTTATTCATCGTCCAGCTTTTGCACGCATATGATGTGACCAAAAATACCATGGCTTGGGTCAGGTGCTCCTTAGTCTTCAAGGTAACATCTTTGCTTTTCATATAATTCATTACTATCATTATTTATTTTGAGGCTCAAATTGGCCCAGATTTGGCCAGTAGGAGCTCCCTCAAGTTGGCTGCTTCTCCCTACCTCCCTACTTCCCTACATCCCTACAGCCCTATCTATCATCTATCTGATACCTCTAATTCTAATCCTACATGACAGGGTTCATCCTAAGCAAATTCCATTCTATATTTGCAATAGGTGTCTCCCACATTGAGAATCTATTTGTTAATTTGCTCAGTCTTTTTTGTACAGAAAGTAGTTTCGGAATTGCTAACCCATACTACTACAAAAACAAACCAACCCCAAGCCTATAAGTAGAGTTATTTATTTATAGTTCTCATTGTCTTTAAATTGAGGGTACATAGTCTAAGAACCATGCTGAGAAGTTACTTGGGTTAGTTCTCGTTTTTTCCCCTCACTATGGCCATGCTATTATTTTAAATTATGGTTGAGTTCATTTTTTTCTGTTTGTACTCTATTTAAAAAATTTAAAGCTGCTATATATGGTCGCTATGAGTTGGAATAGACTTGACGGCAGTGGGTTTGGGTTTTGATCCTTTTTGATTTGATTTAAATTTTGAAGAAGTATGTAAAGTATTAACATGGCCCTAAAGTCCAAACTATGCAAAAAATTACCCTCACTGAAGTTGTTGTTGTTGTTAGGTGCCATCAAGTTTGTTCCAACTCATAGCGACCATATGTATAACAGAACAAAACCCCTCCTGGTCCGTTGCTATCCTCTCCATTGTTGCTATGTTTGAGCCCATTGTTGCAGCCACTGTGTCAATCTGTCTTGTTGAGGATCTTCCTCTTTTTCATTGACCCTCTACTTTACCAAGCATGAAGTCCTTCTCCAGGGACTTGTTCTCTCTGATAACATGTCCAAAGCACGTGAGATTAAGTCTTGCCATCCTCACTTCTAAGAAGCATTCTGGATGTACTTCTTCCAAGATAGATTTGTTTGTGCTTCTGGCAGTCCGTGGTGTATTCAGTACTCTTCGCCAACATCATGATTCAAATGCACCAATTCTTCAGTCTTCTTTATTCATATCCTATCCACCTGGTTCTCCCCATTCTTTTAGGTAACCATTCTCATTAGTTTCTGGTTTATCTTTTCTCTATTTTCTTTCACAATCGAGCAAGCTAATACATGTGATTTCCTTATTTCCTCTTCTTACACAAAACGTAGAATACTATATATATATTCTTTTGTACTTTGCTTTTTCACTACAAAATATGTCCTGGAAATCACATCATATCGCTTTGTAGAGACCATTCTCATTCTTTTTTTAACGTATTTTATTGTGTTTTTGGTGAAAGTTTACACAGCAAATTAGGTTCCCATTTAACAATTTCTATGCATACTGTTCAGTGACATTGGTTACATTTTCTACATTGTGTCAACATTCTCATTATTTCTGTTCTGGTTGTTCCATTTCCTTTACTCTAGCTTCCCTTCCCACCCCCCCCACACCTTCTTATCTTTGCTCTAGGGTAAATGTTGACTGTTGATCTCATATAGATTGTTATTATTATTTTTAATTAAAGGAGCACAGTACTCACAGGTAATATTGTTTATTTTATGAGCCAATCTGTTATTTAGCTGAAAGGTGACCTCTGGGAGTGGTTTCAGTTCAAAGTTTAAAGGATATCTCAGGGTGATATCTTGGGGGTTCCTCTAGTCTCTACCAGTCCAGTCAGTCTGGCCTTTTTTAAAGAATTTGAGTTTATTCCCATTCTATCTGGGACCATCTATTGTGTCTCTGGTCAGAATGGTCGGTAGTGGTAGGCAGGCACCATCTGGTTCTTCTGGTCTCAGGATAGATGAGGCTGTGGTTTGTGTAGGGAATTAGTCCTGTAGACTAGTTTCTTCTTTGAGTCTTCAGTTTCCTTCTTTCTCTTTTGTTCCAGATGTGTAGAGACCAATAGTTGTATTTTAGACTGCTACTCACAAGCTTTTAAGACCCTAGATGCTAAATACCAGACTAGGATGTAGAACATTAATCCTATGGACCATGTTGTGCCAATTGACTGAGTTGTTCCACAAGACTATGGCCCTAAGCCTCCAAACCCAGTAAACTAATACTGTGAGGTGCTTGGTTACGTCTGAGAAGTATCTGTGACTATGCCCCCCATGTGCTTTATTATATATATGAATGTATACGCATGTTCACACAAACATGTTTATATATATGCATATAGATACACCTATACGTGCATACATATATACACATATATACCTTCCTATACACGTGTATGCATACATATCTACCTATGTAACCACTTACATATTTTTTGGTTGTTACTGCAAAATTATGTATGTTATAGCATTTACCAATAACATCCTTTATTCCTGTGTACTTCTTAGTGTCATTGTTAACCTTGATCAAGTTGGGCACACTTTACCCACATTTGGTATTGTCTTTCCCATCACCAAAATTATCAAGTATTTACTGTCTAGAGAGTGAGTCCCTCTCCTTCTCTCTTGCATTCCTGGTAACCATCTGTCTTAGTTATCTAGTGGTGCTGTAACAGAAATACCACAAGTGGATGGCTTTAACAAACAGAAATTTATTTTCTCACAGTCTAGTAAACTAGGAGTCCGAATTCAGGGCGCCAGTTCCAGAGGAAGGCTTTCTTTCTCTGTTGGCTCTAGAGGAAGGTTACTGTCCTCAATCTTCCCTGGTCTAGGAGCTTCTCAGAGCAGGGACCCTGGGTCCATGCTCTGCTCCTGACACTACTTTTTGGTGGTATGAGGTCCCCTTATCTCTCTGCTCACTTCTCTCTTTTATATCTCAAAAGAGATTGACTCAAGATCCAACACAATCTTGTAGATTGGGTTGAGTCCTGCCTCATTAACATAACTTCCTCTAATCCTGCCTCATTAACATCACAGAGGTAGGATTTAGAACACATAAGAAAATCACATCAGATGACAAAATGGTGAACAACCACAGAATTCTAGGAATCATGGCCTAGCCAAATTGACACACATTTTTGGGTGATACAACTCAATCCATAACATCATCAAAGAACACTGATTTCTGTATGTGTCCCTATTTTTGTATTTTTATCAAAGTGGGATCATAAAATATTTGTCCTTTTTTGATTGACTTATTTAATTCAGCATAATGTCCTCCAGATTCATCCAGGTTATAAGATGTTTCATGAACTCATCACTATTCTTTATAGTATTCCATTGCATGTATATACCACATTTTGGTTATCAATTTATACATTGATGGGCACTTAGGTTTCCATCTTTTTGATATCATGAATAATGCTGCAGTGAACATAGATGTACATATGTCTGTTCATGTCACTGCTATTAGATCTCTTGGTTATATATCTAGGAGTGGGATTACTAGATCATAAAGTATTACTATTTCCAGTATTTTGAGGAAGCGCTGTACTGTTTTCCATAGTGGTTGTACCATCTTACAGTCCTACCAGCAGCAGGTAAGGGTTTCAATCTTCCCACAACCTCACCAGCATTTTTTTTTTTTTTGTTTTTTTTTTTTATCTTTTCCATTTTTGCAGGGGGGAGATGGTATCTCATTGTAGTTTTGATGTGCATCTCTCTAATGACTAATGATCTCATTCTCATTCTTTTTTACCACTGCATAGTACTCCATTGTGTGGATATAGTTTAGTTTATTCAACAAATCTCCTATGTGTGAACATGTTGGTTCCTTCCAATGTTTTGCGAATTATAAATAATGCTGCAATAAATAAACGTGATCATGTATAATTCTGTATTGTTGCAGATATATTTTCAGAGTATATTCCTAGAAGTGGAAATCCATTCAAAAAGTAAACGTACATATAATTTTGTTAAATATTGCCAAATTCATAAGGCTGTACCATTTAGCATTCCTATCAGCAATGTACGAGAGTGCCTATCTCCCCAGCCTTGCCAGCACAGTGAATTGCCAAGTTTTAAAATTTTTGCTAATTGGATAGGTGATGCGTGGCATTTCAGTGTAGATTTAATTTGCCTTTATCTTATTATTAGCTCAACAACTTATCATAAATTTAAGGGCCATTTTATGTCTTAAGTTTTTTTTTTTTGTAAATTATCTGTTCATGACTTTTGCTCAGTTTTTTAACAGGTGTTCAGTTCCTGTTTCCTCAGTTTTCAAGAGTTCCTTATATGCTAGAGATATCTGACCTTTAACTGTGATATATGTTACAAATATTTTTCCTGAATAAAGGTTTAATACCACTGTTTTAGATGACTTGTAACTAGCTATAAATATGTATGCTTGTGTTGACTGTTAATGAACTCTATACTGTTTATTCCTGTGGAAGGAAGTGATTATAAACCTTAAATATCTTTGATTTAACCTAGATTAAAATTAGTTAGCCTTTCCAACAAATGGTGCTGAAGCAATTGGACACCCATGGGCCAAACAATTAATCTCAACCTAAATCTCATACCATATACAGAAATTAACTCAAAATGGATCACAGACTTAAATGTAAAACATAAAACTATAAAACTTTTAGAAAAAATTATAGGAGGGCATCTTTGGGATCTGTAAATTACTCACTTGTCCTTGATGCTCAGAGCTCAGAACAGAGAAAACCCTCATAGGCACTGCATCCAATAGGATCCACTCATTCACTAATTCACCAAGCATTTACTGATGTGTAAGGTCCCTGGGTAGAGCAAGAGGTTTGCAGTCAGCTACTAACCTAAAGGTTGGTGGTTCAAACTTACCCAGTGACACCGTGGAAAAAAGACCTGTCAATTTGCTTCCATAAAGCTTACAGTCAAGAAAACCCCATAGAGCAGTTCTACTCTGTAACACATGGGTCACCATGAGTTGGAATTGACCTGACTGCAATGGGTTTATACACCATGCTAGCCATGACTCAGACATAATCCGTGCTCTAGGGACCTCAGAGGATTGTAGGGGAGACAGGTGTGCACACACATTCTCTGATGCAAGGTGAGAAGGACTGAGAGCTACGGTAAAAGCCCAGGTGGACATCCAGAGGAGGATGTATTTCATTTTCAACTGGGGGAGGGAGGGCAGGGATGGCTTTAGGAAAAAGAAGCATTTGAGGTTGGCCTTGAAGGACTATGGAAAGGCATTCCAGGAAAAAAGGGCAGCATAAACAAAGCCATGGAGGCATGAAAGTCTCTGGACTGCTGGGCTATGGAGGCATAGACAGTGAGCAGATCAGCATCGTTAAAACATCTGGAGTACAAGGCACATGATGGAAATGAATGGGAAAGAAATGTTGGTGAGGACAACTTCTTTTGAATCTAACTGAAAAATCTGTTGCCTTTGAGATGATCCTGACTCATGACGACCCCATGTGTTACAGAGTAGAACCGCTCCATAGGGTTTTCTTGGCTGTAATCTTTATGGAAGCAGATTGCCAGACTTTTCTTCCACGGCACCGGTGGGTGGGTTCTAACCGCCAACCCTTAGATTAGTAGACGAGAGCAAACCATTCGCACCAGCGAGGGACCTTGACTGTGGGGCTCTAGAAGGTTGTGGAACAAGTTCTTGGGACTCTATCCTTAATAAATTTGCATGTTTGGGGAGGTCTATTACACAGGCAGTCTCCGGGTTATAAACGAGATCCGTTCCTAACTGTGTCTTTATTAATAGGTAAGCTGAATTTGTAGGTAAGTCAGAAGAGGTGTATACGGTTCTTATTTAGCCTAACTTTAGTGGAAGAAAAGGCTCGAAGCCTTTTCAATGATTTAAAAGCTGCCCATGCAGCAAGTGAAAGTGATTGTGACGAAGAATTTGTAGTGAGTAGGGGTTGGTTCAATCGTTTCAAAGTGAGGGCAAGTTTACCTAATATTAAAGGGCAAGTATGAGTTGTCTGTAAGTTGGATGTTTGTAACCCGGGGACTGCCTGTATACTATTTTGGTATCTGATATCTCCCTATTTGATTTCTAACATATTGGTGGCTCAGTTGAAATTAAGGCAGGAAGCATCTCATTCTAATATCCTGTTGTACCTACACTTCTAAGGCATTGAGAGTCTCATAGGGAAAGTGGGAAACACGGAGGGAAAGATGCATATTCAGGCAGGGAAGACGCTCAAGTCAAACAGCCCTGTAGCCATGGGAAGACTGGGCTTCTGCTGGTCTTAGCAACCACTAGGGGTCAGTCTTGAGTCCTACAAGATGAAGCCAAGAAGCATTTCCTAAACATTACTTCTCACCTGAGGACCATTTAGGGGGATTTATTCCACTTTAATATACTGTGGAGTTAGCAGCTTTGAAATTCTTTATTGTCAAGGGGCCCTTAAAGCCAATGAAGCAGGGGTCTCAGGAATGACCCGTATGTCAGGCATGCTTGTTTATAACCCTCAGGGCCACAATAAAAGTCAAGTTTAATCGTTTGGTGACTCTGGGCTTGTGGGCCCCATATGTACCAACTCACCCCTGAGGCCCAGGAGTCTGCCTGAGCTTGAGAGGGAGGGAGTTTGGTGTTGGGCAAGTTGTTGAGAAGCCTCAGGCTTGGGCCAGGTCTAAGGCTGGGTTGGGCTGGGGCTGGGGCTGGGGCTGTGCAGGGCCTGGGTTTTAACTTTGGTTCTCAGCTTATTGGTCTTCTTATTGTGGAAGCAGGCACTGGGACTTGAGGGATAGTTCTTTTGAACTTCTGTGTTGCCCAATGTCATTACTCATAGGTTTCAGGGATCTCAAGGCCCCTCTTTTTCATTTCTTTTGTTTGAGTTATATATTCTGGTCCAGTGGAGCCTTGACCAGCAGGTCAGGGGCAGCTCCTTGTGTGGAGTGTTCTTTGAGATGTCCTCATCTTTATTTGTTGTGGAGGTCTGGCCTCTGGGAAGCCAGAGTGCCTGTGGGAACCAGGCTGTTCAAGCCAGGGATATAGGGTGAAGCATTCCCTTTTGTTCCATTTCATAAACAGGCCTTCTCTAAATATCAGGAACTCAGATATTCCTCCTCCTCCTCCTCATTGTCATCATATCTAACTATAACCAGTTGCTGTCTAGTTGACTCGGACTCATGGCGACTCCATGTGTGTCAGAGTAGAACTATGCTCCATAGGGTTTTCAATGGCTTATTTTTCAGAAGTAGATCGCCAGGCCTTTTTTCTGAGATCCCTCTGGGTAGACTCAAACTTCCAACCTTTTGGTTATCAGCCAAGTGTGTTAACTGTTGGCACCACCAGGGACTCCATAGTTAACCATAGGCCTGACATTATTCCAAAAGTTATTTCAAATAATTTTCACAACACATGATGAGGTAGGTACTATTATTACACCATTTTTCAAAAAAGGAAATTGAGGCACACAGAAGAGATTAAGTCACTTGTACAACGTCACACAGCTAGTAAATGACAGAGTCAAATAGCCTACACTCTGGGCCACTACAGAGATGAAGAAGACAGTTTCAGCCCTTGAAGATCTTACACTTCAGTGAAGTGCAGTTGTTGGCATGGAGTGGAGTCAGAGAGGAAGGCTTAGGAGCTGCATGTGGAAGGTTGGGTAGGATTTGGCAAAGTAGGCAGGGGGATGTTGGAGGGAACACTTATTTATCATTTCTGATGTTTCCTTCTATGTAAAGGACATGTTAGCATAACCCTCCTGGCTTCTTTCTTGACTGGTGTGTTTGGGACAAGGAAATGGGCATGTGTAGCTTTGCCCCTTCTCTCCTAGGGGTGAACTGCCTGCCTCTGTGGTACTATGCAGTCAGTTTTCCAGGGACAGGACTCAGTGTGGGACATCTGTGGTTGTCCAGTGTTGCCTGCGACCGGGGTGGTGAGTCCATTTAGTTCCGGGATATAGTATTGTCAGTTGCCATCAAGTTAGCTCTGACACATGGTGATCCCATGGACAACAGAATGAAATGTTGCCCTGTCCTATGCCATTTTCACAATTGTTGGTATGCTCAAGTCCACTATTGTGGTCACTGTATATTTTGAGTGCCTTCCAACTTATGGGGCTGATCTAGCAATATGCCAGGCAATATTCTGTTGTGATCCATAGGGTTTTCACTGGCTAATTTTTTAAAAAAAATTTTGTATTGTACTTTAGGTGAAGGTTTACAGAACAAATAGTTTCTCATCAAGCAGTCAGTACACATATTGTTTTATGACATTGGTTAACAAGAACCCCACAACATATCAACACTCTCCCTTCTTGACCTTGGAGGACTTTTTTTTTTTTTTTTTGGTGAAAATATACATAGCCAAAGATACATCATTTCAGAAATTTCTACATGTACAGTTCAGTGACATCGATTACATTGTTCGAATTGTGCTGCTATTCTCACTATCCTTTTCCAAATTATTCCATCACCATTGTCTTCAACTCACTGCCCCCTAGGCATCCCATCAAAGCTATTGTCAATTTGATCTCACATAGATAATTCTTTTTTTTTTTGTACCTTAGATGAAGGGTTACAGAACATATAGCTTCTCATTAAACAGTTAGTACACATATTGCCTTATGACAATGGTGAACAACCCCACGACATGTCAACGCTGTCCCTTTGTGGGGATATACGCCATTTAAACATGGCTGCACTATTGACAACTGCAGCGCCCACAGGCCTCTATGCTGCACAGCATGTTGAGACTTGTCTCCAACATGTCAAGACTTGTCCGGATGTGTTTTTCCAAACCTATTGTCCCTTTACTGATTGACTTGTTTACCTGAATTCCTTCTCCCTTGTCCACACCCAAAGCCCATTGTTTTGTTAATTGCCTTATTGATTGATGTATTGACTATAAAATAAACTCCCGGGACTGAAGTGGGGGTCGACTCCTCAGGGTGACCCTCCTGGCCCCACTTCTCTGTAAGAGTTGTGCAGTTGGTTACTGTCTTCGCCGTCCCGATTACCGTCGCCGCTGCCACATCCCTTCTCAACCTTGGGTTCCCTATCACCAGCTTTCATGTCCGTTTCTACCTCCTAGTCCTTGTCCCTGGACTGCTGTACCTCCCGTTTTGTTTTATGGGGCTGTCCAATCCCCAGCTGAACGGTGAACCTCAGGAGTGACTTCACCATTGAGCTAAAAGGGTGTCTGGGGACCATATTCTCAGGGTTTCTCCAGTCTGTCAGGCCAGTAAATCTGGTCTTTTTTTGAGTTAGAATTTTGTTCTACATCCTTCTCCAGCTCTGTCCAGGACCCTCTGTTGTGATCCTGGTCAGAGCAGTCAGTGGTGGTAGCTGGGCACCATCAAGCTGTACTGGACTCAGTCCGGTGCAGGCCGTGGTAGCTGTGGTCCATTAGTCCTTTGGACTAATCTTTTCCTTATATTCTGTTCTCTTCATTCTCCCTTGCTCCTGAAGGGGTGAGACCAGTGGAGTATCTTAGATGGCTGCTCACAGGCTTTTAAGAGCCCAGATGCTACTCACCAAGGTAGAATGTAGAACATTGTCTTTATAAACTGTGTTATGCCAGTTGAGCTAGATGTTCCCCGAGACTATGGCCCCCACAGCCCTCTGCACAGAAATTCAGTCCCTCCGGGAGTTTGGATGTGTCCATGGAGCTTCCATGACCTTTCCTTGTACAAGTTGTGCTGGCTTCCCCAGTATTGTGGACGTCTTACTCTTCACCAAATTTACCTCACTGGCTAATTTTTGGAAGTAGATTCCCAGTTCTTTCTTCCTTGTCTGTCTTAGTCTGGAAGCTCTGCTGAAACCTGTCCACCATAGGTAAACTTGCTGGTATTTGGAATACCAGTGGCATAGCTTCCAGCATCATAGCAACATGCAAGCCACCATGATCAGCATAACAAACGGATAGGTGGGTGGTGGGGGCTTTAGTATTAGGAAGCCCTTTATTGTTGCATACCTAAGCCATATATCAACCTTTTTACTAATGAAATTCCAACTTTTGCTTTATCTCTCAATAGGTTGTAATTTCAGCTGGGGAAGACAGCACTATCTTTTATGGGTCCCCCTTAAGCCTATTTTCCATACAAAATAAATTAGCAAGAGCAAAGAAGTTGTGCCCTTAAGCCTTCTAAGCCCTGTCCTGGAACCACCTCAATGGGCAGGACTAAGCCTCAGGAAAAAGGCTATCATGAATTTCAGTTTCTTCCCTTAGTGGTCCAGGTCCAGCTGGTCAGCCATGCCGGAAGCATCATGGTTCTTCACTCTTTCGCAGCGAGGTCTCAATTGACTTTTTCAAGGGAAGAAAGACCTTTCACGAAGAGAGCTCACCTTCCTACAGAGCTCGATAGAGAAGAAAACAAGGAGGGCCACACACTCAGAAGCTGCCCCTCTAGCACTGATGGGGTACCCCAAAGGAATCCCAGTAAATGGCTTCAGGCAGCCTCCTGGCCTGTTTCCTAACCCCTGCTTGACCACTAAGAGGAGTCTGGGAGTGTGGGCTGTGTTCAGGGAAAGAGAGGTAGCCTGGAACCTGCCTATGAAACTGTTACAGGTGATTTTACAAACTACTGGGGCCACCAAGCCCCAATCAGTCCCTGAATCCAAATCCAGGTTCCCTGTCCATACCGAGGCATTAGGAGGTCATCAGTGGCCCTCTCCTACTCTAGTTCTGAGGGACTTAAAATTGCGGATACTCTCTGAGAGGAGGACATTCAGAGTCACAAAGCCCCTATTTCATTGACTGCCTCAGAAGTAGCTCATTTTAATATTGATAATTATAGGTAGGCCCAGATTAGAAAATAATAAAGTAAATTAATAATAAAAACAACTATAAGAACAACAATAACAACATTTATTAAGCATATACTAATGTGCCAGGAACCCTTCTAGCACTTTATGTACTTATTTAGTTCTCATAAGAATCCTGAGGTAAGTATAGAATTATCTCTATTTTACAGAAGTGGACACTGAGGCTTAAAGAACTTGCCTAAAGTCATACAGCTGGTCCGTGGCAGAGCTGTGGTGTAAACCCAGACACTCTGGCTCCATGGCCATGCTCATAACACAATATCACAATTTAAAAGGCTTTGGAGAATCCATATGTTAACCTTCTCACTGAAGCAAATGAGGAAACTGAGGCCCAGAGAGTGTAAATGACTTGTCCAAGGTCACATAGTCAATTTCCACAGTTTGTGGTAGAGTTGCAACACAGATCCAGGTCTTCTGGCTCCCAGCTCAAAGCTCTTGTCATAATACCATGTGGCCACCATTTATGTTAAACCAAGTTTGTCTGAAGACACTTTAGCTAAAACTCAAGCTTTGTGTTGACTAATTGGAAAGAGCCAGAATTATACTATGATTTCCTGGCTTTATGGGGTTAAATATTTCACAACTTGGTCCAGACACTGTCAGTTTGCCACACGGTATAGGTAATAAGAAATAGCACTTCAAACAACAGATACTCTCTGACTAGGCCAGGGTCTAGGCTACGGTTAGCTAATGGCCCCCTGCACTCCCATCCCCATTTCTAGGCCAGGGGAGCATATTCAGGACAAATGAGAGGACATGGCATTATTTCCCGTGTGGGGAAAAAAAAAATGTGTATATATATAGGATTTCTTCCTTCAGGCAAACAGGTTCCTCTCAGATCACAAATTGTGACAGATTTTTCACGGGAGGCATAGGCTCTGATGGGACCAGAGCTCTGGTGTAAACAACCCACAGAGAAGGAGTAAATCATCTCTTGAAATGTTCTTGGCAACTGTTCCCTCACTAACAAAAATACCCTGCTTGGCATAGCGATGGTCACTCAAAAACTACTCCAGAGGCCTGGCAATTTTTAAGGTGTGGCTCTGCTCTTGAGGAAGGCCTCGGCAGCTGACGGGAGATGAGGGTGGAATGTACCAGGTCCTCCTGAGGAGCCATGCGGCTATGCCCAGAGGAGCTCAGAGCTGAACTATGGCTGGAAAATAGCACTATGAAGATCAATAGGGCCTTGTTCAACTTGGCTTCCCAGCAACCAGCACTAGCGCTTAGCTTGGTGGGTGTTTGTTGAATGGAATTGAAATCAATAATGGGAAAATTCTGAATTGAGGTTCAGAACAACAAATCATCCAAGTGTAGGAAGAGGAAAGCTGGCTTTGCAGAGGCCAGTATGCAAAGCTCCAGAGAGCTTTAGCTGAGTAAACGCTCATTATGAGCCAGCTATGTGTCATGGTTGTCAGCAAAGTTAATGAATCCATCCTCAACTGTGCTACTGTCAGCTCTGATTCCAGATCAAAGGGGATGATAATCCCCGCAGGCTTTGCTTTGGTCAGCCTGTCAGTCCATATTTGAAAAATCTGTGTCCATTTCTGGGCCTCACATGTTTAAGGGGATTTGGGAAAATTGGGATATATTCAGGGAAGAGAGATGCATCAGTCATGCAGACTGATGAAGGGACTGGGACCAACGTTTGTCTGGGAACAGTGAAGAGGTGGAGAGTTGGAGGCTGTTTTGGAAATGTGAAGGGCTCTCACAGGAAGAGAGAATTAGGCTTTCTGATTTGATAGAGGCAGCGAAGAGTCGAATAAAGAGCAAGAGCTCTGGAGCCAGACAGACTTGGGTTCTTCTGATGTTTTCTTCTTAGTTTGTCAGATAGCAATGGGCAAGCCAAGTGACTTCCTCAATCTGCAATATTTAATCAGTAAAATGGGAGCAGAAATGCTTATTATTCGTGGTTGTCAGGATTACATACCTAGCACAACACCTTCTATGAAGTGTCTATCCAACAAATAACTTTTCCCTTTCCCTTAAGGAGACAAACTTTGCCAAGGGGTACAACTGCAGCAGTAGCTAAGAACATGTGTGCAGGTAATTAATTTTGGGAGTTGACTCTATGGGGCAAGGGTGAGAGACAGGTAGAGGAAAGTCAATCTAAGAATATGTTAAACTGATGACTACAATTGCAATGGGGGCTCAGTCCCACAAAGGACCTTCTGAGGAATGACATAGAATGTGAATCGGAATTGTCTCCTCAAGACTTGGAAGATGGGCGTATTGATCTACAATACGGATTCTTATCCCTTATTAGTCAAGGTTGCCCCAACTCATTGCCGTTGAGTCAATTTCGACTCATAGTGAGTGACCCTAGAACTGCCCCATAGGGTTTCCAAGGAGCGGCTGGTGGATTCGAACTGCTGTCCTTTTGGTTAGCAGCTGAGCTCTTAAGCACTGCACCACCAGGGCTCCAGAAGTTTGCCCTAGGGGTTGTTAAATTCCTCAAACTTCTGGTCTGCTCCTGAACCAAAATGGTTGTCAGCAAAGGCCAAGACACCGCAGGGCAAAACGCAACAGATGTGCAGGGCAGCTTAGGTGAGAGGCTGTATCAGGTTACAGCTCTGTACAGCGAGTTGCTGCAGCAATGGCTAGAGCTAAAAGAGGGCTGTGAAGATCTGAAATGGGACATAGAGTACAACACGCTCTTCCATTGTGTTTTTATATATATGTTAATGTCACTGAATTTTACACTTAAAAATGGTTAAAATTGTAAACTTTTTGTGATGTAATGTATATATAATTTACCACAATAAAATTAAAATGAAAAAAGAAAAATTGTAATAATAGTACCAACATAAAAAAAATATAGACAAATATGTATATAGAGCCTCCTTTTCTTAGATAAATGGTACAATCATGCTATACACATTTTCTCCAACTTGCTTTCTTCACTTAGCTTGGTATCCTATAGACCACTCCACAGTAGCAGCTAGAGATCTTCTTGATTTCTTTTCATAGGTGCCTAGTACTCCATCGTACAGGTGTACTAGAGCTTATTCAACCCTGTTGATAAGGATGTTTGGCTGGTTCCAAGTCCTTTGCTGTTATAAATACTGTTGGAATGAATAGCCTTGTTTGTTCATTTTCTTCTTCCTTCATATTTTGCCAGTGTATTTTTGCAAAACATTCCTAAATGTGGGATTGCTGGCTTAAAAGATGAATGAATATGTAATTTTGCTAGGTATTGCCAAATTTCCCTCCATAGGAGCGGTAACCTTTTGCACTCCCACTAGCAATGTATAAGAATATCTGTTTCTCCACAGCCTCATCAGCAGGATCACACCTCTAGCCCAGTGACTTAAAACTTTAGTGTGCATCAGAATCAACTGGAGAGCTTGTTAAAACACGCACTGCGGGGTGGTGGTGGAAACTAAGTTTAATTTGTGTGTCAGCCTACACAACAATAACAGCAGCAGCAGTATTGTGTTAACAGCAATAATACAACAACAGCAGCAGCAGCAGCAGCAAACCATATAGCATTTACGTCATACTAGGCGCTGTTCTAAGGGCTTCAATTATATAAACTAATTTAATCCTTTTAAGTATATATTGTTCTTACTTCCATTTAAAAAACATTGTGTTAAAATTTATCATTTTAACCATCTTTAAGCGTACAATTCAGTGACATTAATTACATTTGCCATGTTGTGCAACCATTACCACTATCTATATTCAAAAGTTTTACATCACCCCAAAGAGAAACCCAGAACATCTTAAGCAATAACTCTCCATTCCTCCTCTCCCCAGCCTTGGGTAACCCCTAAAAACTTTTGCCTATTCTAGATATTTCATATGGGTGGGATCATACAATATTTGTCCTTTGTGCCTGACTTATTTCACTCAGCGCAATGTTTTCAGGGCTCCTCCATATCATAGCATGCAACAGAACTTCATTTCTCTTTATGGCTGAATAATACTGTGGTTGGTTTTTGGTCTCAGGACATGGGATGGATCAGGTCTACTTCTGCTGTGAAAGGAAAAGGGTTAGAGAAGCAGGAGAGCCTGAGCCTGATTGGCTGCTGTCAAGAGTGGGAGGCATGACTGTAAATAACCTTTAGAGAATAAAGCACGTTACCATCCATTAGATCTTCACAGAAACCTGGTGAGATGCTATCATTATCCCAGTTGCACAGAAGGAATCTGAAACCCAGAGAGAGAAGCAGGGAGTGGAGCCAGGACTCAACACTCCCTCTTGTATCTGACACCAAAGCCTGTGTTCCTTCCTGGTCACTATGGCATCAGGGAGAAAGGGACCAGAGAATAGAGGATGGGACCACAGTGACATATGTGCTGCAGAGTTTCAACCCCTTTTCCTCTGTGCATGGACTCATGGTAGTGGCGGGCATAGGAGCTCAGTGTTCCACATGGAAACCATA
The DNA here is from genome assembly GCF_000243295.1 of Trichechus manatus latirostris. Classification (NCBI taxonomy): domain Eukaryota; kingdom Metazoa; phylum Chordata; class Mammalia; order Sirenia; family Trichechidae; genus Trichechus; species Trichechus manatus. The sequence continues at coordinate 3,147,769 of NW_004443942.1, forward strand.
GCCTGAAACTTCTGAGATGGTACCAAGCAACACTTCTCGGGCTTAGGGACTCTCCGATGAGAGACAATCAGTGGGTGTCTGAGCACACCCTCCTATTTCTTTGTTCCTGCCTCTGAAACGAGCACCCATTTCTTGTCTTTCACCTCAAGAGAGAATTATACCTAGGCTTTTGCCTCACAGGGTAGAATTGGGATAACGGAGGGTGGGGGACACCTCTCAAGCTTTTGTCCTTAGTTCAGAAGCTGGTCTAGTCTTTTTGAGATCTAAAGCTCAAGATCAGGCTCAGTCTCCCTGGGAAACAATAAAAAACAACAATAATTAAAACGGGCTTTACACTTATATGTAGCAGCTTGCAAGAATCTCTCAGATGAATTGTGTTATTTTGTCTTTTCAACAATCCTGGGAGGGAGGTACTTTTAAACGGTTTTACAAATGGGGGAACTGAGGTTCAGAGTGGCCAAGTGACTTGCCAAGGTCACGCAGCTGGAGAGTAGTGGAGCTGGGCCTCTCTCTCGGGTCTGTTTGATTCCAAAGTTCTGGCTCTCTCCACTGCACCAGAGAGAATTTAGTATGACGGATGTTTTACCATCCAGGCTGCCAAGTGGAAACTCTGCAAGATGGATAACGAGGAAGTCATTTTTCAGGGGATCAATGTGGATGAAAGATTAATTGATGAAACACTGCCGGAAGGAGGATGCTGCAGTCTGGATTATGTTCCAGGAAACTCAAAGCATCAGGAGGAGGGAAAACATTCTTCTAGAAGAGAAAGAACACAGGAGAGGCAGGAAGGAGGCTATTCTAACTGGGCACTCAAGGACCCCAATAATCTGGCCTTAGGCACTGCTGTTGGGTGGTAGTGCTCACTAGATACCCGTGTTTGGATGCTGTCCACCTACTGATCCCTTCTGCCTGAATTACTTTGGGGGTCTGGGTTTTCCCTGCATCCCACATCCCTCTCCACACCCAAGGTTCTGGCTTCTGTGGGGAGGAATGCAGCACAATCCTCAGATCCATTAGCTCATCCCGTTCTTGCCAGTCCTGCCTCCTGGGGCTGGCCCCGCCCTACCTTCCTCTCCCACATGTTTCCTAGGAGGCCACATCATGCTGTGAAAAGGGTGTGGACCTCAGAGGCAGGCAGAGCTGCATTGAATCTAAACCCCATCACTTTTTGGGTCCCTATGGGGGCACTTCTGCTCTGTCCTATAGGGTTGCTATGAGTCGGAATCAACTCAATGGCAATGGGTTTGGTTTGGTTTGGTTTTAGACGGTTACTGAATCTCTCTGGCCCTCCCTCTCCTCAATTGTAAAATAAGGACAATATACTGGCCAAGAAGACTGGTGGTGAGGAAGAGAGTAAGGTCTGAAAACTTCCTTGCTCAGGGCCAGGTCCCAGGAAACTGTTCAGTAAGAGGTGACCATTTGGATCTTGGTGACTCTGCCTTGGTCCTTCAGAGGGCCACGGCCCCTTCCCTGTCTTGTGAACCTCTCAATGTTGATTTTAATTTTAGACTCTTGAATATTGCTCCAGCCTTTCTCTTCCTGGGGAATTGTTACTCCTAGCCTAACTGCTGCCTCTCACCTGGCCCTGGATAGAGCCAAGTATGGTTGCTTTTCTATTGACTTGACCAGTAGAGGCTTCTGGCCCCAGAACCAGGTGGGATGGGCTGCTGGGGTGCAGTCTCAGAGCCTAAAGATCTGGTTCTCCTTCCAGAGAAGCTAGTTCTAGTCCCTAAAACACTTTAGAAGGGGAGATCCCTCCATGCCTCTCCTTCTCCAGCCCAGCCCCTAGCTGCTAGCATTAGTGATAGCTTGGTGGGAGGACTCTGGAGGCACAGCAGAATCAGGCCTCTAAGCAGGAGAGGTGCTGGACTGATCAGGACTGGAGCTTGGCAAGGCTTTAGGGCTAGTCCCTGTGGTGGCTGCCAGGTATCTAAATGACATGTCCATTGGAGGTATAGAGCACTTGGGCCTGGTACAGGTTGGCATCATTGCCCAGGAACCTATAAGGAGGGGCAGCAGGCATCTCATGGAAGTGGTGAAACTCAGAAAGAGTCAGAATGGGCATGCACTGAGCCCCTCCTGCGTGAAATTTCATCTAGTGTCAGGTGGGTGGCAAGCACAGAGAGTACAGGAGGAGAATCCTGGACCCCAGAGAAAATGATGGCCAGAGCTTGGCCAGGAGTCTTATTGCAGCTTTGGAGGCTGGAGCTTAGGGCACACTTAGTTATAGAAGAGAACTGACATGCTGGGAGGGAGACGGAGGCAGAAGCCCAGTCTATGGCCTAGGTCAACATGATAGGAGCTTGTGGGAGGCTATGAGTCTATAAGAACATGGGAGCCAAGAGCTCTCTTGGCCCTCTCTGAATATCTGGCATATGGTCAGGCCCCACCTGTTAATGGGGCTGAGACTCCTAACTTCCTACTTATCCTGGCTTAGGAGTGGCCAGGGCTGAGTGTGTAGCTGATTTGCTTGAGTGTCCATGGCTGGGAGGGGCTGGAGAAGGAAAAGTTTTCAGTTTCCTGTTGGCTACAACTCATCTTTTCTATCTTTCACCTGAAGCCTTGTGCTGTTTCTGGCTGAGATCTGAGCTTGGGTTTTCCTTCTTCTAACACCGCCAACTTCTGGGCATCTGTAAACTCTTCTGCTTAACAGCCAACAGAGAGTCTTCTAATAATAATGATGCTCCCAGGTTTGAAAATTTGTTACTTATTCCTAGGTATGAAAGACTTCAGACCCCCGATCATTTCAGCTACAGTGCTCACCTCTGAAGAGGGGCTGAGGTGGCAGAAGGGTGGGGACTCCTGAAGTCCAGAGGAGGGGGAGAAGAAGCACGCTTCATCCTCCCCGGAGAGAACAGAGTATGAACACATTAGGCATGCAGACAGGGTGGGATGAAAGTCAGACATGGCAAAATGATTGAACAAAGCTCCAGGGCAAGATGCGAGGAGATGAGGGAATGTGTATGCAGAGCACAGCTGCTCCCTGAAAAAGGCCATGTGTGGTGAGTCATTCGTCCATCTGATGGTTCTCTCAGCCATTATTGGGCATCTACTCGGAGCCCAGGGTTTGGTGCTAGCAAGACACTGCTAGCAAATAGCAAGACACAGTTTTTGCCCTCCAAGAATCCACAACCTAATTAAAGAGGCAGACCAACAAACGGACAGTTTCAGAACAAGGGGGAAATCAGAGTATTATGAGAATGGAGAGGAGGGGACCCTTGGCTCAGCCTGGGATGCCGAGTGAAGTGGTATTGGAGAGGTCTTCTAGAACATCAGCTAGATGGCTGAATTGATTATTAAAGGTTGAAGAATCGTTTTCCTGGTAAAGAGGAGGGGGATGGGCAGCCCAGCAGAGGGCACAGCTTGAGATAAGGCATGGAGGGGAACTTCAGACAGCCCTAAGGCATTTGGTGTCTTGGTGAATACAAGAGGCTGTGAGTAGCATGGCACAAATAAGGAGGTTGGAGATATCCAGGGATGTGTTGGTCAGTCCCAAGTGAGCCGAAAATTCTGGAGGTGGCTGGGAGAACTGACCAGGTACAGAAGGGAAGGGATCTTTAATGGAGGTAACTCAGAATCAGGGAGAATCCAGCCTGTCAGGCTAAGGTAGTCATGTGTTTACATCAGGGTCAACAAACTATAACAATATCACAGTTTGACCTACAGCCTGTTTAACATAAAGTTTTATTGGAACACAGACATGCTAATTTATTTACATACTGTTTATGGCTGTTTTTGCACTACAATATCAGAGTTGAGTAGCTGCTGTAGAGGCTGTATGGCTCACAAAGTCTAAAATATTTATTATTAGGCCCTTTACATAAAAAGTTTGGTGACTTCTGGTTTAAAGCAAAGACCAGCTTGGATGGCAAGGTTAGGAAGCTGGGCAGGCAGGTCAAGACATGTGTCCCACAGGTGTGTTTACAAGGTGGGCTATGCTCAGGCCAGTGTCGCTGGTCTTCAGGCAGGCATGTTGAAATGTGGAGTAGAGCTCCAGAGAGCTTTGAACCAAGTTCACCTGGATGATGGGGCCTTTTACTCTGGACACTTTAGAGCTACCCAGGTGGCTGTATCCTTGTGGGAAAGCAAATTAGGCTCTCATCTGGTGACATTTCCTCCTCTTTCAGGAATTTTCAGCATGGTGTCTAGGTCTAGAGAAAGTGAGAATATGACTCTAGGAGTTCTCTGGGGTTGGACCCTCAGAGTTATCATGGCCCATGGGTGAAGACCCTACCTGCAGCATGGATCCTGACTTCCTAACAGGTCTGATGCCTGGTCTGGTTTCATGGAATCATAGACTCAGTGCTGGAAGGACCCATTGAGTTATCTGTTCTGGTTCAACTCCTCTTCTGAAAGCCTTTAAATTCTCTAAGATCCTAACTCCACAACATTCCTTCCAAAGAACCATCCAGCCCTCACATCTCTGTTGACTTCAAGAGCTCACTATCTTCCCAGGCAGCCCATTTCACCATTGCAAAGATTCAGAAACAAAAATATGTTTCTCTGTAGCTTCTTTCAGGCTGCCCACTGCTCCTCAGAACACATCTCCCTTTCCCCCTGACGGTGCTCAGATGTCTGAAGACAGCAACTCTGGCCCCAAGTTTTCTCTCCAGGTTAGGCAGTGTCTTAGTTATCTAGTGCTGCTATAACAGAAATACTGCAAGTGGATGGGTTTAACAAAGAGAAATTTCTCTTCTCACAGTCTAGGAGGCTAGAAGTCTGAATTCAGCATGCCAGCTCCAGGGGAAGGCTTTCTCTGTCGGCTCTGGAGAAGGGTCCTTGTCATCAATCTTCCCCAGTTGAGGAGCTTCTCAGCACAGGGACCTGGGGTCCAAAGGACACGCTGTTTTCCTGGCTCTTGTTTCTTTGTGGTATGAGGTCCTCATGTCTCTCTGCTCGCTTCTCTCTTTTATATCTCTAAAGAGATTGATTTAAAATACAACCTAATCTTGTAGATTGAGTCCTGCCTCATTAACATAACTGCCTCTAATCCCACCTCATTAACATCATAGCGGCAAGATTTACAATACATAGGAAAATTCCATCAGATGATGAAATGGTGGACAATCACACAATACTGGGAATGATGGCCTAGCCAAGTTGACAGATATTTTTAGGGGACACAATTCAATCCATGACAGGCAGTCACAGTTCCTTCAGCTTTCTCTGGTTTCCAGGCCCTTCTGGAAACCAATGGTCCCTTTAAAATAAATAGAGAACTTGGTACATTCCAGGTACATTCACGTAGCTTTCATCACACAACCATACAGGATTTGCTAGGAGGAGAGAACCAAAGGGAGAATTTCTTGGAGACTTACTTTCAAGGCACCAGGCACAGGGAGATGAAAATAGGAAATTAATGTGTATTTGTTTGTATTTACCCACATTTACCACTTTCTTTATTCATCATTTATTCTGGACACACAGCAGCCTGACAATCTTCTACACAATGTACAGTAAATTCCTTGGTTCCAAAAGTCTCTAGCTGGTTTGCCTTCTTCTTTCCATCTTTCAGATTCTTCTTATGTTTGTTTTGTACATAAAGTCCACGGTTTTCAATTGTACTTAGTGGGAGGAATAGAGAAAAGCATATCTACACTATCTTCCCAGAAGCAGAAGTCCACCTTTCTGGGAAGAGCCTTTTTAATTCAGAAGGTCCCAACTCCAGTGAATAGGTAAGTGGTCACCTCTGCCTTTAAGCACTCTTTGACTTCTCTCCTCTGACTGCCAGTCTTGGGACACTCCAATCACCCCATATCTCTGTAATGCAGATGCTGTCCCTCTACTTGTTTTGGAACAAAGTGTGTTTTCTTATGCATGGATGAAATTCTCAGCTACAAACATAGAACTTTCTAATTCTCAGCTATTCTTCATGGGAGACCCATCCTTGAAGAAAGTGAATACCCTGTCCTTGGAAATATTCCATCAGAGGCTGGAAGTCCTGAGCTGGGAAGGACAGGGACTAGACAAGTTGTGAGGCCTTAGAATTAGAATCTAATTCTAAAATTGTAAAACTTGCTATTTTTTGGACAGAGGTTATGTGTCATTTTTTATTTGTCTGGCCCAGGACCTCATGCTGGGCTTTGCACATAAGGTGCTCAGTTTGTGTCACTAACAGAGTGGTGGCTGAGTGGCTGAGTAAATGAATGAATGAGGTAGTAAGAGTCTATCTAGTGTCCACTTAGCAGGCTCAAATGGATGGAGGGCAAGTGATACGGGCTGGCTGATGCTCAAATTATGCTGTGGACTTGGGGAGAGATTTTGATGCCACCCAGTGCCCCACTCCCCAGGATGTGATATAATGTTATGGCTCAGTCAGTGCCAGCAAAGAAGGGCCAACTTGAAATTCACAGCACAGCAAATACCCTTACAGAATGTGTACGCATTTACCTTCCCTTGGCACTTCATCCTTGGCTCTGGACCACTGGTCTGTCCTGGATCTGCTGACAAGCAGGAGGGCCAGATACTTGGGGCTCAGATTTAAAGATTTAGAAGTCCATTAGGTAGGGAAAAGAACCAGGTTGTAGAAAGAGCATGGCTCAGTACTTCTAATTTTCTGAGCTACGTGCAGACATCAGCTAATGAAATAAATCCATTAGGAAAAGAACATTTAAGAATTCCTTTCAAGGGCATGGATGTTCTCTGGAGAAAAGCAAGCTTTATGACTAGGAGACAGCTTCAGAAAGCTTCAATGTCTCTTCAAAATTGTCTCTTTAAAATAAATAGAGAACCTACTACATTCCAGGTACATTCACATAGCTTTCATTATACCACCATTCTGGCTTTGCTAGGAGGGAAGACCAAGGAGAATTTCTTGGAGATCTGCTTTTAAGGCACCAGGCTTAGGAAGATGAAAATAGGAAATTAATGTGTATTTATCCACATTTATCACTTTCTTTATTCATCATTTATTCTTGTATCTCAGACCTTCTACCTGTGATCACTTTCCTTCTCCATAAGGTATGTCCTTTAGAATTACCTTTAATGAATGTATCAATAAGGGTCCAATCAGGAGAGAAAAAAACCACACAGTAATTGAGAAAGGAAGGTTTAATATAAAGAATTATTAACTATAGTAGGAATCGGAGTAATAAGGGATTGGCTAGTAAGTAGTAAAGAGGACTCTAAAGAATAGAGAAATAGCAGACAGGGAGCAGCCACCACCCTAGGGCTAGATAAAGCATCCAGGGAAGAAGCTTTCCTGGGCTGAGATCCAGACCTTGTTGGAGAGGGTGTGGCATGGTTCGTTGAGTGTCAGAGAAGTTGCTATGGTGTTGCACTGGTGGAACTTGCTGGAAATCTGCCCTCTAAGTTGCCAGGGAAAGATGTTCACCAGGAGATGTCTTACTGGAGGCACTCCACTGTGAAACCTCCTGAGGTAGTTGCTAGGGGAAGCTGCTGGTTGCTAGGTGCTGCTGACTGCCATGCACTGGAAGAGTTGGTGCTGGAGAAGCCATGTGTGCTGCAGGAGCCTACTGCTGGAGAAGTTGAGTGTGCTGGAGGACCCTGCTGAGAGGAGCAAACTGGAACCAGAAAGGGAAACCCCCATGTTTTGCAATGTCTCTCCAGTACCCTCTACTGACAAAGCTTAACATCATGCCAGCTGGAAAAGGAAAAATATTTAAAGGACTCATCTATATTTCTAGAGAGCAGACAATGAAGGGTGAATTTGGAGCTGAGAGGCATAGTAAAGATCTTCTGATAACAGCGCTCTCAAATTTAATTTGTCTGAAATTTTCACCCTTGTTCTTTTTTAATTGTACTTTAGATAAAGGTTTACAGAGCAAATCAGTTTCTCATTAAACAATTAATACACATATTGTTTTGTGACTTTGGTTACTGTCTCATGGATTGAATTGTGTCCCCCAAAAAATGTGTGTAGCAACTTGGCTAGGTCATGATTCCCAGTATTGTATAATTGTGTAATCTGATGGGATTTCCTTATGTGTTGTAAACTCTATCACTATGATGAGATTATATGTGATCTCCTTGTGTGTTGTAAATTCTATCACTGTGATGAGGTTATACTGATGAGGTTGACGAGATTAGATAGTGTCATAATGCAATCTCTTTTGAGATATAAAAGAGAGAAGTGAGCAGAGACACATAGGAACCTCACACCACCAATAAAGCAGCGCTGGGAGCAGAGCATGTCCTTTGGACCTGAGGTTCCTGCACTGAGATGCTCCCAGACCAAGGAAAGACTGATGCGTCACAAGGACCTTCCTCCAGAGCTGACAGAGAGAGAAAGCCTTCTCCTGGAGCTGATGCCCTGAATTCGGACTTGTAGCCTACTGGACTGTGAGAGAATGAACTTCTCTTTTTTAAAGCCATCCACTTGTGGTATTCCTGTTGGAGCAGCACTAGATGACTAAGACAGTTACCAACCCCACAACATGTCAACAGTCTCCCCTTCTTGACCTTGGGTTCCTCATGACCAGCTTTCCTGTCCCCTCCTGCCTTCTTGTCCTTGCCCCTGAGCTGTTGTGCCCATTTAGTATTGTTTTGTTTTATAAGCCTGTCTAATCTTTGGCTGAAGGGTGAACCTCAGGAGTGACTTCAGTACTGAGTTAAAAGGGTGTCCGGGGGCCATACTCTCAGGGTTTCTCCAATCCCTGTGAGTTAGAATTTTGTTCTACATTTATCTCCAGCTCTGTCCAGGACTCTCTATTGTGATCTCCGTCAGAGCAATTGGTGGTGGTAGCCAGGCACCGTCTAGTTGTGCTGGACTCAGTCTGGTGGAGGCTGTGTTAGTTGTGGTCCATTAGTCCTTTGGACTAATCTTTCCCTTGTATCTTTGGTTTTCTTCATTCTCCCTTGCTCCAGATGAGGGGACCAGTGGAGTATCTTAGATGACCGCTCACAAGCTTTTAAGGCCCCAGACACTACTCACTAAAGTAGGATATAGAACATTTTCTTTATAAACTATGTTAGGCCAGTTGAGCTAGATGTCCCCCGAGACTGTGATCCCTAACCCTCAGCCCAATAACTCGATCCCTTAGGGTACCCTCGTTCTTGATAGCATATTTTTCTAGACATACAATTTATCTTTTTCTCAGCACATAAAGATATCGTTGCACTGTCTTTTGGCTTCTATGGAGAAGTTACCTGTCAGTGTAATTTTTGTTCATTTGTTTTTTCTTTCCGGTTATTTTCAAGATTCTTTCTTTGCCTTTGGTGTTTTGAAGAATTCACTGTGTTGTATTTAGGAGTGGATTTTGTTTTAATTATTCTGTTGGGAATTTGCTGAATCTGAAGATTAATGTCATTTATCAGTCTTGGGAAAAGTCTCAGTCATTAGTCCTTCAAATAATGCTTCTGCCCTATATCTCTCTCCTCTCCATTTGAAACTTTGGTTAGATGTAAGTTAGATCTTCTTACTTCAACCTTAATGTCTCTTAACCTCTCACATTTAAAAGAAGTTTGTTTTTTTTAACTTATAAGATACATGTTGGCTAATTCTTCAGATTTGCCTTAGAGTTGACAAAAATATCTTTTTAGTTGTATCTAATAATCTATTAAAACCATTAATTGAGTTTTTATTTCAATTATTATGTTTTGTTTGTTTGTAGATGGTACATTTAGTTCTTTTTCAAATCTGCTTGGTTATGTTTATGGTTCTCCCTACTCTTATTTTCAGTCTCCTTTATTTTCTTAAACATATCAAATATATTTCATATGTCTGACAATTTTAACATCTGAGGTCTTTTTGGGTGTTTGGAGGCTGATGCTGTTTCTGCTGGCTTTAGCTCATGGTGTCCTATTTCCTTGTGTGCTTTACGCACTTTCCTGTGTAATCACATATTCCTTGGAACCTTATCTGTAGGAATTATTTGAGATCTGGGTTGAAAATGAGTTTCTCTATAAAGTATCTGTGTGTTTTTTCTGGCAGGCTGCTGTGGGGTACTATTAACCTGGGATCTCTTTAACCTACATTCTCAGTATGAGTTTTTGTGGACACTAGATAATATAAATTTGAGCTTCAAATCCTAATTATGACCTCAGTTTGTAGTTTTAATTCTCAGAAAATTTTGTCCTCTCTACTAGCAGTCAATGCTTGAGGTAATTAATTTTCTTTACTGTTGCCACTGTGAGGGGGTGGGCTGTTACTTCTACTTCATCCTTATGCTGAGGAGATAGCCCGTTGAGTTACTAGCTTTATGCACGGGGCAGTGGTTCTCCTATTAGATGTCCCACTTTGGATGGATCTTTGTCCCTTGTTTTCTACAAACTACTAAGTCATGAATACTGAAGCTCAAGATCACTTGGATTTGACAAATACACTCAAGGGAAAGTTGGTTTCAGTGTTCTCTCTAGGTTTCCACCTTTACTTAGTTTTTGATCTTCGGGAAGTTTTTACTTCCTTCCTAATTCGTTTTTTCAATACTTTATTTAGCACAGTGGAAGAGTTTGTCAGAATATCTAGTCTGCCCTATTACCAGAAATAGTAGTTTGACCTAAGCTAGATATAATACTACATTTAGCCCTCATGATAATCTTGGGCTTATTAATGCTTTTTTGGGGGAAGGTGGCCAGGGAAACTGAGGCTCAAGAAAATTACATAGATAACAAGTAGCAAAGCAGGGTGTCTTAGGCTGGGTTCTCTAGAGAAGCAAAACCAGTAAAGCGTATAAATACATATATAAACAGATTGATATCGTAGAAATGGCTCACACGATTGTAGAGGCTGGAACATCCCAAGTCCGTGGATTAAGATAGAGGCTTCTCCCAATTCACGTAGCCGCAGGGGGCTGGCAAACCCAAGATCAGCAGGTCAGAGAGCAGGGCTCTGCTCACAGACTGTGAAAGTCTAGGAATCCCAAGATCGGCAGCCAAGCTGATAGCTCAAGTTCCAAGAACTCGAGGTCAGATGAACAGGAGGCAGCCACAGGATTCAGAGTGAGCAAAAAGCCAGAACATCTGCTTATATTGGATGCAGGCCACACCCCCAAGGAAACTCCTTTTCAACTGATTGGCTACACACAGCAGATCCCATCGTGGGAGTGATCACATATAAATACTGAGAATTATGGCCCAGCCAAGTTGACATACAATCTTAACCATCACAGAGGGTTTGAACTTAAACCACATCTTCTGGCTCCATTTCATCCTTCTTTCTTCTTACCACATTACACTGGTTACCTAGATTATCTCTCTTCATTTCATGCAAATTCCAGGACCCTATGAGATTTGGGCTGTTCCTTAAGCCTAGAATTGCATTAAGAATTCTAGAAGCATCTTACTTTAATTCTTTTCTCACTTTACCAAACACAGTTCCAGCTTCTGTTGAGAGCACCCACTCTTATTATGGTGGAAGGTCCAGGTAGGGCTGTCCAAACTGATAAAATGGGGCCTTGTAGTTGCAGTCCACGTATCCTGAATATACATGGGGAATGAAGGGTGAAATCTCATTTGCATGCTATTTTCTTACTCCATATGGTTTATAGAATGTATTTATGATTCTAGAATTCCTTTGGGAACAGTGTGCTCTGTAGGGAGCAGTGCTTTTTTCTGACAAGTCTCCTCCCTGCCTCCCTCCCTCCTTTCTTCTTTTTCTTCCTCTTCTGCCCAGCCTTCCCTGTCTCTTTCTTACTAGGGAGTTCAGAACAAACTCCAGGGATTGAGTATTGTAACAAACAGATTTCAACACTGGAAACATCAGAAGTACACATCTGGTACTTCTTCCAGACTTGGAAAGTCTCGAGGCCAATTAAAAGTGAACTTTTAAGAGAAATGAACATCTTGCATGTCAGGTTTCAGCTGAATGTCACTGCAATTGCCTAAATTATAACTATCAGAAAAAAATGCATTCTAATTATGGAAATGCCATTAGTAAGAGTTTCTTCTGGAGGGAACTAGTTTAAAGAACTACAACTACCAGCCCTCTACCTCTACCCTATCCCTCAACAGGAATTCTAGATTTCAGAGAGAAAAAAAAGCAATGTACTATGGTGGAAAGAGCATTTGTACCATACAGAATCTGGGTTCGGATCCTGGCTCCATCATTTATTGGCTATGTGACCTTAAGCAGAGCAATTGACCTCCCTGATTTTGGTTTCCATAACTATAATATGAGGGTAATAATACCTACTTCATGAGATTGTTATCAAGATTAAGTGAGATGACATATATGAAAGTACATAGCATGTAGCCTGGCATATATGGACTAGTAAGTTGAGCAGGGCACGGGGTGTGGGAAGAGATCATAAGACTAAGGAGAAAGCTTTGATATAAATTATAACTGACACAGTTTCAAATTTAAACATTTTTTGATTCTAATGCTGTCTACACATTCATTTAGATGTGGGGAGTCACATGCTCCTTTAGAGATTTCTTTTCTGTGCTTGTAGACATGGGTGGTAGACTCCACCCAGGAGAAGATGAAGACACTTAGAACTACATCTTCCCATAGAATCTTGGCTTTTGCCCTTCTAACTCTGGGAGGAGTTCCCTCTCCTGATCTTGATGATAGCTGGTTTGGCCTCTTGAAGATGCCAGTGTTTCTCTGCCTTGGCAGAGTATGGATTACCTCCCAACGTGGTCTGCATCTGTCTTTTCCAACAGATGGGTCTTTGACCCTGAGAGGTGGGAAAAAGTGGATTTATTGCAAAGTTCATGGATCCATACATTTGTAAGCATTGTTTGTAGACAGATATGTCTTGAAATTAAGTATTCAGTTATATTCCAAATGGATATAGATGCTCCTGTGATAAAGAAAATACGTAAAAGCAATAATAGATTTAGAGAAGTCTTTTGAAATTGTGTGTGTGTATGTTTTGTGTGTGTATATACTAAAAGTACAACTATGATTACACATTTCTGGGTCTGAGAATTTTGGTAATTGAGTTTGGAAGGGTTGGAAATAACTAAGAATCCGACGAAGGATTCACATCCTGGCCGCTGCGTTAATGTTTGTTCTGTGCTATGAGCTGGTCAAAGTGGAAGTGGAAGCTCAGCAGGGACCATATCAATGACAGGTAACTGAGGTGGGGGAAAAGCAAAAGAGGGCAGGAGCACAGAGAAGCAAGATGAAGGAAGAATGGATGAGACAGGAGTAAAAATACACCATAGGGTGATAATAACCAAGTGTTCTCATTTGGTAACTCTTGGGAGAAGATCTCAAAAGAGATTAAATTATAAGGATGACTCAGTCTTCCTATTACACCCACTTGTCCCTTTTCTCCTACTCATAGCAACTCTATAGGACAGAGCAGCACTGCCCCCTAAGGTTTCCAAGGAGCGGCTGGTGGATTCGAACTGCTGACTTTTTGGTTAGCAGCCGAGCTCTTAACCACTGTACCACCAGGGCTCCTTTAAATGAATAAACTTTGCTTTTTAGAGGAGGTTTAGGTTCACAGAAAAACTGAGCAGACAGTACAGAGAGCTCACATATACCCCTGCACATAGTTTCTATATGTCTTTTTACAAAAAATACTGCAGTCCCCAACCCACCTGGCAAGTTCCCTCTCCTTTAGTGGTTATTCTAGCATTTACCTCCAACTCTAAACTATATTCTTATAGTGCTACTTCTTCATAGCTCAGTTTTAGCAACCATCTTTTGACTTCCTTGATGATTGTTGAGACTTTAGCTCTCTTTCACTCTGACCTCCCCATGAACACGTATTTTCTGCCACTCCCTCATCCTCTCTTTTTATTAATAGGATAATTTTGGTTTGATCAAGATTGGACATTTCTAAGATTATGGCTATGTAAATTGTATTTGCAGCTTAGTTGTTGTCCTTTCTTGCACAAATTTTTATTTCCCCTGGGATTTATAATTATCTTCTGTTTAATTTTTTCCCATAGTTTTCTTCAGATGTCATAATCTCTTCTCACACTGTTTAAACATGTCAGGTATTATATCAATGTCTTCTTGAAGAAGTTACTAATTAAGCTTCTGACCAGCCCCAGTCTGGCCTTGTTGAGCTCTATGCCTGCTGCACGGACACCATATTGTGTTCTCCATGCCCCCATGGCTGAACACCTTCAGCTCTAGCCTTCCTCTGCTGCTTTTGGGTTTGTCCTGTGCTATGAGCTAGTCATAATGGAAGTGGAAGCTCAGCAGGGACTATGTCAATGGCAGGCAATTGGGGCAGGAAAAAAGAAAGGAAAAAGAAAAAAAAAAGGCTAGAGCACAGCATCCTAGAACTCCCTTTGCCACTTGCTTCTTAGTACTATTCTAGGAGTCCCTTCACCAGCATTCAAGAAGTTCCTTTGCCTCTAGCTTGTGTCAGATCTCCTGTTTCCTGGATCTAATGTCATCTTTTTTTGTTCATTTACTCTCACTCTCTTATTTTGGTGCAGTGTATCCTCCAACTTTCTGAGAAAGGGATACTGGGAAGTTTTTGTTTTAACTTTGCAAGTCTATTATATTTTCCTGTTTATTGATTTTTTGAATAAGTGTAGAATTCCGGGTTGAAAATTATTTTCTCTCAGAATTTTCTCTCAGAATTACTGTATTTTCTTCTAGATTTCAGAGTTGCTGTTGGGAAGTCCCATGCCAATGAAATTTTGAATCCATTGTTTGTAATTTTCCCCCCTCTCTGAAAGCTTCTAGGATATTTTACTCGGCCTCAGTGTTGTGAAATTTTCCTTCTACGCCACAGAGTGACTGTTTTCATCCATTGTGTTGGGTACTCAGTGGGCCCTTTCATTCTAGAAACTTCTGTTTTTTAGCTTTAGGATATTTTCTTAATTTTTAAAACATGTTTTCCTCCCTCCATTTTCTCCTTTTTATATCTGGAATTTCTGTTTTTCAGCTACTGAGTCTTCTGGGCTATCCTCTTAATTTCTCATCTTCTTTCTTTCATTTTCCATCTCCTTATCTTTTTGTTGTACTTTCTGGGAGATTTACTCAATTTTACCTTCCAGCCCTTATATTGACTATTTCATTTCTGCTCTCAGATTTTGGTTACTTTCCAGAGCTCTTTTCTGTTGTTGTTTGTTTTACGAACATTTTTAATAGCATCCTGTTCTAATTTAATGGATTCATAATCTTTACCTATCTCTTTGGAATTATTATCAATAGTATTTGGGGTGTTTGCCTTTCCTTATATAGTTACTGTTTCCCCTAAGTTGCTTTCCCCCATTTGTTTTCGTCTGTTTCCAGGCTAGAGGCATTCCTCGCACGCTTGAGGATCCTTGTATGTCTGCTTTTCTCTGTCTATTTATGGTTGGGACTCACCAACTCTGGGCCTCACTGTAAGGTAATTTTGCTGGGTTGTTTAATTGGATCCTTTGATGTCATAAATTTGAGCCTTTCTCTTAGACTCGTTAGATATCCCAGACAGGAATCTTAGTTTCCTTCTTGGAGGGCATAACCTTGGTTCAGCAATAATGGAGTTCATCTGGTGAAGAGGGTTGCAAGTCTCAACATTCAGTATGTAGACAAGCTTTCTTTTAATTCTCCTGTTTTTAGTATGGTGTCTTAGTCATCTAGGGCTGTTACAACAGAAATACCACAAGTGGATGGTTTTAATGAAGACAGGTTTATTTCCTCATAGTCAAAGTAGGCTAAAAGTCCAAATTCAAGGTGTCAGCTCCAGGGGAAGGCTTTCTCTCTCTCGGCCTTCTCATCGGTATTCCCCCAGACTAGGAGCTTCTCGGCGCAGGGACCCTGGTCCAAAGGATGCGCTCTGCTCCCGGCACTGCTTTCTTGATGGTATGACGTCCCCCTGTCTCTCTGCTCAGTTCTCTCTTTTATATCTCAAGAGATTGCCTCAGGACACAGTCTAGTCTTGTAGATCCAGTCCTGCCTTACTAACACAACTGCCACCCATCCTCCCTCGTTAACATCATAGAGGCAGGTTTACAACCTTTAGGAAAATCACACAGTACCAGGAATCATGGCCCAGCCAAACTGATATATACATTTTTGGGGGGACATAATTCAAACCATGACATATGGTATCTCTGGTTTCAACTGGGTTTCGTATTCCTTAATTCAGAGATCCTAGACCTGCACTGTTCAATACAGTAGCCACTAACCACATGTGTCTACTGAGCACTTGAAATGTGGCTAGTGCAACTGAGGAACTACATTTTTTACTTTGTTTAAAGTTTAAAAACTTATACTCTATTCAGTACTGGAAAGCTTTTACATATTTGGAACAACGAGTTATTTTTAATGGTACATTTTATGAAATCTAAATACAGATAAAGTATTTTCAATGAAAATTTAGCATCCAAATTGAGATGTGCTGTAAGTGTAAAATACACACTAGATTTTGAAAAAAGAATGTAAAAAATATCATCAATAATCTTTTAATGTTGATTGCATGTTGAAATAATGATATTTTGGATATACCAGGTTAAATAAACTCTGTAATTAAAATTAATTTCACTGTTTTGCTTTTCTTTTTTTATGTGGATACTGGCGAATGTCAAATTACTTCTGTGGCTCATACTATATTTCTCTTGGACAGTACTGTCCTAGAGGCTGGTGATGAACCTCCAGTGAGGAGGGGAAGTCCGTCATCCAGCTTGGGGCTGGGGAGGGAATCTGGGCCTCTGTTTTGTAAGCAGCCTGCACCCAGTCTTCCCACTTCAATCCCCACTTCACCCTCAATTGCAGGGGTCCTAGGTGCTTCCATACCTGGGCCTTTGAGGGTTATGTGATGCAGATCAGGTGGTTCCCTGGCTTTGCTCACTGCCCAGCTGGGATCCAGCTTCTTTGGGTTTGCTGGTCAGTTACCAAGTGATTGCCTGCTTTCAGGTTTCCAAAAGTTTATTGCTATTGACTCTTCATCTGTTCTGTTTGTCCTTGGGGTTTATGCTTTTTTGGGAAAAGATTTAATTCTTTTACTGTTCTTTTAAGAGGACCTGATTGCTCAGTGAGCCCTGGTGGTGCAGTGGTTGTAGTGCTTGGCTGCTAACTGAAAGGTTGGTGGTTGGAACCTACCAGCCACTCTGTGGGAGAAAGACATGGCAGGCTGCTTCTGTAAAAATTTGCAGCCTTGGAAACCCTATGGGGCAGTTCTACTCTGTCCTATAGGGTTTCTATGAGTTAGAATCGACTCAATGGCAATGGATTCTTCTTCCTTTTTTTTTTTGGTGGCACAATAGAAGCCCTGGTGGTGCCATGATTAAGCGCTTGGTTACTACCAAAAGGCTGGTTGTTGGTACCCACCAGCTGCTCCATGGGAGAAAAGACTTGGCAATCTGCTCCCATAAAGATTATAGTCTAGGAAACTCCATGGGGCAGTTCTACTCCATCATAGGGATGCTATGAGTTAGAATCAACTCGACAGCACACAACAACAACAAAAACAATGGTTAAGGTAGTTAAGGTAGTGCAATGGTTAAGCTCTCAGCTGCTAACTGAAAGGTTAATGGTTTGAACCCACCCAGCGACTCTGCAGGAGAAAGACCTGGTATCTGCTCCTGTAAAGATTACAGCCTAGAAAACCCTATGGGGCAGCTCTACTCGGTCACATGGAGTCACCATGAGTGGAAAATTGACCTAACAACAGCTGTTGTTTTAGTGGCATTTCAAGAGGGAGCAGAGGTAAAGATGCATGTATTCAATCCACCATCTTTAACTTAAGGTCTTAAATATCTCTTGGTTCCATCTTCTTCTACTTTGCAAAATCATTTCTTAGGAGGAATATTGCATCAGCCTTCTATCAGGTGATCCTGCTTCCAACCTCTACCTATGCCAACCTCTTTCTACGCTGCAAATCTGATTATGTTGCTCCTGTTTAGAACCCTTCACAGCTTCCAACACACAAAGACATGCAAGCTTCTTCAGTGTGACGAAGAAGATTTCCCATGAGCTGATCCCTATGTACCTTCCTGTCTTATCTGCTTCTACCCCCTACTCCAAGTTCCATTATCCAGCATCCCAGTGATGTAGGTCCTTACATACACCATACCACTTAGTGACTCTACTTTGTCCATCCTATTCCCTCTCCCTATCACCTTCTCCACTTCGCTAACTCCCTCATTCTTGACTATGCAGCTCAACAACCCTTCCCAAAACCTTGCCTTTGTGGTGGTGGGTAGGAGGTTGGGGACTAGATTGGGTGTCTTATCTATAAAAATAACAACAACAACAAACAATAAACAACAATGGTCAGCACATATAACATGTAGCAGGCACTGTTCTGGGCCATTTACATTCTTTAGCTCGTAATTACTGTCTTTGTTTTCTAGATGAGGAAAAGGAGGTATGGACATGGAGAGGTTCAGTGACTTTCCGAAGTAGAGTACGTAATAGAATTTTGGAGTGGAACTCTAGACTTGCTGCCTGTGTGCATCAAAGGTGTCCTGGGCTTTCATCCTACTATAGTTGCTGGCTTACCTGTCTGTCAGTCCCACTAAACTGGGAACTCCCTGAGGCCAGGGACCAGGTCTTTTTTTTTTTTTTTTTTAATTTTTTAAATTGTACTTTAGATGAAGGTTTACAGAACAAATCGTTTCTTATTAAACGGTCAGTACACATATTGTTTTATGACATTGGTTAACCACCCCACGACATGTTAATACTCTCCCTTCTCGACCTTGAGGACCTTTTTTTTGGTGAAAATATACATAGCCAAAGTTACACCATTTCAAAAGTTTCTACATGTGCAATTCAGTGACATCGATCACATTCTTCCAGTTGTGCTATTATTCTCACTATCATTTTCCAAATTATTCCATCACCATTATCTTCAACTCACTGCCCCTGGGCTTCCCATCAAAACTTTTGAGTTGCTGTTGTCAATTTGATCTCACATAGATAATTCTTTTTTTTTTGTACTTTAGATGAAGGTTTGCAGAACAAATAGTTTCTCATTAA
>NW_004443942.1:3166649-3168028 GCF_000243295.1 Trichechus manatus latirostris
TGTGTGTATGTACCATAGTTTGTTTATCCATTCATCTGTTGATGGGCATCTAGGTTGTTTCCATCTTTTTGCTATTGTGAGCAGTGCTTCAATGAATATGGGTGTGCATATGTCTATTAGTGTGGTGGCTGTTATTTCTCTAGGATATATTCCTAGGAGTGGGATTGCATTTTGTAGTGCTTTTTTTTTGTGGTGCTGACGTTTTCTTTGTTCCTCTTACTCTCCTGTGCTGAATTCCTCTTGTTTGTGGATTTTTTTTTCATTTCTTTTGTTTTTGTAGGTTTTGCTTTTACTGAGACTTTATATTTTTCTTCTTCATTTTGATGAGTAGGTTTGTTAACTTTCTTTTTGGTTACCTTGAAATTTACCCTTATCTTCCTAGATTTGAACCAGTCTATTATTACTTGGTATCACTTGACTTCCTCTCCATTAGAAGGTTCTACACCTATACCGTTTATTCCCTCTTTTATTGTTCTGATGCTGTTGTCATTTACAGATTAACCTGTCTGGTTCCCTGTTGTAATTCTTTTGGTTTTGCATAGTCCTTAAGAGTTCATTTCCTAGGCTGGTATCTGGCTAGTACAATTCTGTGTCCTATATTCAGCCTGCGGTCTGATGTTGTTTGTTCTCAGATCAAAGGACTCCCTTTAATTAGTCTTGTAAGTTTGGTTTGCTTTTTACATAGTCCCTTACTTTCTGTTTATCTGGAAATGACCAAATTTCACCATCATATTTGAACAAGAGTTTTGCAGGATATATTATTCTTGGCTGGCAATTCTTTTCTTTCAAGGTTTTATATATGTCATCCTATTGCCTTCTTGCCTGCATGGTTTCTGCTGAATAATCCGAGCTTAGTCTTATTGTTTCTCCTCTGTATGTGACTTTTGTTTTTCTCGAGCTGCTCTCAGGATTCTTTGCTTGTCTTTGGTTTTATCGAGTGTGATTATGGTATGCCTTGGTGATTTTCTTTTGGGGTTTATCCTATATGGAATTCGTTGAGCTCCGTGGATGGTCAGCTTTTCATCTTTCATGATATTGGGGAAGTTTTCTGTCAGCAATTCTTCAATGATCCTCTCCGTGTTTTCTGTTTTCTCCCGCTGTTCTGGAACTCTGATCACTCACAGATTTTTGCTTTTGATTGTATCCCACATAACTCTCAGGGTCTCTTCATTTTTCTTTGTTCTTTTTTCTGACTTTTCCTCAAACAGAGTTGTATCCAAGTGTTTTTCTTCAGTTTCTCTGACCCTGTCTTCCATCGTTTTAAACCTGCTCCTCAGCCCTCCTATGACACTGTCCATTTCTGAAATCTTGTTGTTTATCTTTTGGATTTCTAATTGTTGTTTTTGTATGATTTCTAGTTGTGAATTTATTTTAGCATT
>NW_004443942.1:3168336-3197660 GCF_000243295.1 Trichechus manatus latirostris
CAGTGGTTATTTTCCTCATTTATTGATTATAGATTTGTTTGTTTCATCCTGCTTTTTTGTTTTATTTGGCTATGTCTGAGTCAGCGGGCTGTGCGTTCTTTGTTGTTTGCTCATCTGTGGGCATGATACTTTTCACCTCTTTCTCCAATGGGCAGGGTCAGTCACTCAGGTATGGTACAGCAGGGCAGGTCCAGCTGAAGGGAAGTTGCTGGGATAGGTTTTTTGTGGCAAGTACCAGGGCTGACAGTGCAGACCAGGAACCAGTGCAGGGCAGGTTCCAGTTGGCCATGCAGGTGCTGCTTGGGAGTGTGATGTTCAGCGCACGGTGCCAGTAGGCAGGAAGGAGGGGGGAGACTGTGATGTGTGGAGCTAAGATAGGTATGCGAAAGATGAGAGAGAGGAGAGAGGAACAGGAGCCAAAAACATACACACAAACAAAAAAGAGTGCTAAGTGAACTTGCTATTGGAGTGGAGAGATGAGAGACTGAGAAATGGGGAAAAACAAAAATGAAAAAAAAGAAAAAAGGTAAAAGAAAAAAATGAATAGATCGAGCAACTGGAAATGAAGAAAGACAAAAAGGAATAAGAGAGAGAAGAAAACTAAACAAAGAAATGACAAAAAAAAAACCAACAAAAAAAAACCCGAAACCAAACCAAAAAAAGAAAAATGGCCCCAGGGATAGCCCTGTGTGTCTGCGCAGAGTGAGGGACTAGCTTCCAAGCTGTGTGGTACTTCCTGGCTAGAGGGGCTCCCAAGCTGAGAAAAGAAAAAGAAAACAGACAAACAAATCAAAACAGAACAAATCAGAACAAACAAAAAAGCCCCGACGTTCCCACCAGCGTGGCAGCACGGGCCAGGAAGCAGTTTCGCAGTCGAGTGGTGTTTTGCAGCCTTTCAGGAAGAAACAAAGATGGCGCATGGAGCCAGGTATTTGAGAGAAAGGAGGATGAGGTGGTGACAGGTAAGGAAGAAATCTAAAGAAGTAGAAAAAAACAACACCAGCAGCCAACAAAAGGCACTCAGAGAACTGGCCAGTGCGGGCGGGTGGAATCCAAGCAACACCAGGGTGAAGCTGGTGCTTGCCAGCCAAGAGACTTTGGCTGCAGGAAGCAGAGGAGGCTAAGCGGAGGTGAAGAACGGTGGAGGGTGGGAAAACCTATATCGTGGGTTACCGGTTGTTCTGTCTCCTGCTGGAAGCTCGATGAAACTGCTTTCTAGTACCTCCTGTTCGCTGGTCTCTGATAGGAGTCCAAGATGGAGGATCCCTGCTGCGGTAGCTGATAGGGGACCTCTGCATGTACCTCTCCTTGCGCTCTGTTCTTGGTCAGTTTCTTATTCCATTCAGTGCTTGGCTGAGTTCTTTATCTCTTCATTTGATACTTAGAGTTTCAGGACTGACGTGTGACTCTGTTTGACTTAGTTTTTCTGATCTTTGCCACGGAGGGACGGCGTGGTTCTTCTGACTATAGCACCATGTTGCCCGAAGTCTCAGACCAGGTATTTTTAAATCTCTGTATTGTAAATGCCTAGCACAGGGCCTGGCATACAGTAGGTGCTCAAAATATACTTGTTGAACAGGCCCACCATCCCTTAAATGTCTTATTGTGGCCCCTACCCATTTCTCTCCTGTGGATGCTACTGTCCTCGGTCAAGGTTTTCTGGCCAATTCCCTTCTCCTGCTAGTTATTCAGAAAACCATGATCGTCAGTGCTGGAAGAGGAGAAGGAACCATCAAAAGGCATTGTGAGCAGGTTCCCAGGCATCTGCTTAAACATGTTCTGTGTACTTTTAAAATGGTAGTCATATTATTGTTATTATTATTTTACAAATCCACTGGTTTAAATCATCTCAGAGCTTTAAATGATGTGGAAAATTCTAGTGATGCTCCTCTGATGAAAATACTTTTTTTTCTCCATACTTAGCATAATCTTCCTTTGAATTATGCCAAGAAATCTTAAACCCCTAGATTTATCTTTTTCTCTTTACAATTCTCCTCTTTTTTGAATGCTATGCCAATTAACCATGGGAAGGAGGAAAGTCTTTTTTGTGCATAATGCGGGTGGCTCTGCCAGACACAGTTTGCTTGCAGAAAGCCCCTAGAACTTATAGGCTGGGAGGGCCTGGGAGAGAGCCAGCTAGCCAGGGTACAAGGCACAGCCTGGTGAAAGCTGTCCTGGCTGCAGAGGGTGGCCCAAGGGAGGACAGACATTGGACAGGTGTTGTTACCAGGAGGCCAACTGGGTGGGCAAGTTCACCTGGGAGTGGTCCTACCCAGGACAATAACAGTGAATCAAGTCGGGTGGTTTCAGAGTTTTCATGTTAGAAAGCTTTGCTGTTGTTAGTTGCCAACAAGTAGATTCTGACTCATGGCGACCCCATATGTCAGAGTACAACTGCTTCATAGAGTTTTCAAGGTTGTGACCTTTTAAAAGTAGATCGCCAGGCGTGTCTTTCATGACCTCTGAGTGGGTTATAACCACCAACCTTTCGGCTAGTAGTCAAGTACTTAACCACTTGTGCCACCCAGGGAACCACTTGTTGGAACATTTTAGGGGGTGACAATTTGGCTGAAATAGGATTGAAGCTACTCTTGCATAGCAATTGATATAAAACTGAGAAGAGTTTAGTTGTCTATGCTAAAGTATGGGGGTGCTGGCAGAGTTAAACTACAATCACCCTATCTAAATAGCACCCTGCATCAATCACGCCTTCTGAATAAGGAGACTTGGTGGTGCAGTGGTTAAAGCAATTGACTGTTAACCGAAAGGTCTGCTGTTCAAAACTACAAGTGGCTCTGGTGGGAGAAAGACATGGCAGTCTGCTCCCTTGGAGATTAACAGCCTTGGAAACACCATGGACTCGCTATGAGTCGGAACTGACTCAATGGCAGTGGGTTTGGTTTGTTTTTCAGTCACTCCTATACCCTTAACTACTTTTGTTCTTCTTCTTAGCCCTTCTGAATGGATTATGGAAAGGATAAAGCTCCCCATCCTTCCCTTCCCCACCATGGCACACCTCAGCAATGCTACTAGTCAGGTGGAGCTGCTTCAGGGCTGGCAAGATAGAGCAGTGCTTGTAAGCAGGGGCTCTGAAGTCAGACAGATCTGAGCTCAAGTCCTGGTTCCACCAAGTGTTAGCGGTGTGACACTGAAGATTCTACTGTGGTGACTCAGTTTCCTCATCCACGAAATGTAGATAAGAATACCCATCTCTTGGGGTTGTTGGGAGGTTTAATTGAGATTGTAATGCATGTAAAGCATTTAGCAGAGTACCCAGCACACAGTAAATACTTGATATGTTATAGATGCTATTATTATTATTCATGTTTTGTTGTTATTAACCAGATGATCTTTCTGTTCTTGGAGGGATTCCAAGCAGTACCAGGAGGCCTGGGGAGGCCCAGGGAGTAGGATATCTGTCTTAGTTTTTTAGTGCTGTTGTAATAGAAATACTACAAGTGGGTGCCTTTAACAAACAGAAATTTATTTTCTCACAGGAAGCTAGAAGTCTGAATTCAGGGAACTGGCTGTAGGGCAAGTCTCTCTGCCAGCTCTGGGGGAATCTCTTTGTCTCTTTTCAGCTTCTGTTCCTCAGCTCCTTAGTGATCTTCATGTGGTGTGGCATCTGTCTTCTCTCATCTGTGCTTCCTTGCTTCTATGCCTAATCTGCTCTTTTTACATCTTAAAAGTGGCTTAAGGCATACCCTACACGGATATAAGGAGCCCTGGTGGCACAATAGTTAAGTGCTCAGCTGCTAACTGATAGGTTGGCGGTTCAAACCCACCCAACAGCTCTTTGGGAGAAAGACCTGGCAATCTGCTCCTGTAAAGATGACAGCCAAGAAAACCCCATGGGGCAGTTCTACTCTGTCACATGGATCGCTACGAGTTCAGATTTAACTCTACAGTGCTTAACAATGAAAACAACACACTGATAGGGCCTCATTAACATAACAAAGCAAATCCTATTCCCAAACGGGATTACATCCACCGGTATAAACCAAAAAACCCAAACCCACCGCCATCGAGTGGATTCCGACTCATAGTGACCCTATAGGACAGAGAGACTAGAACTATCCCATAGGGTTTCCAAGAAGTGGCTAGTGGATTCAAACTCCCAACCTTTTGATTAGCAGCTGAGCTCTTAACCACTGCACCACCAGGGCTTCTCCACAGGTATAGGGGTTAGAATTTTCAACAGATATTTTTGGGGGACACAATTTGATCCATAACAATCTCCCCTGTAGGGGAGTGGCTGCAGGAGCTTGGCGGGAGTCAGGACGCAAGGTAGGGCTTAGGTCTGGAGGGAGGTTGGGATACATGACAGGGAATGTGGTAATCTGTGGGATGAGGATTGAAAGAATAGCCCCTGTAACAACAGATGTAGAGTTTTGTGAACCTGTGCTTAGAGAGACCCCCAGGGCTTATCTGCTACATAGGCCTTCTCAGGTCTGGGTCAAAAGAACTTAATTCCAGGCTAAGCATGGTGGAGCTATTGTTACTGGGACTCACCGTGGTGGAACTGGGATGGGGGGATTGCGTAGTTTTGGGCCCACCCAGCAGTGCACACGGTAGTGTGAAATAGGCCAAGATCCTTGGGGCACCTCTGCTTCCACACTCCAGACTCTGGTTGTTGAGGGTCCTCCACCTCTCTTCCAAATGAGGGTGGCCACCATACATGTGGGGAAGTGGCAGTGCTTGAAGCTGGAAGTGTAGGGGCTGGGCAGCGGTGGCACTATGACTCCAAGAACCAGGGGATACAAGAAATGTACTGTTTTTTTTTTAGAGTTTAACTGTGGACCAAGTCAGACCAGATCAGAGAGGCGCTGGGCACAGAGGCTGTAACCTCTGGGAGATTGTGCGGACTGTCAGGCAGAAGGAGGGCTGGTCAGCCTCAGGAGCCCCCATAAAGGAGCCTCAGGGGCAAAAGTGACAGGGCTTTGTGCAGGGAGAGGGAGCTGGGTCAGACCTGTGCCTGGTCTGGTCCTCTGGCAGGCTGGTCCTCTTGGGAGATGAGGTATCAGGTCACTCTGGCCAGAGGCAGTCTAGTCCTTCCCATGTCACCCTGCACTGACTCAGGCCAACGGAGCTGCCTGCTTACAATTGAGCTTTGCAAGAGGCCTGTCTCCAGGGATACAGACCCTGGTCAGGCTACATGTCCAGGTCACTCGGCATTTGTAGTTCTCATTGCAAATTAATACACCGATGACTGGTTTAGATGTCAGTCCCTTGTGAGTGCTGGTGTGACTCAGCCTTCCGGAGTCCTCTTTCTTCCTCTGGGGAACAGACAAAATCCTGTTTCCGGGCCTGCAAGGTGGAGGGCCAGTTCTTGGACTGGGAAGTTTGCTAAAATAGTGACTGTGGTCGTGGGAGGCTGTTGGGAAACAATGAGCAGCCTTCCCCAGTGAGGTCCACCCCCGCCTCATGCCTTTCCCTCAGATGGCTACTAGAATGTGTATATAGCTTGACATGTGTATGCCCCTGTGTGTGTGTGTGTTTGTGTGGGTGCATGCACGCGTGCGTGTGTGTGTGTGTACCCTCAGGAGGTATGTGAAGGGTCTATGTAGGATGGGGCACCAGAGCCTATACCACTCCCATTTCCCTCAAATACTGCTCCCCACTCCCCAGGGAATCATCGGTTGTTAAAAGTCTCAAATTATGCCTAAGCCTGAGAGCTAATAGCCTGGAAGTTAAGAAGGACTATAATCTCCACCTTCCTTATAACATCCTGAGAAATGAAGTCAAATAGACCTTGGTTCATAAGCTAGCTGTACCATTTACCAGTTGTATGCTTTTGGGTGAGCTTCTTAAATATTGAGCTTCAGTGTCCAAATGGAGATGATAATGCTGACCTCACATGGTGGATGTGAGGGTTAAATAAGATGATGTATATGCCAGTCTCTAGTACAGAACCACAGCCAGGCATGTAGAAAGAACAAGGTAAATGGTAGCTTTTATTGTTTGCTAAATTCTGGACAGGCTTCCAGTGCAGGATGTAGAAGAAACAAGTATAGCTTTATGCTTGATTTAGCAGAAATCATTTTTTATTCTCCCAACAGGAGTTCAAGCTGGTAACCATGAAAGACTGCATGGAGGAGGACTCAGACCTTGACTCTGTAATGCCATCAATTGTAAGCTGGACCATTCATTTAGTAATAGCTGTGTGTGTGTGTATAAGTGTGAGTGTTGTGGGAGGGAGAGAAAAAATATATTCAATGTGAACATCTATTATAAGACAGGCTCTGATTTCAGAAACATTACAGTGTAGAAAACTGTGCATCTTAGATGAAAATGCAATACTACCATTAATTAATATAATGTAATGATTAAGTGCTTGCTGTGTGCTAGCACTGTGATAAATTCTGTGCATAAATTATCTCGTTGAATTCTCACAGTGTCTCTGTGAGACTGGTGCCATTAGCATTCTCACTTTGCTGATGAGAAAAATGAAGCTCAGAAAGGTTCTTGTCCAAGATCACACAGCTAGTAAGTGCTTGAGCCAGAACCTAAACCCATATGTTGATGCCAAAATATTTGCTTGTAATCTTTATTGCCTCTTCAATTTAGGATACCAACTTCAGTCCTGAAACAGACACCCACAGTCATTATCCCTTTCTAAGTCCATTTCTCCCGTTACAGGCTCATATGGATCTACTAACATATCCAGCACTTTTAAAAATTCTCTAGTTTTAATGCAATATATTTACCTAGCAAGAATCTATCAATCATTCACACTTTAGTGTGAATCAAACACACAGACTCATATAATCTTACAGTGGCAAGGGATCTTAAATTTCATCTAGTTTTACTTCCCAACAAATGCAAAGATTCTGTAAATTTTGACATGGCCACCCAGACTATGTCTCACTACCTCCTGTGCCTGGGCACTCACCATCTACCATACTTTTCTATGTCCTGAGAGCTCTAATTACTACATGTTGCTAATATGTTGAACTAAAATCTGCCTCTCTCTAGCTTTCCACCAGCAGTCCTCATTTTATTCTCTGTGGCAGTTACAAAGTAAATCTGCATCCTCCTTCTATGACAAACTTTCAGATATGCGTGAGTTCTTACATCCCTCCTGAGCCTTTTTTTTTTTTTTTCCTTTCTAAGCTGAATGCTCCATTTTCCTTATATATCCCCTATAGGACTAGTTTCAGGTCCTCTTACCATCCTGGCCACCTCGGCTTCTGTACACGCTTCAATTTTAAAAATCCAGCACAGAACACATGCCACCAACAGGGTCTGACTACCAAAGCATTCCTTCTCTTGGGGGAGTTGAAACTCAAGCCTGACCTCTCATTGTGGGAGTAGATGTCTTTATTCCTTGGGCAAGAAATTTCAGACACCAGCTTACAGCTGGGAAAGTCATTACGAACCATGTGCCACTTAGCTATAACCACCACCCTTGACACATTCTGTATGACTTTTTAATCTGATTGGGACAATCTGTATGCCACTTGGGCCTCCCCCTGTTAGGCTGTATATTTATCCAGGGTAGGTGTCACGTCTAATAATGCCTGGGTTCCTCCAAGGCGCCTGCGCAGTGGTCTGCCTCCCTTCCACCGTCGGTAAACGCGGTTGACTGATGGCCTCACTGGGGCCTAAGAAGTCATTTTCCGCTCTGTTGCATCTCAGAATCCAGCTGTGTCCAGCTGAAGCTGGCCCTCCCGCTGGCTTCATTTTCTCCGTGAACGCAGACCCAGATCCCATGGCTTGCCCATGCATCATAATAGGAAGAATTTCACTTTGAAGCTCTGTTCGCCTGCCCCTAATTGGGGGAAGATCCAGAACCCCGAGTGGACAGGCACATCCCATCTGCAAAGAGCCTGAACCCCAACCCCCTTCTTATATTGATCTGCTAAAGCTCCGGGAATGAAAATCTCCCGGGTGTAGGCATATTCCTGGGCTGCAATTCGTCAGTCAGAAGGGGGCAACATATCAAATAGATATTTCCAACTGTATCTTTGTCGAGTCCCTTGCCACGGTGTGCCTCTTGTCAGCCACTCCCTCTCCCTCCCTCCTCCTCCCTGATGCTGCGTATAAATCAAGCTTCTCTTCTTAAAATTGTAATCACCAAAATAAGGCGGTGATTTATAAGGAACGCTGAAATACCAAATAATCAGACGAACACTTCAATTTAATGGTAGCAATAAGTCAAGTGCCTCCACACTCATCTTAGGAGGAAGAGGCATGTCGTCCTGGTTGGTTCAAAATGACAAATGCTCTTTTGTGAGTTCTAACAAATCAATTATCCACATGTTGAAAACTGGACAACTCCTCTTTAAGATATACTTTTATGGCTACATTAAAAAAGAAATGTCCCAGGGAAGGAGGGGACCAGAGCTCTTTAGTTATTTTTCTGGTAAATGAAAATTGGGGAAATAATAGCTGTGAGGCAAACACTGTCTGAAATGATATCAGTTAGAAGTGCGGGAACATGGTGCCTAGGGAGGTGCACTCGAGATGCCCGGGGTTTGTTTTTCGTTTAGTCTGAGCAGGTAACAAGGATCTGCCTCCATCTGCCGTGGCATTTTCAATCGAACCTGCTCGCTCCTGGAAGAGCCCTGTGGGGGCATTCAATCCTCAAGCTCTGCTTGGACACATTTGTCTGCCTTGTGTTTCTCATTTCAAGGAGAATTTCTTATTTTTCTGTTAAGAGAGAAGTCACGCCTCAGGAGCTGGCCCTGAGATTGGAACCTCTGTTATCTTGTTATGTATGGCCCCATCTGTCTGGGCTGCCCAGAAAGGCCCGCGTGCCCTTTCCCAGGTTCTGTTTTCCTCTCCCCCTACATCTCACCCATTTGCCAAACAATAAAGTACAAGAGCATCTGCTGTAACCTCTCCTGTCAAAGCAGGCGGGGCTCAAAGCCAGCCCAGGCCTTCCCCCAGCTGGCGGGTTTGTCGGTTTCAAAGGCCTTAGGAAGGTCACGGGGCCCTAGTGGTGGTAGTTAAGAGCTCGTCTGTTAACCACAAGGTCAGCAGTGCAAATCCATCAGCCACTCCTTGGAAACCCTATGGGGCAATTCTACTCTGTTCTATAGGGTTGCTATGAGTTGGAATCAACTCGATAGCAACGGGTTTGGTTTAATTTTTTTTTTTTTTTTTTATAAAATCATAGCCACCACAATTCCAAGAGTCATGGTTGTTTCGGTGCACCAGGCTTCAGCCACATCTGGAGCCCTGGGTGGAGGTGTGGGCAACACATTTTAAACGGGATATTGACAAACTGGAAACTGTTGTAGGAGTGGATGGCCACAGGGTGGATGGATTGGCCACAGTGTCCCACAAAGAAGGGTTAAGGGACTATGAATGCTTTGAGTCGAGAAGAAAAGCCTTGTCAGATGGGGTCAATGCTAGGAATGAGCACTCCTGCTAAAAGTATCCAGGTAGGGGAGGATTCTGTGGTAGGTAGCGGGCGACCCAGGTGGGCTGCTCATGCCTTGCCTCTTGGGCCACGCATGGCTCTGTCCCTCTGAAGAACACTGAAGCCTTTGTTGTAACATGGTCTGCAGTGCAGCTGTTGTTTTGGTGTGAGGCCTTCTCTGCCCCTGCTGTCCACTTTCCTGCCTGGTCTGCTCTCTGCTTGGCTTCCCTTAGTAGTCTTCCCTTTCCCCTTCTATTCTTCTTCCTTAAGTCCTTGTCTTTATTTCCTTTGTATTCCACCCCACCCCTTTGGGTAATCTGTGATGACTATTTTAAGATCCATTCATTGTTTTAAGGATCAGTCATTCCACAATTATTCTGAGTGCTTTCTATGTGTTAAATAAGTATATAAATGGCCGTACTTTGTGAGGTTTGCTATGAAGATAAGAGAAGGTGTTATTAGAGAAAATAACAAGGAGGACCTACCTTAGATTGGGTAGTCAGGGGACACTTCTCTGAGGAAGGGATGCTTAGCTTGAGACCTGAAATATGAGGAGTTACGTGGCGAGCAGGAGTAAGACTGATCCAGGTAAGGGAATGGCATGTGCAAAGGCCCTGAGGCAGGAAAGCTTGGAATGTTCCAGAAACTGAAAAAAGAAGCATTTAGTACTATTACCCCATCACAGCATGAATGAATGAATGACAGGACCCTTCCCACCTCAGGGCTTTTACCCTTGTGGTTCCCTTTGCCTAAGAGGGTCACACGGCTGGTTCTTCCCTGTTGTTTGTATCAATGCTTAGTAGTCACCTCCTTTAAGAGACCTTCTCTGACCACTCATTCATACTCACTGTCCCTTCCCCTACTGTGTGTATATATATTTTGTGGCATTGTAACCAAATGAAATTATGTTATTTATTTAATTACTTTTTGATAGATGATCTTCTGCCATTAGAGTGGAAATGTCACAGGGCAAAGCCTGTGCCTAATAAGCTGTCATATTCCCAGCACCTGGCAAACAACAGGCACTTAATAAACATTTTGTTAATTAATGGATGATGGATGATAGGCTTGAGGGACAGAACATGTGTAAGGAAATGTAGTTTCATTGTAAACAAACACCCACAGGAAAAAATGCTAAGAGGGAAGAAGGAGGATGTATTAGAGATCCACGCCAGGACATTATTAAAGAAATAGGAAAAATGTATAATAAGCATATTTATTATGTGAACATAAAGGCCAGTGCTTAAGCTCCTTGCTCTTAACTAGGCCAACATTTCTGCTGTTTGCATTATGAATTTGCTTAGCAACCCCTGTCGCCTTTATGATAAATAAATACAGACACATTTCTGTAAAAGGTGTTCTTAATAATTAAGCTGCTTCCACGGCTCCAGTGCAGTGCTTGTCACTGGTTACAGCAAATGCTGTTTAGTGAACAACTCTGACATACGAATGTGGACATTGTTTCCTGGCCATGTCCTTCCAAAGGAATATATCTGGTTGTTTAATGTTTGCACTGTTGTGAGAATCTACACTTAGTCTATTCTTAGTTTTTTGTTGAGCTTTCAAGTAGCAATCACTCATGAATTCCCTTCTGCTTTTTCTACCATGATATCCCAGTTACTGTTTATAAAACAAACGTAGTCAAATCCTCATATCCCAACAAGAAACAGAACAAAAGAGAAGATCCAGGAGCTTAGAGGAAAAAACAGGTTGGATGGTAGGATGGCTTGATGGGTGAATGTTCAGATGTCGCGAGTGATGGAGAGGGAGGAATTGGGGTGATACTAGGTTTATGGCTTAGGGCCCTGGGTGAATGGAGGGTTCAGTCAATCAAAGAAACAAAACAATTAGGAGATCTATCTGTTTAGATATAGATATGGAGTCCCTGGGTGGTGCAAATGGTTAAGCACTGGGCTACTAAACGAAAGGTTGGCAGTTTGAACCCACCTAGATGTGCCTCAGAAGAAATGCCTGACAATCTATTTCTGAAAGGCCGCAGACATTGAAAACCCTATGGAGAACAGTTCTACTCTGACAAACATGGTGTTGCCATGAATTGGAATCGACTTGATGGCAACCATTTTGGGTTTGGTTTATAGATACAGACATTGCTTTATTAGAGGGATTTGGCCTTATATGAAGTAGGAGCTGGATAAATAGTTTATGTTTGGCTTTTACTTTTGTGTCTGCAAGGCTGTCAGTCAGGAAAGGAAGTTGGATGTGAAGTGGGGAAGCAGGACAAACTGGAATCTGCAAGGATGAACCTGAACCCATGAGGATGGACTAGAATTTGTGTTGGTCTATCATGGCCTCCGAGCTTTCATTGCAGAGAAAGCTGGTTTCCTTCATCACAAAGTTAACATGCACCTGGCCCAGGAGTTAGAAACGCTGAAGGGAGAGACCCAGCAGGAGCTGGAGGAGCTGCTGGCCTGGCTGTTGCCTTACACCAATGAGGTGAGCCAGCAAATAAACCACAACAGCATCTGGTGCCCTGCAGCGGCTGTCTGAGAGCAAAATGAAAATGGGTTCTGCTTTGCTTCTGCCTTCCAAATCTCACATAAAATATTTCTGTGGTGCATGCTAACCCAGAACTATGCAAGGAAGGAAATTATAGGAAACATAGTTCTAGCCTAGCTAAGCTGGAAAGACAAATTCCCCACAATGGGGGTTGAAGCCCCATGCAATGAAGTTGAAGCCATGACCGTGCAAGAGATGGTTCAAGGATTATGCTGAATCAGAAAATATCATCATTCAAGGCTTGGGCAGAGGAAGAGGAACCTACGTGGAGAATGAGAAGGAGAAATCAGAGAAGTAAGAGGAGAAGCTGTGAGAGGTGGGGCTGAGTTTTTGGTCATAAATGTTTGTGAGAATGTGAGTCCACAGATGATGATAATGACAATGATGCTAATAGCCATCAATCATGCTGATAGGTGATATTGAAAATATTTAATGGCTTGTATCCGTTGTACATAGAGGTCCCTAGGTCATGCAAATAATTTGCACTCAGCTGCTAACCTAAATGTTGGCAATTCGAACCCACTCAGTGGCACCACTGAAGAAAACACCTGGTCATCTGCTTCCATGAGGATTACAGCTAAGAAAACCCTACGGAACAGTTCAAGTCTGTAACACATGGAGTTGCCATAAGTAGGAATCGACCGGATGGTAACTAACAACAACAACAACACCCATGGTACTCATTCATCCCTATGAATCCTAGATTGTGAGGAGGTTCTAGGGGTCCTGAGAGAGAGGCCACGGGCTACGATGGTGATGGTAGTGGTGGTGGTGGACATTCAGTGGGTGGGAGCTGGGGAAGCAGCTATTTACCACCCAACATGGGATTGTTTTCCTGCTTTTTGACAGCTACTATGACTCTTCAGGTTCATATTAACTGAATATCGGCCCTGCTAATTACTAACATTAATTAAGTGTGGACTATGTTCCAGGTACCCAGTTAAGCACCGTGAGTCTGCATGATGGTGGTGTTGGCTCTGGAGTGCTTTGTTCCCACTCTGGCTGACTCGGGGGGGAATTAGAATCTTAGTTCCTGGTAGAGCAAATACTCAGGCCCATCATCAGTGAACATCTGGGCCATGGTGTGCGCCACTTTGCAGGGGGATGTATTTTTGGGAGGCTTTGTAGGCCCTGCTACATGTCGGGGAGAACGTTTGCGCACACAGCAGCTATTAATGAATGCCTGTTGCTAATGAGGACAGTCTGGAGAGGAGCAGCTGCCCTGCCCAGCAATGGTAGGAATCTACAAAGACGGCAACATCTAACAGTTGGAGCGCTGAGGGTTGTTTCTGTGAGACAAGTTCTGAGCTAATAGGATCCATGTAGATTCGTAGAGAATTAAATTTGGAATTTTTTGGCTTGAATGATCTGATATGGTTGTCCAACCAGATCATACTCACTGCAAGATTTCCAAGGTGCCATTTGGGTTGGCGGTTTATGGATCCAGCCTTGAGTACAATGGCTGAACATACTGTATACTCAGAAGTAACACAGAGGTCATTCCCTTTGCCTCCATCCTCTCACCTGCAGCACGGGGAGTAGGGTTTTCCATTTGACCGCTGCCTTCTAATGAGTTAAGATTTATCCTGCAGTCTTTCCATTTCTCAGAGAGAAATGAACTGAAGAGGTGCCAAAGTATTATTATTTAAGATGATTTGCACTAATAATACCATCAAATTGACCAAGGGACATACCCAGGATCACCCATTTGGCTGTTGCCATTTGAATTTGGCTTGGCTTGGCCAAGGTGAACATATTCAATTTCAGTGTGAGCCAGGCAGCTTCACCTCTGGCCACAAATGTGACTATAACCCGGGCCATCAGCAGGGTGTGCCTTTGATATGAGGGGATCTAGGATAGAGGAGGACATGAGTGGCTTATTGACTCTCTTACCTCAGCCACTAGGGAGAGGCACAAAGCACATGCCTTATTAAGAGTGGGTGAGTGAGTGTCATTTGGATTTATTGCGCATGCCATTTGACTGGACGTTCTCGGTCTGCATGTTTCTTCCTTGGATATTGTCCACCACATAAAGAAAGAAATCAGCAAATGATGGGGAATTGGGATTAGAGTTGCAAATTTCGAGAAGTTTACTCATCATTCCAAAGACATGAATTTGCAACATGGGTTCCTTGTCAATTAATGGCAGTGTCTTCTTAGTTGTGTGGAATGAAATACCAGGCTTGCTAGCTGGGACCGAGAAGAGCATTCCAGGCAGGGGCAATGACACAAGCAAAGGGGTAGAGCTGGAGTAACTAGTTTGGGGAGGAGTGGCCAGGCCAGCCATGGATGGGGTTATCTGAGAGGGAGGGAATGTAAGCAAAGGTCCCACTCTTATTTTAACAATTTCAAAATCAAAACTGACAGCCCCTGTTTCAATCTCTAAAACTATACTGGGCTTTTATATTGTTGGCCAACAATGGGGTTTAGCTATAGGCAAGGAAAAGAAGAAGAATTACACAACAACAACAACAAAAACTGAACCCATTTTATGTTCAGTTATATCTGAAGTTATTAATAATAATTACAAATTTTCAACGATTACAACCTCCTACACCAGTTGTTTTCTGACTTCTTATAATTATCTAAAACATGGTTCATAATTCTTTTTCTTTTTAATTTTATTGTGCTTTAGGTCAAAGTTTACAGTGCAAATTAGTTTCTCATTAAAAATTTATACACAAATTGTTTTGTGATATTGGTTGCAATCCCCACAATGTGTCCGCACTGTCCCCCTTTCCACCCCAGTTTCCCTGTGTCCCTTCATCCAGTTTTCCTGTCTGCTCCTGCCTTCATGTCTTTGCTTTTGAACAGGTGTTGTCCATTTGGTCTCGTATACTTGATTGAACTAAGAAACACGTTCCTCACGTGTGTTATTGTTTATTTTATAAGCCTGTCTAATCTTTGGCTGAAAGGTGGACTTTGGGAGTGGCTGCAGTTCTGAATTAGAAGGATGTTCAGGGGCCATAGTCTCAGGGGTTCCTCCAGTCTCTGTCAGAGCAGTAAGTCTGGTCTTTTTATGTGAATTTGAATTTTGTTTGACATTTTCCTTCCACTCTGTCTGGGACCCTCTACTGTGATCCCTGTCAGAGCTGTTGGTGGTGGTAGCCAGGCACTAACAGTTCTTCTAGGTGCAGGCTTGTGGAGGCTGTGATTCATGTGGTCCCTTAGTCCTTTGGACTAATTTTTTCCTTGTATCTTTGGTTTTTTTCATTCTCCTTTGCTTCGGATGGGATGGGGCCAATAGATGTATCTTAGATGGCAAGCTTTTAAGACCCCAGATGCTGCTCACCAAAGTAGGATGTAGAACATTTTCTTTATGAGCTATGTTATGTCAATTGACCTAGATGTTCCCCGAGACTATGGTTCCCAGCCCTCAGCCCCAGTAACTCGGTCCCTCAAGGTGTTTGGATGTGTCTAGGAAGCTTCTATGATTTTGCCTTGGTCAAGTTGTGCTGACTTCCCCTATATTGTGTGTTGTCTTTCCCCTCACCAAAGTTAACACTTGTCTACTACCTAGTTAGTTATTTCCCCTCCATAACCCTCCCATTCCTCCTAACTATCAAAGATTGTTTTTGTTTTTTCTGTGTGCAAACCTTTTCTTGAGTTTTTGAACTAGTGGTCTCATACAACATTTGCCCTTTTGTGATTGACTTATTTCGCTCAGCATAATGCCCTCCAGATTCATCCATGTTGTGAGATGTTTCAAGGATTCATCATTGTTCTTTATCATTGCACAGTATTCCACTGTGTGTGTGTACAATAATTTGTTTATCCATTCATCTGTTGATGGGCACTTAGGTTCTTTTTATCTTTTTGCTATTGTGAATAATGCTGCAATGAACATGGGTATGCATATGTCTATTCACGTGACAGCTCTTATTTCTCTAGGATATATTCCTAAGAGTGGGATTGCTAGATCGTATGGTATTTCTATTTCTAGCTTTTTAAGGAAGCACCATATCAAACAAACATGATTCATAATTCTTGATGCTTGTATGCAAACATTAAAAGTTTACATTTCGGATGAGTAAAAACAATCCTGTGAAAACAATTTGACAGACAGTCCTTATCTCTTTCTATAGAATGGCAGCTAAGAAATTTGTCACCTAAGTGGAACATAATCTAGTTTAGTTTTAATGGTTACCTTGTCTCAATCCTATTTGTAAGCAAATAGATTCTTTAACTACCTGGGTTGTAAATAATCTTCACCCTTCAGCTTCTCTTATCAGTTAGGAAAGACAATTTACCACATAATGCCTCAATAAACAAAAGTACTTTTAGGTCCACGCGATTTTCTTCAGTTTCCATTTAATTAAAGCTGACTGGGTTCTTCAATGGTGACTAATTTCTCATGTTATATATTTTTTCATGAAGAGGGGGCTGATATGATTCTGTTTTCACAGAGAACCCACCCAGCGGTGCCATGGAAGAAAACCCTGGCGATCTGCTTCTGTAAAGATTACAGCCAAGAAAACCCTATGAAGCAGTTCTATTCTGTAATGCATGGGGTTGGTATAAGTTTGGTTTTTTGGTTAGTGTCATAGATTGAATCGTGTCCCCCCAAAATATCTGTCAACTTGCCTAGATCATGATTCCCAGTATTGTATGATTGTCTACCATTTTTATCATCTGATGCGATTTCCCTATGTGTTGTGAATGCTATCACTATGATGTAATAAGATGGATTAGCGGCAGTTATATTGATGAGGTCTACAAGATTTAGATAGTGTCTTAAGCCAATCTCTTTTGAGATATAAAAGCACAAAGCAAGCAGAGAGACAAGGGGACCTCATACCACCAAAAAAGAAGCACCAGGAGCAGAGTGCATCCTTTGGACCCGGGGTCCCTGTGCAGAGAAGCTCCTAGTCTAGGGAAAGATTGATGACAAGGATCTTCCTCCACAGCTGACAGAGAAAGAAGCCTTCCCCTGGAGTTGACCCTCTGCATTTGGACTTGTAGCCTACCAAGACTGAGAGAATAAATTTCTCTTTGTAAAAGCCATCCACTTGTGGTATTTCTGTTACAGCAGCAATAGATGACTAAGACAGTATGTGTCCCACAGATTCAAATGTGAAATGGCTTTCCACAGCTAGCGAGGTAAAGCCAGAATCCTTAACATGGCTTACAAAACCCCATTCTAGCTTTGCCTCTTGCCACCCTTGCTGCCTCATCCTGTGCCTTTTCCTTTCTAGCCACACAGAACTCACTGTTCTTCCAAACACCATTCTCCTCCCCAGTGCTGAACTTGTCTGCCTGGAACATTCTTCTGTGCTATATTCCTTTGTCTCAGATGAAATTTCACTTCCTGAGGAATCTTCTCTGGCACTCCCATACACTCCAATGGCCCCTTGTGCTTCTCCATTGCAGCATTTTGCTCATTTGTAATCATCCACCTCAAGGGCAGCCACACCTACCTGTCAGTGGAGGCTCGCATGTTGCTATGATGCCAAACAGATTTCAGTGGAGTTTCTAGACTAAGACAGACTAGGA
Organism: Trichechus manatus latirostris; assembly: GCF_000243295.1. Lineage (NCBI taxonomy): Eukaryota > Metazoa > Chordata > Mammalia > Sirenia > Trichechidae > Trichechus > Trichechus manatus. Next base: position 3,185,714 of record NW_004443942.1, read on the forward strand.
AGAAAATCCTGGTGATCTACTTCCGAAAACCAGCCAAAGAGTACCACATACCCTGTACTAACCTCTCTTACATGGAGTTCAAAGCCTACACAATTTCATGAGACAAATGCCTGGCTCACAGTAGATGCCTAATAAATGTCAGTTCTCTTCCCTTGACCCCTATCTTCTATCTGCTCCATTTGAGTACAAAAGCTGTTCAGAAAAATGGGAAGGAATTGTACAGGGGATACATTATTACAAATTTCCAAAATCTGATCAGTGCCTTGGGCCAGCTTCTGGGTTTCCATGCCTGCATACCAATGAGGCTGCATCTGGAGCAAAAGAGTTTGTGCCCATAAACCGTGACCTTCCTTATCCATGGAGGCGGACAGCAGTGGCAGCCCCTGTAGAAATCTTTCCTACCCCAATTGTGGGCACGGCAGAGGTGACAAGACTACTCATTTTTCTCGGCAGCCCTACAAATGCTTTCTATAGTGCTGTGCAAAGTACACCCTTCCTCTATTCTTTCTGGCTGGAATGGGCTTTTTTCCAATTAAAAATTAAAATAGCTGCTAAATTTATGTTCATTTCTTGGGCCTGCAATTCACGCTCCATTTCTCATAAGCAGGCTGCGTTATCGTGGAGCTCATCTGCTTCTATCGCCTCTTGGAAACAGTCACTTAAATCTCTGCTTGGTGAAAAATGGTTCCTTCGTGCCAGAGTACCAGAGAGCGGTGACACACAGAATCATGCAGACTGAGAGGGAGATGGGGCCATGTAGCCCGATCCCTTTCTGAGGAAAGAATCCCCCCTAAAGCCATTCCAGCTAGTAGGCTTGTCTCTTCCTGGGTAACTTCAGGGTTGGGAGTCACAAGGAACACAGCTTTAGTTCTTAAAAAGTTCTTTATAAGTAGCTAAAATTTGCATCCCTGTCACTTCCATCCCTTGTTCTTAGTTCTACCCCTTGGGTCACATAGATCAAATCTGTTACAAGAGAATTCTTTGAATACAGGAAGACAATTCTCTTGCCCTCTGAGACTGTCCCAGGTGGAACATCCCGGTTTCTTCAGTTCTGTCTCATGATATGAGCTCCATCTTTTCCTTTCCTCTCTTTCCCTTCTTTGTGCATATTTCCCATACCCAGCAAAGCACTTTAGAGGTAGTCTGAGCAGTACACTTAGTACTGGGACCATCACTTCCCTTATTCCTGGATTCTGTACCTCAGAGCACAAGTACTTTCTTGACAGCTTCATGCTGCAAATTTTTACCGAGTTTATGGTCAGTAGATTCTTTTCCAAGAACACTGCTGCTAAATCACCTTTCTCAACTGCTATCACAGTTCTGTTAAAATCTTTATCATAATATTGATAATTGTTCTGGCCTGTTCAGATATTTTAATCTTGAGCTGATTCATCAGTGCATTCAATATTCCCCCTAGCTCTGTTGTTATTTCATCTGTTTGATCAGAAATCTCTGTATGTTTCCATTCAATATTATTCATGGTGGGTTGAGGACAAAGAACTCTGGCATATCATTGAGGACTTCTTTGCAGACTTACTGTGTATTCATGTACATTTATTCACTCAACAAATATTTACTGAGTTTCTCGTATGTGTCAGACATTATTCTAGGTGCTGAAGATTCGATGATGAATAAAACAAATCCCAGTTCTCCTGGAGTTTGCATTCTTACATTAGATGGCTTTTGTAGTATACCTGACCGTTAGTGGGATATATGGATACCCTGGTTCCTGCAGATCCTTTATCTTTTCACAGTGCCAGTTCTAAACCTCCTGAACCAAGGACCTGGTGAAACACTATTCCTGATGGATGATAGAATGTAGCATTGCTCTTTATAGTAAGCAAGAAGGTCCTCCTTGTTCTTGCCTTCTCTGTGACCAGACATAGCACCCTAGGGGTTTCCATCTCATTTTGCTACCTTTATTTCCTGAAGAGTAGAGCGATTTAGGGCTTGGGTGGGAGGAACATGGGAAGAATTGAGCTTCCAGGAGGCAAGTGGAATCAGGGATTGGGAATGAGGTAAGTGCCCTGCCTTTAGATTCTGGGGCCATGAAGCAAGGTCAGCCAGGAGTTGGTCCAATGGAGAAAATCAGGATGGGGAGAGAAGGCAATACCACAGTCAGTGAGGAAGAGTTGAAGGAATGGAGTATTTAGCTTGGAGAAGAGAAGTCTTGGAGGAGGTGAGACCTGTATTCAAATATTTATGCAGATGTATTTCTTTGCTTAACATTCAACCAGTTACTAAGTGGGTTAATAGGGTTTTATTGACTGCAAGGAACCTAGATGGACTTAGGTGAGTTTATATACCAGATGCCCATGGCTGTAAGACTTTAACACCAACTTTGCTGTAGAGTGCCTGGCTCTCTCATAATATCATGGCTGTTGATGCCTCTGGCATTGATTTCTTTTCCATAGTATCTGTGCTTCTCTTTACATGTCATTCTCCTTTCTCTTCCTATTCCCAGCTGAGTGATTATCTTTGCATTTTCCTTTTCAAATTCCAGAGGGAGTGTCTCCCTAGCCTAGTGAATTAGTAGCAATCCTATTGACAGCTTTGCACACCAGGCTACTTCATTAGTCATTGGCCAGCCTATGGATGGGCTGCTCTTGGCTCAGGTGCCCACTCTGTCCAGCTAGTTGCCACTCCTTGCTCAAGGGCCAGCATAAGGTCTCTTCTCTCAGCAGTCCTTTGGGTGGAGCAGTTTTCCTTCCAAAGGAAGGTTGGGTGTGGTGATCTCCATGATTGCCAAGTAGTTTGCCAAACCTGTCTGATTCTATTTCCTAAACATGTTCCCCCTCCATTCTCTCTGCTTCCAGGTTTCACCTCTATTTCACCATTATTTGGACTAGACTGACGAAGACTTCATCCAACCTCAGTCTTGCTCCTTTGCTCATACTGCTGTCGCCATAACCTTTCTAAAAATGCACATATGATAATGCCACTCCTCTAGCTTAAAATCTTTCAAAAGCTCTTCATCATATATATATATGTATATATGTATATGTATGTATATATATGTGTATATATATATATGTGTGTATATATATATATTTTTTTTTTTAGGGAGAAGTCAAACCTCCTTTGCTTAGAAGTTTCATTTCCCATTACTACCTCTTTAGGTTCATCTCTCTGCCCCTCATTTACTCTTTAAACGCCATCAAGGCCTAGAATGCTATTTTATTTCTCCAGGTCTTTATAATGCCTTCCACCTCCTTGAGTGCCAGGAAAACTCTTATTTATGTTCAAAACACATCCTGGGCATCACCTTCTCTGGGAAACCTACTTGGGCAACCACGTCTGCTTCTACCTCGGAGCTAATCGCTTTCTCCTCTGTGCGTTGTACATGATTCTATTGTAGTACTTATCATGCTGTATTAGAATTTCTTTTTAAACATTTCTTTCTCTCCTCTAATTTGCATGCACCCTAAGAACAGGAGTTATTTGTTAGGCATATTTGCATCTCCAGCATTCACCACCTTAATAAATGTTTGTTGAATAAATGAGTGAATGAGAAAATGATTGAGAAGAAGATAAACGAACCTATTGTATGCCAGGCCCTGTGCTCAGTGCTTTACATGCACTATCTCATTTAATTCTCACAACCAGAAGATAAGAAAAGACAAGGTCTGAGGAGATCAAGTGCCTTTCCCAAGGTCAGCAGCTAATAAATGGTGGAACAGGGATCTGAGCCCAGGTTTGTCTGATTACAAAGATCTTGTGGGTTTCACTGCATTAGTGCAGGAAGAAAGCTCTATAGAGACAGATTCTAGCAAATAAAATGATTTTTTTTAAAGGATCAGAGCTGTCTGAAGTGGAAGTGGGCTACCTCCAGAGTTCCCGTGTCAACAGAATGGAAACAGCTGCCTCACAGGAGATAGTTCCCAGAGAGCTGATAAAGTATAATTTTCAAAAGGTTAAAAAACTTCATTTTTATGGTACTGTAAAGTGAACGTACGTCACGTATTTTATTCCACTCATTAATTAATGAGGGAGCCAGTAAGCTGTTAGAACCAGTTCAAAGAGCATTTAAGAAGCTAGGACAAGATTGCTCAGTTAGAGCCCTAACTGGTTAATGTCAACAGGGCCATAAACTGTAACCGTTGGGGTTATCTTTTCTACTGGATAGAAATCACTTACATCTCTAGTGGACAAAAACCATCAAAGTAATATGTAACTTTACTCAGTCTGGGACTTTAAATCAATAGCAAACAGTGAGTTGACTAAATATAGTCCCCTACATAGCCCTTAGGTGGCCTTGACTCCTCTGTGACATTGAAAGGATGTGCCACTCACCCTTATGCCTTATTTCCAAGGTTTGGATGATTTTTCTGACACAGCTGTACAGCTTGCCTCAGCCCAGGAGCTTACCCAGGATAAGCTGCCTCAGGCCCTGAGGTGGGGACTCAGTATGGGAAGAGAATCCTTTCTCATTCCAAGGTGGGCATCTCTCCTCTCATCCTCATGAGGAGCCAGAGGGAAGGAGAGTAGGCTCCAGCCACCAGGGCTCCGTGGGGTGCAGGCTCTGGTGGCAGAAACTCACCCCAGTTAGAGCACTTCAGTTGGTGGGAGGACCACCTTGTAGCCTCATCAGTTGTTTTTTTTTTTTAAAGTTTTTATTATGAAACTGTCTAAACAACATAAAAGTAGAGAGTCTGATTTAGTTTCCTACCTCCCTCCCACACCTTTTTTTTCTGTTGGCTAGAGCACTTTAAAGCAAATCCCAGACATCATGTTACCTCACCACTAAATAATTTGCACCTCCCCACAAAAAAAAAAAATAAAAAGAGAAACTTTTTAAAAATGTAACCACAATGCCATTATCAAGCCTAACAAAATTAACAATACTTTCTTAATATTATCTAATTAATAGTCAATATTCAAATTCTTCTGATTGTCTGAAAAATGTTATTTATTTTATAAGCCCAATCACTAATGTTTATTGCGTTTTTACTTTGGGCCAGGCTTTGTGCTAGATGCTGTGCCCACAGTAAAGAACAGTATGGAAAGGATCCCCACCCTGGTGGAGCTTACACTGTCATGGCTACAGGATAAGGCCATCTTGGAGCTGGGCCTGGCTCAGATGAACCTTGCTGGGTCCAAGGTGACTCCCATGGTGGCTGAGTACTTCAAAGTCTACTAAAAATTCAGGCCTGGTTTTCTGGACCAGTTTGGGTTGGGGGGTGGAGTGTCTGTTATAGGCGCGGGCTACAGCTTACAATAGGTAGAGTACCAGTAGGTGTTTGCAGAGACCATAGGCTGAGGCATCTCCTGAGAAAGACGAAGGGTTCTGGGGTCCCTGGGAAAGCTCCCTTTCTCTTCAGGAAGACCAGGGGAGGAGAAGGGCCCACCAGAAGAGGAACAGAGTAGTATGGCATGAAAGAGATCAAACTTGGTCTAATATTTTTTGACGCATGGTAGAAAACCCACTGCCGTAGAGTCAATTCCAACTCATAGTGACCCTATAGGACAGAGTAGAACTGCCCCGTGGGGTTTCCAAGGCTGTAAATATTTACCGGAGCAGACTGCCACATCTTTCTCCCGCGGAGCAGCTGGTAGTTCCAGCCACCTATCTTTCAGTTAGCAGCCGAGGGCTTTAACCACTGTGCTACCAGAGCTCTCAACCCATGGTATACCCATGGTATATGCTCCTATAATTTTCTCTAATAAGTCTCATGTTGACATGTTGGACTCAGTCTGAATTTTGATCCTGTCAGCCCTCCTCCCAGTTTCCTGACATCTGCCTGTGTGATAATCATGCCTTCTGTGTCCTTGTCCAAGCCTGGGATGAAAATGTCAGGACAAGGCAGAGAATAGAGCCTTGTAGCATTGCCTAAAGAAATCCCTCTAGGCTGATATCAAACTTTTAATCCAGACATTACAAACTGGCATTCATGGGTTGTATCTGGCCTACAGTCAAGTTTTTTTGGGTCACATGCAGTGTTTGGTTTTTAATTGGAATGTGCTTATAACAATTTTAAATGGCAAATCCAAATTTTCACGAGGGGCTCTGGCTCCAGTTTGCAGGAGTCTTTTCATGGCTGATTGCACCCCTTTCCGTTTGCCAGAGTCCTCATCACTCTCTGCACCCATATGTAGGCATATGAATCCCATTTCCCATGACCCTCTTTGCTCCATTAAATGATGCTTTTTGGTTATGGCTGATCTACCAATCACTAACTTGCCTCATGGGATCATCCTCCAGCCTTCATTTCACCAGTAGGGCCCTGTGAGACACCTGGTGACAATCTTCTGGAAGCTCAGATTCATGTTCTCTACTTGATTTCCCTGGTCTGCAGATCCAATAATGCTATGAAAATTCGAAAGGACATGAGTTTGACATGACCTGTTCTTGGTAAATCTGCAGTGGCTCCTGGAAGTCATTGCTTCATTTTTAAGTGCTCAGGAATTGACCCCAAGTAGGAAGAGCGGGTAAGCTGCAGTTTGGGGTTTGGGGCTACAGCAAACTACTTTCCCCAAAGAAGGGACATCCTATGGAGAAAAAGGCAAGGGCTTTGGAAAGAGAAAAACTTGAGTTAAGTTTGGTTCATGCACGTATGAGATGAGTGTCTTTGGGCTCCAGTTTCATCCACACTGGGGCTGATAGTTAAATCAAACTTGAAGCCACAAAACGGAGAAAATGTTTCTCAGCTGAGAAGACAGGAGGGCTGGAGAGGGGCAGAGACTCTGGGGAAGAAACTAGACTGCCCGGAAGTCTCTGACCTGGATCATCCGGTTTGCAGGCTTCCCTGATCAACTGTATTAGATGAAGACAGCGCCTCCATAGAGGCTCAGGACAGAAGGAAACTTGGACTCGTCTCCAAATCTCTGAATCTACAGATAGGGAAACTGAGGCACAGAGAGGAGAAGTAATTTCTGAAAGATCAGTGTAAACTGGAGGCAGAAAGGAGACTTTAACTCAGGCCTACTTGCCCCCAGTTCAAGATTCTATCTATTATACCAGTATATTTCAAACTTTTCTGATCCTGACTCAGAGTAAGAAATACATTTGTGATTAAATGTACATTTGGGTCCTATATCTAGAACCCAAGGTCCCTAGGTGGCGCAAACTATTTGCACTCCACTGCTAACCTAAAGGTTTGTGACTGCAACCCACTCAGAAGTACCATGGAAGAAAAGGCCTGGTGATCTGCTTCTGTTAAGATTATAGCCAAGAAACCTTATGGAGCAGTTCTACTCTATAACATATGGGGTCACCATGAGTTGGAACCAACTCAATGGCAACTAACAGCAGCAACATTTAGGACACAGTCACACATACGTCTCTGACAGGTTTCAGCCTTACACAGGTTCCAGCTTTCACAGGTTTTACTGTATAGGGTATGTTTGGACAAAAACATATTTGTAACAAAACTTTCATAAAACAATACTTACTGTTTTTGCACGTGATAAACTCTGTCCTATTCTATTCTATACTATCCTATCCCATCCCATCCCATCACGGTCTAGCTCATTAAAAAAAAAAAAAGTTCTGGTTGCTACCTGAATTTGATTCACTTTGATCAGTGTAAAGCAGGGGCTGGCAATCTATGATTTGTGGACCAAATCCAACCTGTCACCTTTTTTTGTAAATAAAATTTTATTGGTGCAAAGGCATACCTATCATTTATGTATTGTCTATGGCTGGTTTTCCTCTACAATAGCAGAGTTGAGTAGCTGTGACAGAGACTATGGCTTGCAAAGCTGAAAATATTTACTATCTGGCCCTTTACAGAAAGAGTTTGCCAACACTCTGCATTTACCTCACTTTGTGTTTAACTGAATCTTTTAAATGCACTTTTCATGAGTAAAGTGTTATGATGGGTGGAAGGGGGAGGAGATCTGGAGATCCTCCTCAGCCTGGGCCCTGAGCCCACATGTGCCATCAAAGATTTTGGCCACAGGGCATGAGGGTAGAGCTGGGAAGCCTGGGATTTGGGGGACCCCTTGCCATTCTGTTGGTATCCTAGTGCTTTGGAGGCACTTGGTACCCTGAGTGCTCTTGGCTCCTGCAGCCCCAGTTTTGGGTCCATGGACACTTGCGGGGAAAAGCCACAGAATTCAGCTCCTGAATTAGTGCTGAGGGGCAGGAGCAAGGTGGAAGGATCAGGATTGCACCTGGTTTTTATGCCTACTTCTTGCAGCTGGCCCACGGAAAAGCGTATCTGTGAATTACTGATTGGTAGTTCTTGCTTCGGACTCTTCCAGCCACTACAATTCTGAGTGGAAATGCTATGATTTTTCAGCTCCATTGGCCCACACTGTGACAGGTGCTGGTTTGTTACCAAGTCTTTCAGCATCTAGTCCCGCTGGCCTGCTGCCTCGTTAATGTGCGAAGAATGGGAGCTGCCATTTTGTATGCAACTCTGAGACTCAGAGTCCATTCTTGGCACTGCCAAGAGGTGATGATGCCTTTCTCAAATGAAACATGACAAGTAGCACCTCAGGAACGGGGTTAGGATTGGCTACTTAGAATAAGTGAGACAGATTTTTTTGTTGTTAGTTAGGAACAAATGTTCATGTGCTGCTTCTTCAGCTCACAGAGACAGCAGCATCGAAACCGGTATTGTGAGGAGAAGCAGTTGGTTTTGTATTTGAGGATCATGTGTCTCTGTGCTGGGCCACTTATGCAAATGCATTCAGCTCAGTTCCTGTGCTGCACATATTACAAAAACAGATGGTAGTGTTCAATGGCGTGTATATTAAGTGTACGCATCTATGTTTATGTGCATGCATTTACCCATACAACGTGTAGGTCATAGATACAGATTACTAATGACTACAGCAAGGAAGTACACTTAGTAAGAAAATGACCTATGCTTCTGTTTAGGCTTCTTGTCAAACTTGCTTATTTTTAGTAATGATGACATTAATATTAGCAGCCATTTATTGAGTGCCTACTATGTGTCAGGTTAATACCTAGCTGCTATATATATTTTCTTAATCTCCCAGAAACCCTCCCAATATGGGTGTGCTCATCTCCGTTTATCTCAGAGTTGCCCAAGATCACAAAGGCCCCAGCTTGCTGCTCTAGAGAAAGATAAATGGGTGTCCCAAGGATCCTCCCAGGCTCTAGACACAGAGTGTCTCTGAGTTGGGATTTGCTATTCAATGGGCACCCCTTGACTCCACCGTCACCGGCTATCAGTCATATAACCTCCCTCTGCTGCAGTTTCCTTACTGCTCTGCTAGATGAGGCAACATAGTGGTTTTCATATACTGTCCCAAGAGGGCCCTAGACTCCATCAGCTGCTTCAGGGGCTGCTGTGAGGGATGAAGGGTATCAAACTGAGAGGTCCCAGGCCTCCCACAAAGCTTCATCCAAAGCTGTTCCACTGTTCTCTGCTTTATATGTTCTCTATACAAAATTTCAACAGAAAACAGATGTCCTGCTCATACACACACACACACACAAACACACACGCATTCATATACACATACATACCCAAATTTGAAAATGCTTTATGTTAAGTGTCTGGCAGCTATTAGAGATTTCATTAATACATTCGACATGTATTTACTGTGCTCCTACCATATGCCAGGACCGCGTTAGCAGTGGAAGATAAAGGGGAAAACAAAACAAACACAGTCTCTATCCTCATGGAGCTAACGTTCCAGTCTGAGTGCATAATTATAAAGTGCAATAAATGTTAGAAAGAAAAATATAGTGTGCCACTCGAGCATATGTATGATCCGACCAGTGCTGTCCAATAGAAATATGAGCCACATATTTAATTTTAAATTTTCCAGTAGCCACATTAGCAAAAGTAAAAAGAAAAAGGTACAATTAATTTTAATATTATATTTATTTAACCCAATATATCAAAAACATTACCATTTCAACATGTAATCAATATTAAAAATTATCAGTGAGATATTTTATATTCTCATTTTTGTACTAAATCGTTAAAAATTTGGTGTATATTTTATACTTAGGGCATATTTCAATTTAGACTCATTGCATTTCAAGTGTTCAGTAGTTACATGTAGCTAGTGGCTGCCGTATTGGACAGAGAGCAGCTCTAGACTGAAGGAGTCAGAGAAAGTCCCCTTAAAGAAGAGACTTTTTAGTTGAGATCTGAAAGACAAGTAGGAGTTGAGGATAAGGCGGGGGGGGGGGGCGAATATAGGAAGAATGTTCCAGAGAGAGGAAACAGCCCATGCAATGGCCCTTTGGTGGAAGAGACCAAGACACATTCCAAGGAACCAAAAGGCAGCCAGTGTGGCTGACTCTTAAGAGAGTCAGGACAGAGAACGCAAGACAAGGCTGGAGTGATGGCAGGGCCTGATCACACAGTGCCAACTAGAACAAATTAAGAAATACAGTTTTTTATCCTAAGAACTATGGGAAGCCACTGAGGAATTTTAAGCTCAACAAAATAACATTCAATACATGGACATTCTCCCTCCCTCCCCTCACCACTCTAGGTGGCCTCTGAGGCTCAAAAATCCTTTGAGGCCTGACAAAGATTGTCAACTTCCCCCAGGTTGCTGCTGAGGTCATGATCTGCCTGTAGCCTCCTTTCAGCTGCCTTGACTCATAGGGCAGTTGGGGTAGGACCAACTCGGGTCTGCCACACACATTAAAACCCATTAACACGTGGCCCACAGACAGCCATGTCCTGAGACAGATACTCCATAGACCAGGGGTTAGTTTACTTTTCCTGTTAGAGAGGAAAGGATACAGCTGGGGTCTTGCAGGCATGTCCCTTCCCATGCTGTGATGCCCCTTCCCATGCTGCAATGACCAATCCACAAGACTGCCTGTGGGACTGCTCTAGGATTGGAGGTGATGGGGCATGCACCTGCTGGGAGAGGCCCATGCCACGGTGTCTCTTGCGAAGGCTTTCTCATGTCACACCAGAGACTCCAGGGGTCCTGCTGCTCAGGAGCCCTGCTGCTCAGGAGCCCTGCTGCCTTTGACTCGGAGGCCTCTTACTTTCTCTCTGGGCATCTTCCTGCTCCTGCATCTTTTAAGGCAGGCCTGGGAGGAAGGAAGGCTGGTGGAGCGCCCGTCTTTTCCTCCCTTCCCCTTTCCTCCAGGGCTCAGACCTCTCTCTTTCTCTCTGGAAGGTCTTACTCAGAGAGTTTAGCCCTAATCTGGAGGAGAGAATAGGAAAAAGTAGCCTAAATAAGGACTTTCACACTGGCTTCCATTGTCTGAAGGAATGTCTTAGAAAAGAGGCAGTAAACACATTCTTCATCAGGGCAGAACCAAGACCAAGGTGTGGGAGCTGGGGGAAGACAGATCTTGTTTTTATAGAAGGCAGTGTTGCCCAATAATCTGAACTGTCAAATATGTAACAGGCTGCCATGCCGTGAGGAGAAGTCAGCTAGACCAGCAAAACATCTGAGGAGACATTGGAAACCCTCTAGGACAGTGGCTCCAGAATTCTAGGTGCTAGACTAGGGCTGATCCACGACCAATTTCTACCTGGTTTCTTATAAAATGAAGAAATTATGGAAATTTTTCACAGAACTCATTTTTCAAAATTCTGAGATAGTCTTATCTACAATTTTTGGTATTAAGATACAACTTCTTTTTTATTATTATTATTTTTTATTATTGTACTTTAGATGAAGGTTTACAGAACAAACTAGCTTCTCATTAAACAGTAAACGTATTATTTTGTGACACTGGTTACCAACCCCATGACATGTCAACACTGTCCCTTCTCGACCTTGGGTTCCCTATTACCAGCTTTCCTGTCCCCACCTGCCTTCTAGTCCTTGCCCCTGGGCTGGTGTGCCCCTTTACTCTCATTTTGTCTTCTGGGCCTGTCCAGTCTTTGGCTGAAGGGTGAACCTCAGGAGGGACTACATTACTGAGCTAAAAGGGTGTCCAGGGGCCACACTCTCGGGGTTTCTCCAGTCTCTGTCAGGCCAGTAAGTCTGGTCTTTTTTTGTGAGTTAGAATTTTGTTCTACATTTTTCTCCAGCTCTGTCCAGG
>NW_004443942.1:3197760-3234052 GCF_000243295.1 Trichechus manatus latirostris
GGTTTCTCCAGTCTCTGTCAGGCCAGTAAGTCTGGTCTTTTTTTGTGAGTTAGAATTTTGTTCTACATTTTTCTCCAGCTCTGTCCAGGACCCCTTACTGTGATTCCTGTCAGAGCAGTTGGTGGTGGCAGCCAGGCATCACCCAGCTGTACCAGACTCAGTCCGGTAGAGGCTGTGGTAGTTGTGGTCCATTAGTCCTTTGGACTAATCTTTCCCTTGTGTCTTTAGTTTTCTTCATTTTCCCTTGCTCCCAATGGGGTGAGATCACTGGAGTATCTCAGATAGCCACTCACAAGCTTTTAAGACCCTAGACACTACTCACCAAAGTAGAATGAAGATACAACTTCTTGTATGAAATGATGGTGGTAATAGATTTATTGTTATTTTTTATTGCCCCTTACTTGGTTGCCAACATTATAAATTCTCCTAAAAAGTATTTTTGAAATTGTAATGGTCCATAAAATCCAAATGCCTGGAAATCATTGCTCTAATGGAACTGTCTGGTTCTTCCCAGAAAATCCAGATCATCAGAATTACCTCCACTCCACTCATCCAGCACCATGCCCAAGGGAGATTCCCTACACCTCCCAGCACTTATGTCTTGGACCTGAACCTTCAACCTCAGCTGTGTCACTTGCTGACCTGTGGTGTGATGGGCACATTGTCTGAAAAATACCAAGCTTCTATTTGCAGCTTGGGAAGGGCTTGGTCACCAAGCATGCCGGGACCTCAGCAACAAAGGCCAATGGGGAGTGACAGGTACTGGGTAGGACTAGGTAGGCTTGGGGACTGGCACATGGCCTGGCTGTAAGACTGGTGCCGGTGGAGGTAGTAGGTAGCTTATTGTCCAAGGTCCAAAGGGACCTCTGCACCAGGAGCCAGTTGGTGGGTGAGGTAGGGAGAACCCAAGTGGTAGATGACACATGAGGCCATATGAGGAGGGGATGCAATGGTATTCCTGGTGAACTTTCCAGCACAGGAGGTTCCTAGGAAGAAACAGCATCTGGAAGCAGAACACAGTCCCTGGGGAAGGGGCGCAAGAGAAAGTCAAGGATCAAGGTCCCAGCTAGTGGGGTGGGTTTCTGGACAGAGTTCAGGTCCTGTATAGATATCAAGTGCTGGGCAGGGAAACTGGACAGGAGCCTAGATGTATGGACTGAGCCAATCTATGATAAGGGAGAGGGTCAGGAGCATAAGTAGGTTATGTTCAGTAGGCACCTGGGAGTCAGGGTTGTCACCTGACCTACTGCTGCTTTGTTCATATGACCTTTTCAAGGCTCCCCTGTTGGTGAAGCTGTGATCACTAATGTCTTCCTACCTGGCCAGGTAGTCTGCAGAACCGGGCTGGGCAGAATCTGCAGGCAGAGTCCTCAGCAACTCCATCTTTGACGAGAGAGGAAGATCAGGGCTCATGCTGTAGATAGAAGTTCCTACAGTGTGTTATATGCAACATTAGTGGGCAAAGGTGTTTGGTCAATTCTGCATACTCTATCCTCCTCTTGGAGACTCACAGGATACAGGGGTATACTCAAGGCTCTGAGGAGACCTATGGGAAACAGTTAACTTGGCTTAATCCAGCATTCCCAAAATGATTAGAGCATAGCCCTGTGTTAGCCCCAAGCCTATTAACCTGCTTCAACACTAATGTTTGACAGAACATCCTGTGGGAAATGCTGATCCAGTTCCCTTAGGTTAGACCTGGAAGTCAACCAAATCCCTTGTGCTTTGAGGAGTGTGTGTGCGTGTGTGTGTGTGTGTGTACGTGTGTGCGCACATGTGCACGCACACACAAATGCTTGCATGAGAGAGAGAGAGAGAAATAAATGTTCAAATCAACTGTAGACATTGCATGATAATAATACCACCTGCTGCCTGAACTGGTCACCTTAATGGGCTTTGACATGAATCTTGAGACTTTACTTTGCTTGGGGCTCCTTAATATTCTCAGGGAGGGTCTGGTTGACTCACTTTGACAACAGAAATGTGAAAAATTCAACAGGACACATTTCCCATGCAATGCCTTGACTTGTCCCCTTCTCTCCCAGCATCAGGGCTGTTATATTTCTATTTGCTTTTTTTGTGGTATTCACGACCAGCAAGTGCTCTATGATTTTCAAAAGCCACCTGCAAGCACTCAGTCTGGCCTGGTGATAGCCCACATCTGTGTGCAGACAGGGGCCACTGCATGGGAGAGATTTACTTGTTAGAACAAAACCAAGAATGTGGTCTTGACTATCAATGGAGAGTGTTAACTTGCCTGACTGCTCAGATGTGACGTTGACCCTCTTCTTCTTGGAGAAGGCAGCAGAGTCTAGTGGCCTAGAGTCTATGTGGGCTGGAGTCTGACAACCTGAGTGTGAATTTGGCTCCATTGCTTACCGGCTGTTTGACCTTGGGCAAGTTATTTAGCCCCTCTGTGCTTTAGTTTTGTAATCTTAAATAACATCTACCTTACTGGGTTGTAGTGAAGATTAAATATACATAAAGCTCTTAATGGACAGATAAATGCTAGCTATTATTATCATTATTGAAAGGTTTCCTCATTCTAACTCTTACTTACACCTTCCTTTTGGTTTCGGGTTCAGAGGTGGGGGTGGGGTAGCTATCTACCTTTTAATGTTGGCTTAGGTGTGACTATAACCCCCACCCTCGGTTTCAAAGAGTCTTTAAAACCCTAAGAAAGAACAACAGGGAAATAAACCCTGAGAATACAAGAAGCATCATCACAATCTAAAGCACACAACACAATACTTTACCCTTCTCCTCAAGGTTTAGTGTGAGGATTAAAGAAGATACTATATACATAACACTTACAGTGCATTTGCATTATAGGAGTTCATTAAATTTTAGTTATTAGTATTCTCCCAGTGCCGCCAGTGGTGCTGGAGGAGGAATTTGTTACATGCGTTTTCCGATTTAATTCCCCTGTAAGAGACATTTTGAAGGAGGACCAGGAACTCAGGGCATGGTCAACATTCATCTTCTCACTAGGACCTGTTTGTCTCCATTAATATGAAAGGGGACTTTTGCTTATCATTGAGAAGAGAGAGAGAAGTCTGGCGGTGGTCAGGGGCTACAGGAAAGAATAGAGACAAGGACAACAGATGATATGACTTGTGTTCACTGCCTGGGCTTGTGGATAGAGTCTGAGTCCCTAAGGTTAGAAAGGTGAGGGCCAGAAGCTGAAGGAGCTGACCAAATTTTATAAGACAATTTGGTGAGATGAGGGCACAAGTAAAACTGCTTTGGAGTCTCTGGAAAAAGACAAATACAGATTTGGGAATGTCCTTTCTCTCCAGCTCTGCTTGGGACCCAGAACTCTTCTGGTTCCCCAGGAGTATCCTAGGTGTGATGGGAAATGCCACCTTGGCCCGGATTGGGCAGTTTCACAATGAGCACTCTGGGCAACAGTAAGGCTTCTCTAAGCAGTGTTTAGAGAATAGGCTCAATCAGGGGGAAGCAGAGTAGGAAGGGAAGAATATGGTAGATACTGTGTGGTGACCTAGGGGATACTTTTCCAGGTTGTGTGAGTCTATTTGAGTTCTCCTATAATTAACTGGTGACACTTGGAAGGTGGAATCTCTAGCAGAGATGGCAAACCAATGATACTTTGCCACTCTTATTCCTCTGTACCCAGTGCCATGGTAGTCATCACTAATCTACCACTGATTCACTGTACTCATTCTGACAAGCTCAGATGCAGTCTCAGAATCCTCAGTTTAGTGCTCTGAGCAGCCCCAACCAACCAATCAAAGATGATGGGAGTGATGAAAGGCTGTCCAATCTTTGATTGATCATAAAAAATCTATGTACCTGGGAAGAGCCTACAAGGTCCTTCATGGCCTGGTTCCTACCTTATGTCCAAGCCTCCTTCCCCAGCCACTTATCCCCAGAATATTCTGTGACTTTGACCACACTGCCCCCATCCCCTTATCTCTGCTTCTTCTTCCTTCAGTCAGAATAATCTCTGCTATCCTTTCAACCTATATCTAGTCTATGCATCCTTTGAGGCCCCTCCTCTGTGATGTTTTCCTGGGATCATCCCAGGTACTTGCAATAGTTTTGAAGATCTAATCTACTGAGCCTCCACTGTGGCACACAGTCACTTGAACAGTGGAGAGGTGTAATTCATGTTCACTGAACAGCTAACATGTAAGGTCCTGTGATCTGTACTGGGGGTATAAATGAGGAAGGTAAAGTCTCTGACTTCAAAGACTTCATGGCTCTTTACTAGCAGTGACAGGAGAGACAAACATATGCCCAGAGGTTAAGGGATACTGTGATAAATGTCTTGGTAAAAGCAACCACAGTGTGCCACAGGGCCACAGTGGTGTGTGGTGTGGTGGTTGGGAGATTGGGCTTTGGAGTCACACAGAGCTGGGCTTGAAGGTTGCATTTGCAATATGACCTTGGCCAAGTTACTTATCTTCTCTGAACCTCAATTTTCTCATATTTAGATAGAATAAAAGTAATTCTCTATAGACTTGTTTTGAGGATTAAATGAGGGAAAGCAGATAAGGTACTTTAGCATAGACATATGGAAAGTATTCAATACAGGATAGTTATTTTAAATATTCTGTCAAAAGCACATGGAAGGGGCATCTAAGTCATCTTGCTGGAAAGATGGTCAAAAAAACTCAGAAGAGATGAAACTAGAATTGAGTTTTATTGGATGAGTAGCAGTTTATCAGAAGAACAGTGTGAAAGACATTCCAGGTAAAAGTATAGAAAGGAAATAGCATAGTACACTTGAGGGACTTCCCATAGCTCTGTAGGACCTGATAAATTCTAAACAAGTGCAGTGCTGTGGTGGGAGGGCATGGAGAGTGGCAGGAGATGAGGGAGCAAGAAAGGTTGTCAGGAGTTATGAAATCAGAGATTGAATTTTATTCTGAAAACTATGGGGAGTCATTGAAGGATTTTAAACAGTAGGGCTTGAAGTCATCATCAGACTTATAATTTTCAAAAGCTCCCTGTGGCAGCAATTTGGAAGATGGATTGGAAAGGGGTTGATAAGAGGCAGGAGACTTATATGGGTATTTTAGTGGTCACAGGAGATGTGACAAGGGTCTGAATTAGAACAACAGCAATGGGGACAGAAAGAAGTTGACAGAACTAAGAGACTGGGAGATGAGATGTGGAGGAGGGCAGGGGATTTGGGGCAGGTAGAAAGAGAGAAAAATAGAAAAAGTGGACAGAATTGACTCTTAGGTTTCTGCCTTGGCTGCTGGGGGCAGGGTGGTGGTCCCATTCTCTGAGATAGGAGAGGCTTGGGAGTAGAGCTGGGAGAGGTACACGTGGGATATAAGTTTTTGGTGTCTGTGGGTCATTCATATGGAGATGTCCCCAGTAAGGAGCTGGATATAGAATTCTGAAGCTCTCTATATACAGCTCTGGGCTGGAGAGGTAGATCTGGGTTTATCTTCATACTGGAAGTTGAACCTAAGGTTTGAAGGAGGTCTCTTAGGGGAGAAGTGTGTAAAGCAGAAGGCTAAGGAAAGAACATGGTGAACATAGATATTTCAGGGAAAGAGGAGCAACTGGAGCTCCTGAAAATGATAGAGTAGCTAGTCAGAAAGATAGAGTGGAGTTGCCCAATCTAGTGGACAATAAAGCATTAGAAAGAAGGACATGTCAGAGCACTAAACAGAGAGGGTAGGCAAGGAAAGGAACATTGGATCTGGCAGTCTGTCACTGGTGCCCCCAGGGAATACTGTTTTTGTCCAGAGAGTTGGAGGAGAGGCTAGATTTTTCAAAGATGAAGGATAATGGGGGTGAGGAAGTTTGACTGTTAAATGAAGGCAATGGATATGGGGCTATGACTGGGCTGTTTTCAAAGAAGGGAGAAACTTGTGCATGTTAATCTGTAGGGAAAGAATCAGTGGAGAGGGAAAAGTTAAAGTACGAGGAAGAGAAGGTGTGAATGATGGAACCAAGTCTCTGAAGAGACTTGTTGCCTGGGAAGAGTCTGCAGAGCCTAGGTTGTAAGTAACCTTAGACAGGAAGAGGGACATCTCTTTCACTGAAGGAGAGAGGAAGAAAGGGATAGATGTAAGTTTGAAGGTGACAAGAAAGGGAGTTGTCTGGATGGCTTGGGTTTCTCTGTGGGATAAGAGGAGAGATCATCTGATGAGATGAGGTGGCAGGTGGAGGTAGCAGCTTGAAGAGAGGGGTGACAGTTTGGAATAGTGGCTGAAAGGAATGGCAAAGGAGGCTGCTAGGGACATGTAGGAGCCCTGGTGGCACAGTGCTTAGGAGCCACAGCTGATAACCAAAAGGTTGGTAGTTCGAATCTACCAGCCACTCCTTGGAAACTCTATGCGGTGGTTCTATTCTGTCTTACGGGGTCGCTATGAATTGGAATTCACTCATGGCAATGGGTAGGGACATGTAGAAGATTAGCCAACAACATTCATGGTTTAGCATTTGTAATGGGATCTAGATGGGGCAGGAGAGTGGAGGGTAATGAAGAGAGAGAGATTAAAGTGCATCATGGAAAAAAAAGGAAGCTAAAAGGGGATAGGCAGATTGAGCATGGCCAGTGGACTGGAGGTCTCCCTTAGGTATGCATTGTGAGTAAGAGAATGAGAGATTTGCATACTGAAATTTGAGAATGGTCAGAGATAGCAGTAAGTAAGATTACAGAGGTGGAGGAAAAGTAAGGTTCTAGGTGTGTTCGTGGACAGGAAGTTACTGGATTGAGGAGGACCAGGAACTGTTAGGGTCAGGGTCTTGGATGAGTCTTTTATATCAGTGCTTTTTAAAATTTTAATGTGCATATTGGTCACTTGGGGATCTTGTTAACATGGAAATTCTGATTCACTAGGTCTTGGGGGGCTGAGATTTGCATTTCAATAAGCATCCTCAGTGTTCCTGATTCTGCTGCTCTATGGCCCACACTTTTGAGTAGCGATGTCTAAATGGGCATTGAACTGGCCCAGGATGAAGGGAGGTCCATATCTATGTCCTTCCTGGTTAAGGGCACTCCTCACTGTGTCATGGAAGGGACATGGAACAGGACAGAGGAGAGATCTGGAGAAAGCCAGCCCTGCCTAGAATGTCCCTCAGCAACCTCCCTGCAATAAGGGAGAA
Organism: Trichechus manatus latirostris; assembly: GCF_000243295.1. NCBI lineage: Eukaryota > Metazoa > Chordata > Mammalia > Sirenia > Trichechidae > Trichechus > Trichechus manatus. Next base: position 3,204,853 of record NW_004443942.1, read on the forward strand.
GGCTGCTAATTGGCTAGCAACACGCAATATTAATTAACTCAATAGAATTGGTCCCCCGAAGCCTGTTTTACATAATTAATGAATGCTCAGCTATAAGCTGCTGAAAACACTAATGCCAAAGTGTTAGAATTTTCCGATCAGCTAAGCAGAAACACCACAATCCATACTGTTTGTGGACACAATGAAAAGCTTAACTCCTGCTAATTACTGAGACTGGCTGTAGAGCCCTTGGCTTTGCCATATCTTAATGGGGGAGGCAGGGTTGGATTGAGACACGTGGGCGCCCAGGGCAGGCTGATAATTTGATGCCTTTTCAACAAAATGTTCTTTAAATATTTGTTTAACATTTAGAGGAGAAACTGAGTGCTACTTGGAGGAGAGGCAGAGCAGGAAAGTGCTGGGCCAGGCACAGCTTCTCCTCTGTTGTCTCAAGCAATTCAGCTCTGGCCCAGACTTTCATAAAATAATCATCAAAACAAGACCCTGCAGTTAACAGGCTGATGCTCCTTAGAAGACATGTTGACACCACCTCCAAATATTATACCTCTGGAAGAGCCTGCCTTCTACTCCAAGCAGTTCACTGAAGGACTCACCTTGAGAGCTCTTTTAACAAACAGGATTTCTGTACCTTGTTACATTTCTAGACAAGTTCAGCCTCACTTTTGAATGGGCACTGTGGACAACTGCTCAGATGGCAGTGTCTTTGCCTGGCTCTGGCTGGGGTATGGGGCTGTGATGGGTCAGCCTCCTTAGCACTCAAACAGGGTGGAAGTTAGTTATGGATTGAATTGTGTCCTCTACAAAATATGTATTGAAATCCTGGCCCCTGTATAGGTCGCTATGAGTTGGAATCGACTTGACAGCATTGGGTTTGGGTTTGTTTTTTTTTGGTTTGGTACTTATAGATGTGATCCTGTTTTGGAAACAGGAGTTTCTTTTGTTATGTTAATGAGGTGTGGTGGGATGGATTGCTCTTATATGGCCTTTCTAGCAATGATGTTCTAATTCCCACCAAATGTTTGGGTGGGACTATGCAAATTAGGTGCTTGTGGCCCACCAAGGAGATTGGATAGCTTGCTAATAATGCAAATGAGGTGCATGACACCCTTGTGGGGGAGGGACCATGCAAATAAGGGGGATGGAACCCTAACAAGGGGATAGGTCCATTTTGCCATCCAGCTAGGCTTAAAATGAGCCATCCCAGAGGTGGACAGGTGCAACCTGACTACCAAGAATGAAGAGCTAGGAGTGAATGTGTCCTTTGGACCCAGGATTCCTGTGCTGAGAATCTTCTAGACCCAGGAGACAGAGAGAGAGAGCTATAACACCAGAGAGGGCAAGAAGTAGTGGAAGAGAAATGGCAACAGCAGAGGCAGCAGAACCAGTAGACTGGCAGGAAACAGTGTGGTGGGCTTCCTGGCCTACGGAGCAAGAAAGCTGAGCATCTTCAGGCAGAATGCTTGCTGGCAGAGTAGGGTGCTTCTGGGCACTTGGTGGAGTTAGGCTTACTGGCAGAGTAGGGTGCTTCTGGGCACTTGGTGGAGTTAGGCTTGCTGACCCATGGAGTGAGAGAGCTGAGTAACTTCGGGCAGGAGGCTTGCTGGCAGAGTGGAGTGCTTCTGGGCTCTTGTCGGAAGAACTAGACTTGCAGACCCATGAAGCAGGAGAGCTGAGGCTTACTGGCCAAGTATGGTGCCTTTAGGAACTTATTGGCAGAGCTAAAGAGCTTTGTAACACTTGCCTGAACAGGGCAGAGGCTAAGCCCGACTGAGGGACTGAGGGCCAGCCTGCCCGAGGGCACAGCTGAGAAGAGGCTGTCCTGATTGAAGAACTATATCCTAAGTTTTTCCTGATCTTGAATTGTAACTTGTTACTTCCCTAATAAATCCCATAACCGTGAGAATGGTCTGTGAGATCTGTGTGGCCATTGCAATGAATTATCGAACCCAGCAGAGAAGTAGTGAGTGCCATGGGAGGGATGGCTGGTGTCAGAATTGGTAAAAAGGTTGGAGACAGGAGGTTTCTCTGACCTCTACCTCATAGGAATTAGCCTTGGGCTATTGATGCTAATAATGATTCTCCTCCACTCCTGTGAAGATAGAGGAGGTCATACACCATGCCATTTTTACATGAGGTCATAGCAGAGTAGGGTGGGTCCTAAACCCAATCACTTCTGAGTTATAAAAAGAGGTATGTTGATAGACATAGAGACACACACATGGTATTATAGGTTGAATTGTATCTCCCCAAGATGTGTGTCAACTTGGCTTGGCCATGATTCCCCATTTTGTGTGCTTGTCCACCATTTTGTGATTTGATGTAATTTTCCTATGTGTTGTAAATCCTAATCTCTGCCTACGGTTAATAAAGCAAGATTAGGTTATGTTAAGGAGGATTAGGGTGGGATGTAACATCCTTAATCAGGTCACAGCCCTGATCCAATGTAAGGAGAGATTGCCCTGGGGTGTGGCCTGCATCACCTTTTATCTTACAAGAGATAAAAGGAGGGAGAAGAGAGCAGAGAGACAGCAACCTCCTACCACCAAGAAAGCAGAGCCAGGAGTGGAGTGTGTCCTTTGGACCCAGGGTCCCTGCACTGAGACGCTCCTAGACCAGGGGAAGATTGATGACAAGGACCTTCCCCCAAAACCAACAGAGAAAGAAAGCCTTTCCCTGGAGCTGGTACCCTGAATTCGGACTCCTAGCCTCCTAAACTGTGGGAGAATAAATTTCTCTTTGTGAAAGCCACCCACTGTGGTATTTCTGTTATAGCAGCACTAGATAACTAAGACACATGGGAAAAATGTCATATGAAGACAGACTCACACAGAGACAGATGCATCTACAAGCCCAGGAACGCCAAGTATTGCTGGCCACTACTGGAGGCTGAAATAGACAAGGAAGGATCTTCCCCTAGAGCCATGCCCCGAATTTGGACTTCTAGCCTCCTGAACTGTGAGAAAATAAATTTCTACTCTTTAAAACCACTCACTTGTGGTATTTGTTATGGTAGATCTAGGACACAAAGACATTAGTGGGGAGAACTGGCTCCTTGGTGCTTATGTAAGCTATTGGCTGGATAGTTTGAAGAGAAGTCCTTGTTTCTTAGAAGCATAGATTCTGAGTCAAACTATATGAGTTCAAATTCTACCTCTACCACGTATAAATAGTGACCTGGCCTTGGGAAAGTTACTTAACTGTTCTGAGCTTCGTGTCCCTCCTGTGTAAAATGGGAATAATAATAGTGTCTCCCTGTAGTGTTCTTGTGAGGATTATGTGCATTACTACATGGGGAGCACTTCAATTCCTGACACATAATAAGCATTCAGTAAATGTTAACTGTTATAATTATTATGATTCTGTAGCTGTATTGGAAACCCTGGTGGTATAGTGGTTAAGAGCTACGGCTGTTAACCAAAAGGTTGGCAGTTCAAATCCACCAGGTGCTCCTTGGAAACTCTATGGGGCAGTTCTACTCTGTCCTATAGGGTTGCTATGAGTCGGAATCGACTAAACAGCAATGGGTTTGGTTTTTGGTTTTTTGGTAGCTGTATTAGTTTTCTATGTAGCGTAACAAATCACCACAAACTTGGGGGCCAAAAACTGCACATATTCTAGCATCCAAAAATCAATTAATGTAATATAACATATCAGTAAAATAAAGGACAAAAAACACATGGTCATCTCATTAGATGCAAAAAAAAGTGTTTGACAAAATCACACCCTTTCATGATAAAAGCACTCAACAAATTAGGAATAGAAGGAATTTTCTCCACTTGATAAAGAGCCTTATGAGAAACCCACAGCTAACACCATACTTAATGATAAAACACTGAGCACTTTCCCCCTAAGATCAGGAATAAGACAAGGACTCAGCATTGTATTGGAGGTTCTAGTCAGAGCAATTAGGCTAGAAAAGGAAATAAAAGACATCCAAATTGGAAAGGAAGAAGTAAAACTATCATGAGCTTATATATGGAAAATCCTAAGGAATCCAGTAAAAACTATTAGAACTAATAAAAGAATCAAATACAAATTCTAGAACTCAAAACTGAAAACCAATAATGCTGAACATGTTAACTGTTTCCACCATATTAGGGAACTTCAGAAAGCATTTGTAAGAAATGCTGATAACATGCATCTGAGAGATGTCTATCATTTTGCTGAGATTTTAACTTCCTTTGACTAACGATTTGTATGTTATATATTGTATAGTGAGATTGGAATCTCTCATATAGGGTGCAGGGCTGATTTCTTCATTACATGGCTCTAGCTAGTACCATTTCAGACAGAGAGGGAGACTGAGAAAATAACATCTTTTCTAATATTTGGTAGAAAGAAGGCATTTATCATCTTTCTCTTTTCAAAAAGGACCGGCATGTTTCTGGAAAAGAGCTTATGCTTTCCTTGGGGCCTGATGATAATTTCCTAAAACTGTGTGCTATTAGGCGGAGAACTTCCAAAGTGGCTGTCGCCCTGAGAGGCATAATTATAGGATGAGTACAAATCTTTGATAAGAAAATGGAGGAGAAAAAAAAAAAAAAGCTTAAAAAACACACCTGAAGATAATGAAGGTGCTGATGAATAGCGAAGGACGCAGAACTGCTTTGGTTTCCCAGGGTAGGAAAATGAGGTTGAGAGGGAAAAGTTCCACATGAAACCCAAGGGCAGTTCCTTGTCTTCCTTACTCCCCTGACAGTCAGGAGAGTAATGGCTAGTGTGCCAGGAGTCTGCATAGAAAAAGCCTGGGCTTGAGAGGCACAAGGAAGCAAGCTCAAATTCTGGTTCTGCCACATAACCAGTGCGAGATCTGAGAATACGATGTACCTCCTTGAGCCTCATATGTAAGATAGGGATGGTAATTCTTGCTTCACTGAGTTGTTTTGAGGATGAAATGAGGGAACAATCATGAAAGTATAACATTTAGCACCATCAGACAGAAAAAAAGAAAAAACCTAGTTTAGTGATGTGATTTAAAAAGTGGGCTTTGGAGTCAGACAGGTCTGGGTTTGAATCTCACTTTCTGCTTTCTCATCCATCAGGATTAAACGAAGTAATGCATGTAAAGTGTTTAGCATAGTGTTTGTCATATGGCAAATGCTCTGTAAGGGTTATATGCTGTTGTTATTATTACTATTATTATTATTCTGCAGGGGACCTGCATATTGTTTATTATAGTCAGATTGGGTCTTCGGAGTCCAAATATATGTTTTTATCTGAGCGCAATTTTAATACAAGATATAATGAGGTTGACACGTTTGGGGTCTTAAAAGCTTGTGAGCAGCCATGTAAGACACAACTTTTTGTCCCATCCCACTCAGAGCAAAGGAGAATAAAGAAAACCAAAGATGCGAGGAAAATACTAGCCCAGACGACTAAAGGACCAAATGAACCAGAGACTCCACCAGCTTGAGAGTAGAAGAACTAGGTGGTGCCTGGCTACCAGCAATGACTGCCCTGACAGGGAACACAACAGGGAGTCCTGGACAGAGCAGGAGAAAAATGTAGAACAGAATTCAGCTTCACGTAGAAAGACCAGACTTAATGATTTGACAGAGATGGGAGGAACCCCCGAAACTATGGTCTCTGAAATGAAACCATTCCCGAAGCCCACTTTTCAGACAAAGATCAGACAGGCCTATAAAACAAAAAAATAATACATGTGAGGAACGTGCTTCTTAGTTCAATCAAATATACGAGACCAAATGGGCAACTCCTGTACAAAAGCGGGACAAGAAGGCAGGAAGGAACAGGAACTGGTCAAATGGACCCAAGGAACTCGGAGTGGAAAGGGGGACTGTGCTATCACATTGTGGGGATTGCAACCAATGTCACAAAACACTGTATGTATAAATTTTTGAATGAGAAATTAACTTGAGCTATAAACTTTCACCTAAAGCACAATAAAAAATAAAATAAAATAAAGAAGTTGACAAAAGGATTTCTGGAGAATTTCTGGACTCATGCTGTATAGTATGAGAATTGTATACAGTTTATGATAGATTGACTACAGTATAAATATATGCAGCCAATTATAAATGATCTAGAAAGTGTTCTGATGAAAACATCCCCTAAGGAACTAACGGGCACCCTTATTCAGAACTAATGGGCACCCTTATAAGACCAAGCATGTTTTGATCACTTCTTCTTCACCCTGTTGGTAAGGAAGGGATTCCTGACCTAGGGTTATGGGGGTGGCCAAACACACAATACCCAACACTGGACAGATGAGACTGTCCACAGTTTATTAGTCATGCATTCTCACAGTCCAGGAAAGGAGGACACCGTACACCCATGAAGAGCCACACAGGAGTTGAACGTGGGAACAGAGTAAACAGCCAGGGGCTGTGGGAGGCAGGCTTTGTAGTATCAAGAGGGTGGGGTGACCCCTGGTTCCCACGGGAGGAAGTGAATGGCTTGTTCGAATAACTCTGTGGGCTGAAAGGGAACTGAAAACTGCTCAGGGGTAAGCAGGAACTGTGCCTGGTACCCTCGATAAGGAGGGTTATTTGGCTAGAGGACCTTATCCATGGAAGCTGAGTGTGGAGGGGGACTTGCAGTTACAGCATTCAAGGCTCTCCCAGTTTCAGATATCAAAGTAGGCCATAACACTGGGTCTTCACTTTAGGCCTTACACCGCCAGGGATATGTTTGTTCTGGCTTTGTATGGACTCTTTTTACCAGATTCTAAAGATTCCCTTCTGTGTCTTTTGATGCTCTTGCCCTGCGATATCTGGGCTGGAATCCTACTTTTGTGTATATCAGGGACCTCAACACCACAGTCAGCTCCAGATTATCTAGGGCTTGATAGGCTGGTTTGATGCTCAAGGTGTAGCAGGGGCCTGGCAAGTGCTCATCTTCCCAGAAGGACTGGGAAGTCCTTCTGTGGATTGCTACTTACCCTCTCTGCCTTGGATGGGAGACAGGGGAAACAAACCTAAAGCAGAGCTCAAGCAATGATTGGGAAGCTGAGTAGGAGAAAAGCTGAGCTGTAGGCCTAGATGCAGTACCAAGTTGGCAATAGAAAGAACACTGAATTAATTAGCCTAATTAATTATTTTCTTATTTAATCACTTACTGTGATAGTATAAGCAAGAGAAACCTGAAGAAGGAGCCACCTCCTTCCTGTTCCATATTTCCCCAGGAATGGTGCCTGGTCTCAGGTCAGGTGGATTAGCACAGACATGGGGACCCTCTCACTGCTGAGGGAGCTCCAAACAAAAGTCTCCTCCTACAGTTTTATGAACCTTGGGGCAGGATGGTGGGGGCGAGGTGAGGGGTGGGGGAAAGGAGAGAAGGATTAGAAGTGGAAAAGTATTGAGTACTGAGTTAGAGTGGGGAAAAGTGTCTTCAAAATACTTCCCTTTTCCCTGATAAGGAGGCTTCGGACAGGCACCTGAGGAAGGCCTCCATATGGAAGCACCTGGGCTAAGCATGCAGCTATGTGAAAGAGCATGGCTCGCCTGCGGGGAGGGGAGGCTGAGTCCTTGACTGCAATTCCCCTTGGAGACTGCATTGCACTGGCTGTGCACCACGTCTCGTTGGGGAGATCAGCTTTCCCTCTGAGGCCTGCCAGGTAAAGCCTTTGTAATTGCCTGTGGTCAGACCTGAAAAATCACACAGGTTTTTAGTCAGGAGCTAGACTCCTCATCTACTACTCAAATAAATCTGCATATATACTTAAATGACATAGTTAAACATACAATTTAGTCTCAGTTTATCAACTTCATAGATGAAGCAATATCCACAGATAGTCCTACCTCTGTAGATATTAATGCATATGTACTTTTTCTCACACTTTTCCACTTCTAAGATTTTGTTGGTATAGTCTGAGATTTTTGTTTCAGTTTATAATATACATTTTTTCCTGATGTGGTTTTTATTTCAAGAATTACAAATTTCACCTTCTGTTTTGTAAATATGATTGCTGTAGTTACTTAGACTTAAAGGCTCACATGGATTCGTTGCTCTGTGAAAGTGCTGATTTGGGGTCAGATTCTGTCACACGGCTGTGCTCTTCAGCCCTTAGTTTGTCCTCTGCTTTAGGGTGAGGTGGCCATGTTTGCATAAAATCCTAAAAGTTCCTGAATTTTGGTTTGAAATGGCCTTGCTATTTTTCCTTCTGCCCAAGTAGGCCTTTTACCAGTTATTCTTAGGGATACTTACTCCTGTTTATCTCCCACATTGTCCTCAGGAAGTGATTTGTGCTGGTGGAATGAGGCTTTATGTGGGACATTGTACATTTTCTTCCGGGCTCACTTTTAGACCTAGTTCCCATTACTCCAAATTTGATGTAGAAGGTGGGTATTAGTAAGATTTTTTTAGAATTTTTTCTTCTTAGTATCCATTTTTTCTTGTTAGTCCTACGCTCTGATAATACATAGAGTCAATTTTGTTTTCAATTTCATAATAAGATTTTTTGAAATTTGTGATGTGAGATTGGGATCCTACTATAATTTCAGTGTTGATAGGATATTTGCTATGTATTTATTATTGTGCACTTATGTAATTTTGGAATAAAGTTTATGAACTTGATCAAATATAGCTACCTTTTCCTAAATATTTTCTTTACATCTTTTATAGTTATATATTTTTCAAATTTAAATATGTAATGCATTTGATACTTATTTTTCAATATGGTTGTCTTAGGCTGGATTCTCTAGAAAAGCAAAACCAGTAAAGCGTATAAATGTATATACAGAGAAATTTATGTCTAGGAAATGGTTCACATGACTGCAGAGACTGCAATGTCCCAAGTTCATGGGTCACGCTGGAGGCCTCTCCTGATTCATGTAGCCGAAGGGGCTGGCAAATCCAAGATCAGCAGGTCAGAGAGCAGGACTGTTGTTCACGGGCTTCAAAGATCGATGAATCTCAAGGTTGGCAGTAAGCTGCTAGCTCAAGTCCCAAGAACCGGAGGTTAGACGAACAGGAACCAGCTGCAGGATCCAGGGTGACTAAAAGCCAATAATCTCTTTTGAGACATAAAAGAGAGACAAGGGGACCTCATACCACCAAGAAAGCAGCACCAGGAGCAGCGCACATCCTTTGGACCTGGGGTTCCTGTGCGGAGAAGCTCCTAGACCAGGGAAAGATTAATGACAAGGACCTTCCTCCAGAGATGACTGAGAGAGAAAGACTTCCCCTGGAGCTGATGCCTTGAATTTGGACTTCTAGCCTACTAGACTGTGAGAGAATAAACTTCTGTTTGTTGAAGCCATCTACTTGTGGTATTTCTGTTATTGCAGCACCAGATGAGTAAGCAATGGTATAAGGTGGGACCAGACTTCATTTTGGCCCAATTGTTAGTGTTTTGTACCAGTATAGTATATTGCATAGTTTCCCCACTCATTTGAAAATCCACCTCTGCTATCAACTAAATTCTCATATGTACTTGGATCTATTCTTGGCTTTCTATTGTGTTTCACTGATTTGTTGATTTCTGTATCACTTTTCCCCCCCTAAGAAACCTATTGATAGTGTTTGGGGTGTAACAATAAGAACTGAGCCAAAAACGACTCTAGATCCAGTGTTTCCTTTCTTTTCCCTGCCCTTTGAAACATGGTGTATACTCTCCTTTTCTGCTGGCCTCTTCAGTGTTCCTCACTCAGAGAGACTTCTGAGTGTTCAGAAGATCCTGATGAACCAGTCTCCTGCTAACCTCTCACCCAGTTTGGATTTCCTAGGGAACAAGGATGGCTTCCAGGACTTGAGAAGCCTGATTTTATCCACAGTCCTGGACTTAGTGGATGAAAGAGCTTTGCAAGGTGCAGATTTTCAGCCATCTCCAGCCCACAGGCCCACCCACTCCTTCCTCACATTGTCAGAATGGTCACAGGGAGGCCCCACACCCTCAGGAGTTTCTCATCTCCTCACCATCAAGGTCTTTTCTCTAGAAACCACTTCTTAGAGCCCCAGGACTATGTATTAACATCAGGAGGAGATGTGAAATCCCTTTTGTAAACTATTTCAAACTTGGGAGTGGGTCTATCCACAAGCTGCCCAGAAAGGCATAGAACTGAGTACACACTTTGGTACGTGTGACTACTCAGTGCTCTACCTGGGCCTTCATTCTTTGAGTAATTTCAACTTTTGGGGAATTCTGAACCTACTGCGGGGAGGTATTGGCAGGAATATAATTTTCTTCCTGTTTTATTTAAAAAGGTAATTTTGGGGAAAATTGAAATTTATGATATAGTTACTTTTTTAGCACTCTGTAAATCTGAAGCCATCTTGATAGCTGCAGAACATAAAAATGTATTATGGATAACTTGGTTTGTTCATAAAATTATAATATTTGGCATATTAAATGTCAGAGAATGGTTTATGAAGACAACAATTATACATTTACTAACTGAATTACCATTCAAATTCATCCTGGTTTGTAACAGAGAGAATGACAACACAGTGGATTATAAGGGGCAGCTCACCTCCTAGTGCTCAGAAAAATAGCACATTTCTTTCAGTTCCTTTGTAGATTTCACTGTCACTGAGTCAGGTGGAACTCAGTCAAGAGTTTCAACTTCCAGAACTTTAGGCCCTCTTTTCCGCCTTTGTATCCTAAGAGGCAAGATTATGTAGTGGTAAAGACCAAGGACTCTAGAGCCAGATTGCTGGGGATTGAATTCCAGTTCTGCAACTTACTAAGTGACCTTGGTGGAGTCTCTTAATTTCACTGTGCTTCAGTTTCCTTGTCTATAAAACAAGAATGGTGAGGACTGTCTTCATAGTTTTGTTGTAAGGATTAATATGTGAAGTTCTTAGAGAAATTCTTAGCATATAATAAGGATTGTATAAACATTAGCTGTGTTGTTGTTAGTTGCTGTTGAGTTGATTCCAACTCAGGGTGACTTCATGTATTACAGAGTAGAACTGCTCCGTAGGGTTTTCTTGTCTGTAATCTTAATGGAAGCTGTATTCCAGTGTCATAAATCACCTAGATTCCCAAGGGATAAGTATCAGGATCAGCACAAAACTGGTTTCTGTGAGGTGGAAGTCAGACATACCTCCACTCTCCAACTTCTTCACAATTTCTGACACCAGTCATTCCTACCACAGCACACTCTATTTCTCTGCTAGGTTTGATAATTAATTGCAAGGGCCACACAGAACTCAGACTATACTCACAGTTAGGTGGTTTATTAGGGAAGTAACAGGCTACAACTTAGGATCAGGATCAACTTGGAAGTAACAGGAACAACTCAGGATCAAGATCAGCAAGCACATAGGTAAGGTTTGGGAGGCTGTCTTTGGTGCAAGACAGCTTCCAACCAGGACAGCTCTCTCAGGCCATTCTCTAGGCCGCGCTAGGAGGGAGGCCCTTCTCTCAGCCATGCTTGCCCCCTCTCAGCTGTGCAGGCCTCTCTGCTTTTGGCCTCCCTACTGTTGGTCTCTCTACTGCTATCTCGCCCAGCTCTCTTTGCCTCTAAAAACCTCTGTGGGGCGGGGGGCGGGGGGGAGGTGGTGTTGGCTGCTTATATAAGCAAACTCCTTGCCAATTTCAAGGCGTGGCCCTCCTAGCAGGACTACAAACTGACCAATTCCTGCAAGTCAGTCAATCTTATTGAGTGGATTTTCAAACCACTATTTGCATAGCAGAGTCCTGGTGGCACAGTGGTTAAGTGTCAGGCTGCTAACCAAAAGGTTAGCAGTTCAAATCCACTAATTGCTCGTTGGAAACCCTATGGGGCAGTTCTACTCTGTCCTGTAGGGTTGCTATGATTCTAACTATGAGTTGGAATCTATTTGATGGCATTGCATTTGATTTTTTTGGTATTTGCATAGCAAATCAACCAATCCCTGTGAGGTATGTAAAATAGACCAGTCACAGGGGAGACTGCAGCCCAGGGCCTGACAAAAACTATCAAACCATTAAGTTGTTTACAGCTTACCCAGGAAACGTTGATACCTGGACAAAAGTAACAAACCCTTTGGGGTAGAAAACAACCTAGAAGCCTCCCTCCCACCCCCCAAGTTGCTTCTTCAAAGAAGAAGGTCTTAGGAGAAAAATCTCTCAAGCTGTTTTTTTCAAAGAACCAAGGCAATACGCCACATAAAGAATTTATTTCACTACAGAAGCAGATTGACAGGTCTTTTCTTCCACAGTACCACTGAGTGGGTTCGATCCACCAACCTTTATGTTAGCAGTTGAGTGCAAACCATTTGTGCCGCATATAATAAGAATTGTATAAACATTAGCAATAATCCTTCAGATTCTATCACCTACACGGTAGTATCTGGAGTATTAAAATTTTGTAAAAATTTTAAAATAAAGTAAAATTATTTAAAATTAAGTAAATATTAAAATATATTAAAGTTAAGTAAAATTTTGCTGAAGATAATTCAAAAATGGTTGCAGCAGTACATTGACAAGGAACTGCCAGAAATTCAAGCTGGATTGAGAAGAAGACGTGGAATGAGGGCTATCATTGCTGATGTCAGATGGATCTTGGCTGAAAGCAGAGAATAGCAGAAAGTTTACCTGTATTTTATTGACTATGCAAAGGAATTCAACTGTGTGGAGCATAACAGATTATGGATAACATTGTGAAGAATGGGAATTCCAGAACACTTAATTGTACTACTGTGGAACCTGTACATAGGCCAAGAGGCAGTTATTCAAACAGAACAAGGGGTTACTCAGTGGTTTAAAATCAGGAAAAGTGTGTGTCAGGGTTGTATCCTTTCACCCTTCTGTATGCTGAGCAAATAATTAAGAAGCTGGACTCTGTGAAGAACGCAGCATCAGGATGGATGGAAGACTCATTAACAACCTTCGATATGCAGATGACACTAACTTTCTTGCTAAAGGTGAAGAGGACTTGAGGCACTTACTGATGAAGATCAAAGACCACAGCCTTCAGTACTGATTACATTTCAACATAAAGAACACAAAAATTCTCACAACTGGACCGATAAGAAACATCATGATAAATGGAGAAAAGATTGAAGTTGTCAAGGATTTCATTTTACTTGGATCCACAATCAAAGTCCATGGAAGCAACAGTCAAGAAATCAGATGACACATTGCATTGGGCTCTTTCAAGTGTTAAAAAGCAAAGATGTCACTCTGAGGACCAAGGTGGGCCTGACCCAAGCCATAGTATTTTCAATTGCCTCTTATGCATGCAAAGGCTGAACAATGAATAAGGAAGACCAAAGAAGAATTGATGCCTTTGAATTATAGTGTTGGTGAAGAATATTGAATATACCATGGGCTGCCAAAAGAATAAACAAATCTGTCTTGGAAGAAATACAGCCAGAATGTTCCTTAGTAGCAAGGATGGAGGGATTATGTTTTGCATACATTGAACATGTTATCAGGAGGGACCAGTCCCTGAAGAAGGACATCATGCTTGGTAAGGTAGAGGGTCAACGAAAAACAGGAAGACCCTCAATGAGATGAATTGAAACAGCAGCTGCAACAGTGGGCTCAAACATAGCAACGATTGTGAGGATGGTGCAGGACTGGGCAGTGTTTCGTTCTGTTGTACATAGGGTGGCTATGAGTCAGAACTGACTTGATGGCACCTAACAACAATATCTGAAGTGAAGGGCAGCCGATGATAAAAGTATATGAAAAAGGGAAACAGAGAACTAAAATCCAAATAACCTTTGAGCAGAGTTCATTGACAATACTATATATCCTAAATCCAAGGGAATAAAAGAATTATAAACAAATCTAGAACTATTTCCAGAAAGTTTGTTTTTGGTGGTATGGGTAAAGATATTTTGATAAATCACCATGCTATACATTTTTTCTTTCTTCTCCTTCTTTTGCTGTACATTTTTGTTTCATGCACATTTCTGTGTATCTGTTGTATTTCACAATAAAATGATTTTTAAAATCTATACTTGAGTTCAAGCAGGAGACAACAGAGCTGTTGATACAGGGCAGTGGGTGGTGATTCACTCCCTTAGAATCACCTTACATATAATTTGCAAAATTACTCTTCATAGGTTTCCAGTGTTACTTGAGAACAGTCAAAACACTTGAATGTCCCCATTTTACAGATGAAGAAACTAAAGCTCAGAGAGATTAAACGTCTTGCCAAGATCTCAGAGCTTGGGAAGGGAGACTGGATTTGTTCTCATTCTGTTGGGCGGTAACATCCATGATCTTTCTATTATATTGTGAGGTTGCCTCTTGGTTATTCTTAGAAATAAGACAAATACAGAAGTAAGGGAGAACTAAGCCTGACTTCCAAGCATTTGAAGGGCCTACATCCAGTCTCTAAATTTAGCCAGTATATTTTTCTCCAGAACACAGAAAAGAAAGCTTAACTGTGTCATGATTTTTCTCTCCAGGAATAAATTGCTTCATCAAAAGGCTTCTTGGGGAGAGGGGAAAGAGAAAGGGGCCCCAGAAACTTATGCTCACAGAGTTCTAATAACTTACCTATGGTTACACAAGGGAACTGAGCTTCAAACTCAACTTTGACCCAAAGCTTGTGGTCCCTGCCTACAGATGATTGATGGCTTTAATTACCATCCTCCCCCACTTCACCCCCAACACTTCTGCAAGCCATTACAATGAAATGACGGGGTTGGTCCAACCAGCCCCACACTATGGGAGCTTTGTACTCTGTTTTCTTTGCAAAATCCCAGAATCATTACAAGTAGAACAACCGTATTTTCCGGGTAACAGTTAGGGCAGAGATGCTTTCTAAGGGTCTGCTCTGCTTAGGCAAGTTGTTAATGCCTCTGCTCAAGTTCACAAAGTATAAATAATGGGACAGATTAACCTGCCTCTTATTACAATTGTTCACTCAACTCTTGAAGAGCCGTTACATGGAAAGTAGACATGAGGGAATACTATTTACAGTTGCTGGCCAAGCACCTGGTGGAATGCTTCTAAACATTTGTGTATTTTTCCCACGGAAATTTTCAATGGATTTGGTCACTCTTTTTAGGTTCCTTTATTCCTTAAGTGACCTTAAATTGTCCAGGTCATCATAGTACTTTCCACTGGTGTTTTCTCTTTCATTATACTTGAGAAGATCTTATACGTAGTAGGAAAAGTTACCACCAACACTCTTGCTAGCCTTCAAGATGTGAGGGGTGCTGTAGGCTAAAGTGCTTGACTTTGGCACCAGACAAACCTGGTTCAAATCCCAGCTCTTCCTCTTACTCAGGAGGCAACTTAGACAAGTTATTTGTTATTGCTGTTGTTAAGTGTTGTTGAGTCGGCAATGACCCATAGTGACATTATGTATAATGAACAAAATGCTGCCTGGATCTATGCTATCTTCATGATCATTGGTATTTTTGAGTTCATTGTTTAGTCTCAGAAATTCATGTTCCTTAAATAAAAAATGCACAGTTGTTAAGATTCAATGAGACAATAGATACAAAATACTGAACATAGTATCAGTCTGTTAGGAAGCTCCCAGTTAATGACAGCCAGTGTTATAATTGTTTAATTACTGATATCTATTATTATTATTATTGTTTAATTAAACCCTAAATTTATTTGCAGAATGGGCAGATTGGGAGGGACCAACAGCAATGGGAAAGACTTATGGGAGGTGAGGGAAATGGAAAGTGCCAGAAGGGACTGAGGACATTTAGTTAGTAGATGGCTTAGGGGTAGGAATTCCTTACCCCTATATTCCCAGGTGAGGCTTCTGATGCTCAGCTTATTACCAGACTTCACGTAGCCCCACACCCCAGCCATGGGCATGGTCCCTCAATTATTCATAAATCTCTGGCTGAAATTTTGTGTTCTTCCTGGATTGGCTTGATAGCAGCAGAATTTTAATAAATATTTTGTTTTGCTTTTTAATTAGAATATAATATATCACCAGTTCCTCACCACTCCAGACCTTTGGCTACTTCCTATCTCATTACTTCCCTTCTTCCCCTAGGGGCAGAGAGAGACCTCTGTCTGGCTATAGTTTTGCTCTTTAATTTCAAGCCTACCTACAAATGAATTGCCTACTGCAGATGTCAAAGGACTTTGCCCTTGTTTTCTCACTTAATCCTCAGAACATTCCTGTGAGGTTTGCAGGGAGCTAGTATCATCCCCACTTTATGGGGGCTCATAGCCCAGGTTATATCTGGGGCTAGAAGCCAGATCTCCCATACCTGTGTCAGCACACTGTCCTTCTCTAAAGATGATAATTACACCCTCATAGCTGCAGATGGGGTATGAACAAAATGGAAGCCAGTCCCTTTAAAGATCGATTTCTGGCCTGGGGCAAGGCCCAAACCCCTATATAAAAAGAGGGCTCTTTTCAACCTTCTGCACTCAAAGATTTGGCTCCTGAACCAGCATGTCTTGCCAACTTCTACCTTCCTTCATATTCTGACCTGCTTAGCATCAGCCCTCACCTGTTCTCTATTCCCTCCTCTGCCTGGTCTCTCCCTTGGCTGCATCTATTGAATTCTTCCAGCTTCCAACCTCTGGCTTCATTTCCTGGCTTCTGACACCCATGCTTTTTCTCCCTTGGCAGAAAATTCTGTTTTAACCTGGCTCAGTGACACACACCTGTGTCCTTTCCTCTCAGGCAGACTTTGTCTTGAATTTGCCTCCTGGACCCTGATGCCAGCTCCCTGAGCCCCTGCTGACCCCTAATGCTCAGTAATATCATCCCAGGAGTTTGTTATAATCTGGTCCTGGTCCACCTGGTGCCATTCAGGTGTTATCTGCAGAGGTGGGCCAGGCCAGAGCTTTAGACCAGTCAGGAAGATGACATCTCATACTGCTGGGTTAATGTCTAGTCATCTCTAGAGTCCAGGCCACCCCTCCCAACCTGCCCCTGGCATAGGCTACCCCTTGCCTGGCAAGAGTCCAGGGGTTTGGCAGGTGGGAGAGGTGTTGGTAAGTCATCCTCATCGATCCCTATCCCTGCCCCTCTCCCCCATGTCAGTCTGCTCAGTCTCTTCCTCTGCTTTAACATATCAGTTTGTTTGCATCTGGCCCATCCCTAGCTTTGGACCCTAGTTAACCTGCTTCTCTGGACTCGATTCCACCATGTCAGTTCTTAGCTTATGGCTGGTCTACTCTCTCTTTAGACTTGGCATAGTGGGATTGACCATCTTGCTTAGGGGATGGTTAAGTGAATGGGTTCCAGAACTTCGCTGCCCCTATTTAGCTGGGTGTCCTTGAGCAATTTCCCTAACTTCTTTGAGTTTCCTCATCTGTAAAATGGGAGATATAACAGATCAGTGATATGAGGTTCAGTGAATTAGTATGTGTAAAGTATTCAGCATGTGGCTCATAGTGAGTGCTCAATAAATTTAAAAACAAAACAAGAAACAGTTGCTGTTGAGTTGATTCCAGCCCATGGTGACCCCATGTGTGTCAGAGTGGAACTGTGCTCTATAGGGTTTCCAGTGGCTGATTTTTCAGAAGTAGATCACCAGGCCTTTCTTCCAAGGTACCTCTAGGTAGACTTGAACCTCCAAACTTTTGGTTAGCAGCCAAGTGTGTTAACTCTTTGTACTGCCCAGGAACTCCCAATAAATGTAGTCTACTATTGTTATGTTCCTCTCAGATCCAGTTTCAAGGGTTCTTTTTAAAGATCTGTTGTCCTGCTCAAAATGGTATTCTGGGGCCATTGCACAGTGAGCACCTGGCACATGATTGGCTCTCCATAAATATTTGTGGCCTGAATGTATGAACGGGACTTAATCTCTTCCCAGATCTGGCACCAGAGGGTCAGGTGAATGACAAACTCTCTAAGATGTGACAGGGAGAAAATTAAGACTCTGTTGAGGACCACAGTTACTTAAACACCAACAGTTTTCAATATGGTACCTAAACTCCAATGAGAGTAATTTATCAATTTCATGTTAGGATGGAATGAGAAGCAACTTTGGTCTACAACTTGGAGTTAACAGGTCTAGAGCTGGTTTAAGACCCTGTTTTGCTAGTTGCTAGGAGTACAACCTTGGATAACTAATTCCATCTTGATGAGCCTCAGTTTCCCCATCTATCAATGGAGATAATAATTGCTACTTCCCAGGGCTGCTATGAGAACTGCATGAGATCATGATGGGAATATACTTTGGAAACTCCAAGGACCTGGGTCAACCCCTTCCTAGAGGAGCAGCCTGGCTTGGGAGGAGCTCAGCTGCAGGGAGAGCAGCACATTATTTGCAGTTTGGATTCAATTTCCTCCTGATTCTTCTTTTTGTTACAACCGTAATGAAAGTGAAAGAGACAGATGGCAAGACTTGATTCACTTTTACCAAATGTTTTTATGGTGTGAATATAAAACTGAAAAGGAGGGGAATGAGAGAGTTGCAACAATCTGAAGAGTTGGGGAGACAGCCCACTGGAGAGGTGTGGCCTCCAGGAGAAAGCCAAGTCAGGTTCTGGAGGCCCACAGCTTGAGCAATACCCTCCAGCCCACCCTTCAACCATCCTGGCCACCCTGGAGACATTGATGTTGATGAGGAGGGGAAAAGAGCAGAGGGGCTTCCTCCTTGACAAGGCACTTTCCCAAAGGGGCACAAGAAATCAGCACGCAGGTAACTTAACGACCGATGGCTCTGAATCAGACCAATGCTGCCCGCCTTTTCCCGCACAGTGAGGGCAACATTCTCCAGCCCAAGCGAGACAGCATGGAGCCTGCTGTGAGCCTGGTTTATCTGAAACATTAGGTGAGGCCAGGCTTTCTCAACTTCGCCACAATTGGCAAGATGTCAAGATGAGGGCTGCACGGTTCTTTGTTTTGGGGCTGTCCTGTGCAATGTAGGGTGTTTACTAGCATCCCTGACCCGTACCCACTAGATGCAAGTAGCATGCCCCTCGCAGTTGTAACAACCAAAAATGCCTGCAGACATTGACAAATGTACCTTGGGGCAGGGGGGATATTGCTCCCTGCTGAGAACCACTGAATTAGGCCCATCAGTTAGCCCTTCCCAGGTTTGCCCTTCTCATGGGATTGGATATGGTAATAGGCATAGAGTTATCTGACAACCCCAGGCTGGGTATCTTTTGTTCACTGTCCACCATCCTCCACCCTGAATCAATGCGCTCCCTTGACTTCTGTCTTCTGATTGGCTTTGGCCAATGGGGAACCTAAGAAGGAAATTCAAGGAAGGGAGGGAGTGAGGTCAGGTATTTATTCCCTGCTCCCTCCCTGCAGATTTCTCAGAGGCTGGCTGCCTCCCTTGCAAAGACCCATGGCTCCTGCCTGGTGGCCCTCTCCAGCTTCTGGTACCTGCTCCCCCTACCTCGGCCCCATCAGACCTGGGGATGATAACAGCTCTACCTCCCCCTCACTATTACCAGCCCCGTGGCACTGCATTCCTTTGTCAGTTCCCAACACCCTGTTTTCACCTTCCTGAACTCCTCCAATGACCCAGTTTGAATGTAACCTCTCTTTGCTATTGAAACTTGACTGATCCAAACACATTGCGCAACCTTCAAGAAACATTTTCATGAAAGAATATTTATTTTTCTTGTGTTAGTTCAACTGACACGTTGTTGTTCATGTCTAACTGTTCTGTGCCAGGAATGATGCCAGGTGCTGGGGGCACAGAAATGAATCAGACTTGCTCAAAGGGAGCTTATATTCTTACAGGATGGTTATAGTCTGAAACACGGTGTTCAGGTGCTGTAGGCATTGAGAGGACATGGAGGATAGTGTGGCCAAAGAGCTCAGCTTCCCAAGGGAGAAGGCACTGAATCTTACCCAAAGATGTTGCATCAGCAGGTGGCTCTATGATGATGTCCCCAGATCACAGCAGTGTGCCCTACGAAGGGTCACAGGCTCTGCAGACTCCTCCCTCCAGACCCTGAGGACTGTGTCCTGAGAGCAGCCAGCTCTGCATGTTCAGGCTGAGAGCCTCCTGTCCAGGGTCCTGGTGCAGGTTCACCCCGAGGTCCTCCGGCTGGTGGCTGTTTGAAATCCCCAACTAATGCCATGAACAAAGAGAACATTTCAGAGCAGAGAAGTCCTTCATGGCCGCTGTTGCCAAACAGCCTCCTCTCCGAGGTGCCTCCCTGCTGCCTGCCAGCCAGCCATATTTCAAAGGTCACAATTTCCTCTTAGCGGTTTCCCGCAGAGCTCAAGTCTCCAGGACCCTGAAATAAATTAAAATATTGATTGATTCTTAATATTCTCTCAAATCTCTCAAAATCTCTGGGTCTTATATAAATCAATGTGCCAGTTACAGGGACTTACTCAATAATCTGCAAAGTATCCTGGTAATGACTTTCGGTTCACCCGAGGGCTGAGGCAGGCCACCTTTCCATCATTTTTAGGGCCCTGGGTACAATAACCTATCAGGGGAATCTCATTTCTTATTTTAATTACTTAGCCTCTTCAACACAGTGCCTTGAACAGCAGGTGGCTGCCCCACGTGTTGGGAGGAATCTATTGGGCAGAGCTGGGTCAGGAACTCACAAACTCTGACACGTCTTTGCTGTCTTGTCTCTCTCCCCACCTCCATCCTCTCTGCCTTCTACTCAGGTGTCCTTAGCTTCCTGGCAATGGCAGTTCAGAAATTAATTTAATAGCTCCACATTTCTCCAGATTAAATAAAGAGCTGATCTTATTAGGGAAAAGCTGTCCGGAAGCCTCAAGCTCGTCAGCACTTGTGATGCTGCCCACGGCACAGCCTAGATTTCAGAAGTGGGGTGTGGCAGGGAGGCAAAGTGGGAGGGAGGTAAGTCATATGCCTCCCATAACAGGGCTTGTTTATTCTGTAGTGAATAACAAAGGGACTCATTAAGAGAAGGGAGCTGGGGATTAGTCTAGTCTAGCATATATGCCTCCATGGGCTGCAGCTAGCTAGGGAGTTTTTCATTAGGACAATTGTTAGTGTTAGCTGCCATCAAGGCAGCCCTTGACTCATGGTGACCCCATGCATGGTGGAATGAAACACTCCCTGATCCTGCTCCATCCCCATGATTGGTTATGGATTGGACCATTGTGATCCATAGTTTCATTGGCTGATTTTCAGAAGCAGATCACCAGGCCTTTCTTTCTGGCCCATCTTAGTCTGGAAGCTCCGCGGAAACCTGTTCAACATGATGGCAACATGTAAGCCTTCACTGACAGACAGGTTATGGCTGCACTTGTGGTGCATTGGCCAGGAATCAAACCCGGCTCTTCCGCATGGAAGGCAAGAATTCTCCCACTGAACCACCAATGCCCTCTTTTAGGACAGGAGGAGATGTTAAAATAAGATGGAGCTTAGAGCCTAGCAGAGAACCAGGGTCTAAGAGGAGGGGATAGGATGACTAATATGAAAAGGCCAGAAGGAATTAAAACTGGGGAGCAGATTCAGAAATCTGGGAACCAGGGAGATAAGAGTAGACAGAGTGAGCACAGAGTGAGGAGACTCCAGGACAATACCTGGAACAGGTGCTGACTTTTACGTGTCCATGAAAGTATGATAAATAGGTGGGGCACCTTGGGTTTAAGCGATGGGGTGGGACAGACAATTAACTTGGATGGTTGACTTCTGAAAGAATCAACTGTTTCTTCTTTCCTAGTCTTGCCTGTACGTCATCATGTTAGGACAATCTTTGATCTTCTTATTTCCTCTGAGCTAATGAAGGATAATAATTTTTAGAAATTTTGTTTTCTGAGAAGTCAGACTGTATCCATCTTTGTTCATTTGTCCCTCATTCTCTGTGTGTCAACCACATGCCTCTTATTCTACACCTCGTTTGAGGAGACACTTTCAAGAACCTTCCTCTCACTTACTCCAGGGGATGTTGCAGCCCTGAACAGGGATTAAGGACTGTGGAGTTCTGGCTTCTGCCCCATCACTTACCAGCTGTGTGACCCTAAGAATGTCACACTAGCCTGAGTCTTCTTATCTGTGAAAGGAGGGCAGTTTAACTAAATCATCTTTAAGGGCCTCCCAGCTCTGCTATTCTGGGATTCTCTACGTCTGTCTCCTTTGCTGATCAGTCTCTAAACCACAAGGACCCTATCCAGAAATGGCATTCCAAATTCTCACTTGTGAGCAGATGTCTGCCCATAGACCCTGCTCCCCAGATGCTACAGGCAATTTGGGAACTATATTTTTAAAATCACCACAGATGGGAAGACTAAACTGAAATGAGACGCGTTTGAAAATGCTGCATTTACCGTTTTAGCACCATCCCTTTATCCCTCTCTGAATTTGGCTTTTTTGATGGCCGCCCCAAATAGCCCATAATCTTTCTGATTGCTCAACAAAGTCTCCTGGAGAAGAGCCGCAATCACTGCCAGCTCCGGGGGCCATCCCCATAGCCATCCCACAATCCTCGTTCTAGTCCATTTCAGGGCTGATGAAATCCCATATGATCAATGTTATAGCCTCTTTACCAGCCTCTGTTATCTGCATAAACATGGGCAGATTTGCTTTTTCATTGTGCCCTAGAGGTCTATAACAGCTTCTATTATCTTCCCTAGCATATCTGTCTGTAACCTTAATCCAAGTTCTTGGCTCATTTGCATATGTCATCTTTTTATCCACACAGTAATGCTCTTCCTGCCTCTGTATTTCTACTTTCCTTTCCGGGAAACAATCTGTCTTCAGATAATTTCCCCAGAATTGGGACCATTTTTGACCCTAACAAGCCTCTTCCCTCTTCCGCCCCCCCCCCACACTGACTTATTGAGTGATACCCCTTCTGGGTGTGAGGTTGGCCTTTCCCTGAGCAGGTGTGGCTGTGAGCTGAGCCTCAGACTGGATGGTGGTGAGACGGGAGCTGGGCCAGGATGCCAGCGTGAGCAGCTCAGGTGCCAGGGCAGATGGAGTCAAGGCAGGAGGGGCCTGCTGGGAACTGGAAACCAGGAACTGAATAAGGAAAGTCGGACGTGAGGCTGTTGAATCCAGAAGCTGGTGTTTTGGAACCAAGGCCAGCTAAGCCCAAATTGCATTGAGAGCCCAAGCAATGTATTTGTAGGAATAACAGCCCGGGACCCAGAAAGGATTCTGCTGGGGAGCTTATATGAGGCTCTGGAGCAAGAGTGTGTGGGTTTGAATCCTGGTTCTGCCCCTTACAGGCTAAGTGACTTGCGGCAAGTTATTTAACTTTTTTTGTGCCTCAGTTTCCCCATCTGTAAAGTGGATGACTATAATAGTACTTTCCTTATAAGATTGTTTAAATGAGAGAAAACATGTAAAGTTCTGTAAACCAATGCTTAATACATAGTGGTATTGGATTCAGCTTTTTTTTTTTTTAAATTAGCCCCCAGATAACTTTGCACATGGAGGATTTCATGACAAGGATATGTTACAAGCTCTGAGAAGCTTTTGGTCCTGCTGTGTGTGGGGGTATCTACCACTAAGGGTAGGTTTGGTCTTGACCAGCAGAGTGCACTAAACAGAAAAGGTGAAGCTTTTCCCTGTACTCATTTCCAAGAAATTGTAGTAGCCAAATTGTCTTAACTGTGTGTTTTACTATAGATTTGTCCTTTTCTTTTATCTTACATTCAGAAAACATCCAACTCTAGTACTGTTTAAAGATTTCCTTTGAAATGACTTGGATGGAAGCATATGTTTGTGGGACAGTTTAGCCCTGCCATTCACTCTGAAGCCAGGATACATCAGTTCAGTGTTTGCAGAATTTTTCTGCCAAGACTCACATCAGGCTATAATAGCAGGCAGGCTCAAGAGGAAAGAGCAAAGGGATGCTGACATGGGCAGGCTGATGGCAGATAGGACCAGCCTGGAAGAGGCAGAGAACTGTGGGATGAATCCAGATATATAAGGCCTATAAACAGTTAGTCTTGGAACTCATCAAGAAATCCCAGAGCTAACTATCTTTGCCAAAATCCTAAATCCAAGCCAGGGGTCAGAGTTTAAAAGAGGTCAGAAGAGGCAGTAAAACCAGTGGCTAGAATAATCCTGGAGACTTAATAAAGTGCTGAGAGGTAGGGGCTAAGATTCATGGGGAACCTGAAGCACAGAGAGGTATAGAAATTTGTTCAAGGTCACACAGCTTGAAGTGCCAGAAGTGGGAATTGAACCAGGTCTATATAACTGCAAATCTTATAGTTTCTGCACTGTACCACACTGCTGCCTAGACTCCTGCTTCTCCAGTTGACCTACTCAGTCCTCGCCCTATGATTCTGACTTCTTTCTGACCTGCTTGCCTGGATCCAGGCTGGCTGATGCCAAGGACGAGGGAAGTGGCAAGGATTGACGGACAGTGGATGGAAGGGCAGTAGAAGAGGAGCTTCATGGAAAACCATATTCTCATCACCCAGAGGTCTCCTCTGCTTATCCTGGGGCTTCATTCAGTCCTCAGAGAGGCCAGAATCTTTGTGTGGTAGAGCCTGATCAGGTCCCTAATCAGTTTCCTCCCAGTCAACACCCAGGGCCACAGGTGCCCAACCACAATAGCTACAAGCAGGATCCAGCCGAGGGAGTCAGCCTTGCAGTCTGTCCACTGCCTTATCACTGTGGTCTGGTCTCCCTCAGCTTCCTCCCTGAGCCTTCTCACACCTGGATTCTCCTCTCTGACTAACCCAGAGACCAAGGACCTGCTGAATGGTTGGCTGTAGTAGCAGCATTGTGCCTGTAGAGGGCGATCTGCCATGCTGCCCAGATTCCCCCTGAGGACTCATTCCTGCAATGCCAGTGGCTGACACCTCTCCACTGAGTCTGTTTCCAGACATTACCCTCGGATGAAGAGAGCCACCTCGCCCAAATTATGTCCCTTCCTAGAGGCTGCACATCCGATGCCCAGTCAATGCAAGGGAATAAAGGGCCTTGCCCCACTTTAAGGTATCTCTGTAGGGCCATATTAGCTCCAGAGCTACTCTGCAGGATTGCTGAGGCCCTTGTTGCTTCTGCATCGAAGTTCAGCTCTTCCTTCTTCTGTCCACTCCTGGTTCCCTCATTATTCCCACAGGTGTTGATCCTGAGAGCACTCCCTAATAAACATCGTACACACACCTCTCCATTTCAGAATCTGCTTCTGGAAGAATCTGACCTGTTACGGCTCCTATTTGCTGTCTCAGGTCACTGAGTTGAGCTCCATGCACTAACCTTGCAGACAAGTCCCTCCTGAGACCAAGCTCAGCCCAGCCGCCTGCACACCCCATACTCCAGGCCCCTGACCCTGGCAAGTCCAGTCCCTTCATTGTACAGGAGTGAAAATAGCTCCAGCAAAAGAAACAGAAGATGTTAACAGGGCTCACTCTGAATGCTCTAGGGGAGAATCTTTCCTTGCTTTTTCTAGTGGTTGCTGTCAATCCTCGATGTTCCTTTGGTTATAAATGCATCATTCTAATCTCTGCCTCCATCCTCACATGGCCTTCTTCCCTGTGTCTGTACCTAAATTTTTTTTTTTTTAATAAGTATACCAGTCATTGGGTTAGGGCCTACCCTAATCCAACATGACTTCATCTTAACTTGATTACATCTGCGAAGACCCTGTTTCTAAATAAGATCCCATTCACAGGTTCTGGGTTGACATGAATTTTGGGGGAACACTATTCAACACATTAAAGGGTCCCAGCAAATCCTCTTGGAGTTGGTAAGAACCCACAGGGTGGATTGAGAATGGTTCCCAGTTTCTCCAGGACCTGTGTCGTCTGTAGGCATGTATCTCGGTCTAACAAAGGGGGTGGGGGAGACCAGGTCAGCTGCTGGCACCTCATCTTAGTACACCACTCCCGGCCCAGAAGTGCTGACATCACAGGCCTATTCTTAGCTGGAGGGTCAGGGTCTGGCTGTGAGGTGAAGACACTGGGCTTTCCCAGATTGCACGTGGTTATTCTTCATGTGCTGGCCACAGAGGACACACCTTCCAGGTCTTGAGGCAGCCAAAGTGTTTATCTAGCCTGCCTCTAAGATACTGTCAGTAGGAATGTGGGCCTGGAGCTATACCCCAAACAAGGGGCAGAAAAGTGACCTACATAGAGATGGAGGAGATAGAGTCACCTTGGATGCCCAGCTCTGTCTCTCAATGCTGCAGTGCTGTGTGCTGAGGTCTTCTTGCCCATCCTTCTGTAAACTTTCTAACACATTACCCCAGAGCCACCCCCTCCTCCTGGGATCTTCACAATGGACCTTGGGCCACATGAAAAGGTCAGACCTTTCTGGAGGGAGGGAGTCCATGGCCCAGTGGAGCTAATCCATCATCCTCTAGGAAGGAGTAAAAGCCAGTCCTGCCCCTACCCCAAGTGACCTCTGTGGAGAGGTTGGACCTTGCACTTGCCTATACCGAAACCAGGTTATCAATTTTTTTATTCTGAAAATTAGGTAGGATATGGCAGACAAACTTTGCCTTCTGGAGTAAATATATCCATTACATATGCATATATTTTTTACATTTTTAAATTTTTATTTCAGTTATTTAATCTTTATTAAAAGAATCATAAGAACTGCATAATCCTTTCAAATCAAATTTAAATGAAGACGTTGTAAAGATTCTAGTTTAATGATAACTCATTGCCATCAAGTTGATACCAACTCGTAGCGACACTTATAGGACAGAGTAGAATTACCCTATAGGGTTTCCAAGGCTGTAATCTTTACGGAAGCAGACTGCCACATCTTTCTCCTGTGCAGTAGCTGGTAGGTTTGAACTGCTGATCTTTGGGTGTGCAGCTGAGCACTTAAACACTGTGCCACCAGGGCTCCTTAATTTAATGACAGTGACTGGGAAACCTGAACAAGGATTCAAGTTAAGAAAGTTGATGGAACAATTTTAAGACACAAGCCATTGAAGGTACATAAAAAGATAAGTAATAAATGCCACAGAAAAGCAGTTTATTTCTAGATAATCTGGTCTGGGATGCTCAAGTGTTCAAAAAAAGGTAGCATATTAGAAGAGGAAAACATAAATAACAAAAATATAACAATAATAAATAAAAACACTATAGGAAAATGACTGATTCGGACTGAATCATCAAGGAGTCTGCCAACTGAGCTTACTATGTGCATTTTTTAGCAATTTTAAATGAGGTCAGGCTTCAGTGGGCCCAAAAACCTGGTTTCAGGGATATATCAATACCTATCAAAGCCTGAATCCTGTGCCTTTACACTTCTAATTGTTTGGGTGTGTTCCAGTCCCAAAGGCAGTAATTCAAATGTCTCTTTGACTTCTTAAGCCATCCAGATTTCCAGGAGCTGAAGGACTGCATCTTTTTTCATGCTTAGAACCTGAAATTGGCTTTAACAGATTCTTTTTTCTTTTCTATAAACTCCTAAAAATATTGCTCCTGGGCAAGCAGACAGCCTTGCCTTCCATCAAACCAATCTGCAGGGGCAGGAGCAAGACTGTAGAAGCAGGAGGAATGGTCGCCTTTGACCTCTGAAGGAGGACTGCCTTTAGCTCAGGGATTAGGAGACAGCAGGGCTGTGAACAAAGAACCCAAAAGAAAGGAACCCCATGTCTTTAACTCTAAAGTGTCTGACAATTCAATTTCATCTCGACTGCAGCATCAAAGTTGGTCTAAAGAGGTCAGGGAGGGCCTCCCTTCTCTGAAAACCTCAAGATTACTTTGTGAACTTCTCTAAGTTAAACCCTACTGGCTGCAGGAGGTGTCTTCAGACGACTCTCATACTCACAAATAGTCAAAATCCATTGTTTCCTCAATAACTTTTTGTGCTTTTTAAAACAAATTTTTGGATTTATGCTGCCCGACAGCAACCTTGGTGCCCTGGCCATGGTTGACTGGACCAGGGCCCTTTGTGTTGGACAAGAGGGAAACCAACCCCCACTATGAAATCCATTAGTGGTGTTCTACTAACATGACTCTCTATTCGATAGGAAAACTTTATATTGGATAGTGATGAACCAAGTCAATCAAATCCTCACTTTTAGAAAGAGTAAATGCAAGGTATACATAATGGAGTGGGGCTTGCTTGAATTAAAATTGTATCCTGAAAGATAATGAACCCACATCATCTGGTTCTCTATGAGAAGTCCTGGAACCCACAGTGCATGGAGGATTAGGCTGATGACATCTCATGGTTCTTGCTGTATTAATTTCCTCTTGCTGCTGTAGCAAATCACCATAAACGTAATGGCTCAAAACAAAACAAATTTATTCTCTTAAAGTTCTTGAGGTTAGAAGTCTAAAATCAAGGTGTCAGTGGGGCTATGTTCCTTCTGAAGTCTTCAGAGGAGAATCTGTTTTCCTGCCTTTCAGCTTCTAGAGGCAGCCTGCATTCCTTAGCTTGTGGCCCCTTCCTCAGATCACTCCAACCTCTTGCTTCTGTCATCACACTCTTGCTTCTACCATCACATCTCCTGTGACTATGTCTTTGACCCCCCCGCCCCCCTCTTATATGCACCCTTATGTTTCAATCATTAGGCCCATCCAGATAATCCAGGATAATCTCTCCATCTCAAGACCCTTAACATAATCACATCTGCAAAATCCTTTTTGCCATATAAGGTAAAATATTCACAGATTCTGAGGATTAGAATGTGAATGTCCTTTGGAGAGGGTGTTATTCAGGTTACCACACCTGCTTTGTTATACATTCTTGCAACGAGTCTGCATTTCTGATGGTAATCTTCTGTACAATTCTATACTATATGTTTTTTATTGTCTGTCCTGCCTACATCCCCTGAAAGGGACAGTGCAAGTATCATATGACTCCACCCTCCTTGGGAATATTTGGTGAATAGCTGACCTAGTTTCTGGTTAATGACGTATTGGCTAATGACCCACTGACTTGCTATTTGCTAGCCAGTGACTCACTGACTTGCCAGTGGCCAGTCAAGTTCTAAAGAATTTGGATTAAGTGACAGAACGATGGTAGGCTCTTAAGACTAAAAGGGATCTAGAGTCAGGATTGGGGCTGCCATGGTGTGCAATGTACAGTACATGTAAATAGAAGATGATCCAGATGATCCAGAGAAGAATCAAGCAGAAACAGAATTGGAGGGACCATGTAGCCTTTGAGAGATTGAGATGTTCCCAGTTCCAAACCCTGGCGGGACTATGCTTTCCATTCTGTCATTTTAGTCTACAATATCTCTGTGTCAATGCTATAAAACATTGTTCTGAGCCAGTTAGAGCAGGAGCCTATTCTTTGCAACCAAAACAACTCCAAGTAGACTAGTGTTTTTTCCTTGACACTTCATTTTTTTCTTTTTATTGTTGTAATGAAGTTTACATTTCAAGTTAGTCTCCCATACAGAATTTTTTTTTTTAACATACATTGTTATAAGACCCCAACCGCTTACCCCATTCCGCGACAGCACACTCCTCCCCTCCGCCCCTGATTCCCCATGAACATTCAACCAGCTCCTAACTCTCTCTCCCTTCCCCTCTCA
>NW_004443942.1:3235503-3236455 GCF_000243295.1 Trichechus manatus latirostris
AGATTTTAGAGATTAAACGCTGATCAGATTTGTCATAGCCAAAAATTTTTTTCCCAGTGTGTAGGTTGTCTTTTCACTCTTTTGGTGAAGTCTTTTGATGAACATAATTGTTTGATTTTTAGGAGCTCCCATTTATCTAGTCTCTCTTCTGGTGCTTGTGCATCGTTACTTATGGTTTGTATTGTGTTTATGCCATGTATTAGGGCTGCTAGCGTTGTCCCTATTTTTTCTTCCATGATCTTTATAGTTTTTGAGTTTATATTTAAGTCTTTGATCCATTTTGAGTTAGTTTTTGTACATGGTGTCAGATATGGGTCTTGTTTCAGTTTTTTGCATATAGAGATCCAATTATGCCAGCACCATTTGTTAAACAGACTGTCTTTTCCCCCAGTTAATGGACTTTGGTCCTTTGTCAAATATTAGCTGCTCATAGGTGGCTGAGCTTCTATCTGGATTCTCAACTCTGTTCCATTGGTCTATGTATCTGTTATTGTACGAGGACCAGGCTGTCTTGACTACCGTGGCAGTGTAATAGGTCCTAAAATCAGGGAGTGTAAGGCCTCCCACTTTGTTCTTCTTGAGTAGTGCTTTATTTATCCGGGGCCTCTTCCCTTTCCATATGAAGTTGGTGATTAGTTTCTCCATCTCATTAAAAAATGCTGCTGGAATTTGGATTGGGATTGCATTGTATCTCTAGATTGCTTTGGGTAGAATTGACTTTTCAGTATATTGAGTCTGCCTATCCATGAGCAAGGTAGATTTTTTCCACTTATGCAGGTCTCTTTTAGTTTTTTGCAGTAGTGTCTTGTAGTTTTCTCTGTAAAGATCTTTTACATCTCTGGTTAGATTTATTCCTAAGTATTTTATCTTGGGGGCTATTGTAAATGGTATTGATTTGGTGATTTCCTCTTCAAGGTTCTCTTTGTTAGTATAAAGGAACCAATTGATTTTT
>NW_004443942.1:3237732-3268289 GCF_000243295.1 Trichechus manatus latirostris
CTGCTCCTATGACTTTCTATTGAGTTGTCTAATTCTGAAATTTTATTGTTAATCTTCTGGATTTCTGATTGCTGTCTCTCTATGGATTCTTGCAGCCTATGAAATTTGGCATTATGTTCTTGAATAACTTTTTCAAGTTCCAGTGCTACTTTGTCTCTGTGTTCCCTGGCCGTTCTGCATTTTGTTTAATTTCCTTTCTAATTTCTAGGAGAGTTCTGTACATTAATCTTTTGTATTCTGCCTCTGGTAATTCCAAGAAATTCTCTTCCTCCAGAGAATTGATTGATTCTTTATTTTGGGAGCTTGCTGAAGCCATCATGGACTGCCTCTTTATGTGACTTGATATTGACTGTTGTCTCCAAGCCATCAATAATTTATTATAATTTTATTTTGTGTTTGCTTCGTGAGACCTAGCTTCTTATTTTGTTTTGTTTCGATATGCCCAGATAGGGCTGCTCGTGTGCACTAGTTTGATTTTTGACACCTTTGGATCGCTAACGTGCTGTCACCAGGTAGTTAGTTCTGTAACTAAGTATGTGCACGCCGGAGTCCTTTAAAATTTCCTATATGGGATCAGCTCGGGTGTGCAGGCAGTCGGTCACCAAGTGTGTAGTGCAGGCTTTCACCCCCAGTCCTAGAGAGGCATGGGTGATTGGTGCAGGCACTGGACTCTGGCTGTGGTAGGGGATCACGCTTTGAGCCAGGCAGGGGGCTGACAGCTGTCCCTGAGAGTCTGAAAGAAAAGTGTGTCCCCATTCTCTAGGGTAAATAGGTAGGTGAGTTTTGCAGCCGGACTAAGAGCACCCCACTATGTTGGCTGCAAAGACTCGAGGGCACCACTTTTTCTTGAACTTCTGTAGCAGGTGACTAAGTACTTTAGGAGCTACCAGCAGTCCTCAAGACCCTGCTGCAGAGCGATAAAAGTGCCTACTTGAGGGGCAGGTCCGTTTCGAGGATCAGAAATCTGCCCTTTCACAGCTGAAGCAGTTGAAGTTAAACTTCAGATGTTTGCCCTGTTGTACCGTGGCAATCAGGGCTAACACTGTTGAGATGGGTCCCCACAAGTCTATACAGGGGTGTATGGCACTCAGAGTCTGCAGACCCCTGATTTCTATGGCCAGCAAAGGAGCTGTGCCGACCCTGTGTTCCTGGCCTAGGGGAGCCAGCAGCTTATTTGTTCCCTCTCCAAGGCCAGGAGAATGGGTCAGGGCGCCTTTTGGGATCTACTTCCAGCCCAGTGGACTCCTGGTGCAGAGCAGGGAGGGAGGAAGTAAAAGGAAGAGAGGTTTTTCCCAAATCCAGTGCAGAGCACAGAGGTAGTGGGTAAGGGAGAGAGGTTTTTCCCAAATGGGCTTTTTTTTTTTAAAAATTGCTGTGAAAGGGTGTGTGCATGTACTTATCGTAGCCTCTTGGAAGCTGCTCTTCACTGGTTTGGAGTGTCCAAGCAGAATCTCTGCTTCCGGGTCTCTCTTGTGGAAATTGCTTCTCAAGCGCGCGCACAGCACAGCTGTTTGCCTGCTTCACCATAGCCTGGCGTGGCTGTGTCTCTGCAGTTTCGCCGTCGCGGCTCTAGCACTCCTCACCTCCTCCAAACAGTCTTCCTCTCCGGTATGACTAGATGGATTTCTTAACTTTGCCTCGTTCAGGGCTGCAGATGTTCACATAGAATCAGATCACTTGTTTTTCCAGGTCTTTGTTGTAAGAGGGATATAGGAAGTGTCTAACTAGTCTGCCATGTTGACCACGCCTCTCCTCGACACTTTAAAAAGGTGACTTATGCAACACTTAAAAGCAAAGATCCTATGTTTACCAGGGGTCTTTGAAAATGTCAAGAGAAATGAAAAGGAGGGAGAATATTTCTACTTGTGGTCTCCTTATATCTGTAGTGCTTCAGTTCCCATCCCCTGGTGGTCCTCACTTCCAATGGCTAGAACCATTGAAGTCCTTAAGGGCAGAACCAGGACCTCCAACCCTGATCAGGGAAAGGGGTTACTGGGTAATTTTCTCAGGGTTGAGTCCCTGAGGGGGGGAAGAAACATTCTCACATTTCTACCTTCACATGTTATCTCAAAGGACTGGACTTCTGCCTCAGATTCCCTGAGCTGAACCATTGTCCCTTGCCCTCAACCTTCCCTGACCAACTATCTCACAGGGTTGCCTACAACTTGCTTTACTACAAGACATCTGTTGAGGCTGTGTTGTGAACAATCACTTAGAACCGTGTTGCTGAAGTTCTCTCTGCTGTCTGGACTCCTGTTGTCACAGCCATGCCTCAGCTTGCCACATCCTCTGGACACCGTGACCGGTACCTCTTGACCTCCCAACAGGCTCCTCATGGCCATGCCCCTGTTCTGCCAGGTCATGGTTTCCTTTTGATCCCCACCAGTAGGTATGAGTGAGAGCCAGGCTGCCCCACTCTCCCCCCCACTCCCTACCTGCCTCAGGTAAGATACTTCAGAAAGCACCTCTGAACCCCAGAGCTATGGACTAATGAATTGATTCTTGTCCAGCAGCATGTGAACAAAAAGTATTAACGGAGTCTCTGCTACTTCCAGTGCCTTTGTTGTCATGGAAAAATTGAAGAAGATCTGAAACTGCTGAGGAACCAGCTGGTGATTAAATTTTCCCTAATTTTTCTACCTCTGGGGAAATTGCCAGACTAAACTCAACTGTGCTGCATCACGTGCATGGTTGTCCCGGGAATGCAGGCCTGAGGGCTTAGAGCGGAGGTCCTGGGAGTCCCAGCCACAGTGTGCTGCAGTAGTCTGGGACTTCCTTCCTGGTGGGCCTGGGACAGTCGTCCTCATCTCCCTGCTGCTAGACCTCAGAATCCAGGGCATATCCTGCTTTGGTTCCACCACTGAGAGCAAGTCTGCTCACATCACCCTTCCAGAGGATTTGTTCAATGTTATTTGTTCCCGTCCCACTTAGGGCTTCTTTGTATTGTGCAGTTGGTATTGTTGCTGTTTTTCCTTAACTCTTGAGGGTGCCAGACAAGACTTGGGTGTATATACAGGACTTCAAGTCTCAATATGTTGTTTCACGTCAGGCTGGAGCAGCGCCAACTGCAGGGCTCTTAGTGCTGTGTTCCGCTAAGCCTAGAAAGCAGCGCTCAGAGCCCTGCAGTTGGTGCTGTTCCAGCCCAACATGACTCAGCCCCAGCTCCAGCCCTGGTTGGGAGGAGACCCCGGGCAAGTCACTTATTCCCTCTGGGCCTCAGCTGACTCATTTCAGCCCTCTGAGCAATCAGGTTGCTTGCAGCTCTACAGTTCTGCTAATTCAATGAACTAATCTTTTTAGAGCATTATGTAGACTTCATCATTACATTCAGCAATGTTTATGAATTTTGCCACCAGACTTTTTGCTGATAAAAATGCTTTAGAAAGAAGCCACGTCTTTTCATTTTGTTCTAAGGGATGTTAGCAAAGCAATTGTTAAACCTAATTACAAAGAGGTTTCCTCACAGTCTCCTCCAATGTCCTGCTTTCTCCTTGAATTTGTGAAGAGCTTTACCCTCCCTTTGCTCTGCTCCCTCCCTTGAAGTATTCCCTGGGTCTCTTGCCTGGCAGCAGTACCAAATGTATCAGAGGACTGATGCTCCATGTTTGCCCATCAGCTTGGCCCTGCTGACTACATGTTTTATCACACGACATTTGATTCGTCAAGAAATCTTCATAAAGTTCCTGGACTCTTGACCAGAGAGGAAGCAGGCATAGGAGGGCTTCTCTTGCCTGGTAATCACTTCTGATTTCTTCTCCCTGAGGATCCTCCAACTTATTAATATATTATTTACTGCATCCCAAATTGGAGTTAAGGAAAACAAAAACAAAAAAACTATACTGGCCTAGGGGATATTAACATAATTGTGCTCATGAGGAACCTGAACATGGATCAAGAGGCAGTCGTTTGAACAGAACAAGGTGGTTTAAAGTCAGGAAAGGTGTGTGTCAGGATTGTATCCTTTCACCACACTTATTCAATCTGTATGCTGAGCAAATAATTGAGAAACTGGGCTATATGAAGAATTCGGCATCAGGACTGGAGGAAGACTCATTAACAACCTGCGTTATGCAGATGACACAACCTTACTTGCTGAAAGTGAAGAGGACTTCAAGCTTTTAATGACAAAGATCAAAGACCACAGCCTTCAGTATGGATTGCACCTCAACATAAAGAAAACAGAAATCTTCACAACTGGACCAATAAGCAACACCATGATAAATGGAGAAAAGATTGACGTTGTCAAGGATTTCATTTTACTTGGATCCACAGTCAACACCCATGGAAGCAGCAGTCAAGAAATCAAATGACACATTGCATTGGGCAAATCTGCTGCAAAAGACCTCTTTAAAGTGTTAAAAAGCAAAAATGTCACCTTGAGGACTAAGGTGCATCTGACCTAAGCCATAGTGTTTTCAATCGCCTCATATGCATGTGAAAGCTGGACAATGAATAAGGAAGACTGAAGAGGAATTGATGCCTTTGAATTGTTGTATTGGCGAAGAATATTGAATATACCACGGGCTGCCAGAAGAACGAACAAATCTGTCTTGGAAGAAGTACAGCCAGGATGCTCCTTAGAAGCAAGGATGGAGAGATTACGTCTCACATACGTTGGACATATTATCAGGAGGGACCAGTCCCTGGAGAAAGACATCGTGGTTGTTAAAGTAGAGGGTCAGTGAAAAAGAGGAAGACCCTCAAGGAGATGGATTGACACAGTGGCTGCAACAATGGGCTTAAGCATAACAAGATTCTGAGGATGGCGCAGGACTGGGCAGTATTTTGTTCTGTTGTACATGGGGTCGCTGTGAGTTGGAACCGACTCGACGGCACCTAACAACAACAACACAGTATTTTAATTGCAATGTATTTATAGACTATCTCAATATCTGGTAGGGTAGTTCCTCCTCACAGCTCTTCAACACATTTTTTCCAGTTACTTTTTCCTGTTCAGTCTTCCAGACGAATTTTAGAATCATTTTGTCATGTTCCAATAAAACTTCCAACACTAACAATTCATTTGTAAAAATGAACATCTTTATAATATTGAATTTTTCCATCTAAGAGATGGACATGTCTATATTTAGTTATCTTCTTTGATGTCCTCAACGAAGTGTTCCGATTTTCATTATATAAGCCCTGCACTTTCTTAAGATTATTTGGAGGCATCGGTGCAGTGGGTAAAGCACTTGGCTGCTGACTGAAAGATCGACAGTTCAAACCCACCAGCTGTTTCGTGGAAGAAAGGTGTGGCAGTCTGCTTCTGTAAAGATTTACAGCTTTGGAAAGCCTATGGGGCAGTTCTGCTATGTCCTATAGGGTTGCTGTGAGTTAGAGTCAACTCGACAGCAGTGGGTTTTGGGGTTTATGTCTTTTGCTGCTGTTGTGCATAAATTTCCTCATTTTTCCACTATATCTTTGAAATGGTTATTGTTGGTATACAGAAAAGTTATTCATTTTTGCGTGTTTATTTTGTAACCAATCAGTTTACTGAATTCTCCTTATTAATTCTGTGTTTTCAATAGATTTACTTGAGTTTTTTGAGTACGAAATCATATCGATTGTTAATAATGATGTTTTTTCTCTTCCTTTCCAATAATTATATCTCTTACTTCTGTTTTGTATCTCATTATGCCAGTCAAGATTCTAGAACAAGGCTAAAAAATAATAGCAATCTGAAAATTTTTTATATCCATACTCAAAAAAATCAATCTTTACCCTTACCTCTTAATGTATACAAAAACTAACTCAAAATGAATCGTAGACTCAAGTGTAAGTTAAAACTGTGAAACTTCTAGATAAAAACAAGAGAAAAATCTCTGTGTCCTTGGGTTATGCAATGATTTCTTAGACAGGAAACAAAAAGCATGAACCATAAAAGAAAAAGAAAAAAAAAAAAAACTTAGTAAAGTGGACTTTATAAAAATTAAAACTTCTGCTTTTTGAAAGACATTGTTAAAAAAATAAAAAGACAAGCCACAAACTGGGAGAAAATATTTGAAAAGCACAAAACTGATAAAGAGCATATTCAGAATACATATTCATATTCAGAATACATTTATATATTCAGAATATGTAAAGAACACTTACTAATCACTAATAAGACAAACAACCCCCCAAAATAAATGGGCAAACAATTTGAATAGATACTTCAGCAAAGAAGATAGATGGATGACAAATAGACACATGAAAAGATGCTCAACTGCCAGTTGTTAGAGAAAGAAAATTAAAACCGAATGGAGACACTATTATACATCTATTAGAATGGCTAAAATTAAAAAAGACTGACAATACTAAGTGCTGGTAAGGATACAGAGCAACTGCAACTCTCGTTCATTGCTGGTGGGAATGCAAAACAGTACAGCTACTTTGGAAAATAATTTGGCAGCTTCTTATAAAGTTAAGCATTCACTTAATATGACTGAGCATTTCCATTCTTAGGCATTTACCTGAGAAAATGAAAATATATGTCCATACAAAAACCTGCACACAAATGCTTATAGCAGCTTTATTCATTATAGTCCAAAATTGGAAAAAACATAAATGTCCATCAGTCACTGACTGGATAAACAAATTTTAGTACATTTATACAATGGATTGCTACTCATGCAACAACATGGAGGAATCTCAAAAGTATTATGTTAAGTGAAATAACTAGGATGCAAAAGGCTACCATATTATTTTATTTATATAATATTCTGGAGAAGGCAGAATTATAGGGACATAAATCAGGTGATTGCCAGGGCTGGGGTGTGGGAGGCAGTTAACTACAAAGGATCTGGAGGGAACTTTTTGGAGTCGTATATACATATATATTCTATATATTGAAAGTGATAGGGCTTAAAAGATCATATAAATTTGTCAAACTCATCGAACTCTATATCTTAGAGGGATTAATTTTAGTGTATGCAAATTGTACCTTAATAAACCTTTTTTTTAAAGTAGTGAAAATATATATACACATATTTTTGAATACACAAAGTGGTAAAAGTCAATGCAGATTGAATTTAATACATTGTTTTAATTTCATTGTGTTTTAGGTGAAAGTTCCTGGAGCAAATTAGTTTTTCATTCAAAAATTTATACACAAATTGTTTTGTGACATTGGTTGCAATCCCCACAATGTGTCAGCACTCTCCCCCTTTACCTGTCTTTCCCTGGGTTCTCCATGTCCATTCATTCAGTTTTCCTGTCCCTTCCTACCTTCCCATCTTTGCTTTTGGGCAGGTGTTGTCCATTTGGTCTCATATACTTGATTGAACTAAGAAACACGTTCCTCACATGTGTTATTGTTTGTTTTATAAAAAACCAAAACTAAACCCATTGCCATTATGTCAATTTCAACTCACAGGGAACTTATAGGACAGAGTAGAACTGCCCCATAGGGTTTCCAAGGAGTGGCTGGTGGATTTGAACTGCCTATCTTTTGGTTAGCAGCCAAGCTCTTAACAACTTCACCACCAGGGCTCCACATTTGTTTTATAGGCCTGTCTAATCTTTGGCTGAAAGATGGACTTTGGGAGTGGCTTCAGCTCTGAGTTAGCAGTGTGTCTGGGGGCCATAGACTCAAGAGTTCCTCCAGCCTCTGTCAGACCAGTAAATCTGGTCTCTTTTGTGAATTTGAATTTTGTTCTGGGACCCTCTATTGTGATCCTTGTCAGAGCGTCAGTGGTGGTAGCTGGGCACCATCTAGTTCTTCTGGGCTCAGGCTGGTAGAGGCTGTGGTTCATGTGGTCCATTAGTCCTTTGGACTAATATTTTCCTTGTATCTTTGGTTTTCTTCATTCTCCTTTGCTCCAAACGTGATGGGACCAATAGATGTATCTTAAATGTCCACTTGCAGACTTTTAAGATCCTAGATGCTACTCACCAAAGTAGGATGTAGAACATTTTCTTTATGAACTATGTTATGCCAATTGACCTAGATGTCCCCAAAGACTATGGTCCCAGCCCTCAGACCCAGTGACTCAGTCCCTCAAGGTGTTTGGATGTATCTAGGAAGCCTCTATGACTTTGCCTCTGTCAAGTTGTGCTGCCTTCCCCTGTATTGTGTGTTGTCTTTCCCTTCATCAACGTTAACACTTGTTTACTATCTAGTTAGTGATTTCCTATCTCCCCACCTGTTTTTAAAAAAAGAGATGCATGGGAAAAAACAAAAAAACTAGTGTTACTATTGGCAATCCTTGTTTTGCTCTTTATTTAAATAAGATTGTCATTTTGTGTATTATTTTGGCCACAAGTTTGGGGGAAAAACAGCATATTCTTTATCATGTTACGGAAGTAGCCTGTATTTCTAAGACTTTGTAGCTGCCAACAATGGAAACTGATTTTGACTGATTTAAGCAGAAAAGAACTTACTGAAAGAATCTTGAATAGCTCAGAGTGTTACTGGGAAGGTTTGGAAAACAGTTATAAACAAGGTGAGGCCGGGCAGCTGGATCCACGGCCCAAATCATGACATAGAACAGAGAGGAAAGGCATCCATTTTGGAATGTGGGATATCGCGGCTTGAAACACCAACACTGCTGGCCACAGGAGCCTGGAGGCAGCTCCTTGAGCTTCTGTCACTGCTCTCCCTGGAAACCGATGTCTCTGCCATTACTGGGGCCACCAGAAAAGATTCTCTGCTGCCTGGTTTCTTTGTTCTACATAAGCTTTGATAGGCGCTTGGGTCAAGTGCCTCACCGTTGCTGCAAGAGTGAGGTCAGGGCCCAGAACAACCAACATCTGGCATTTTTTGCTTCTAAGGCACTGAGAGAAGGCCAGAGAGGGGCAAGATGAGGCTGAGGCCTTGTAGGCCTTTTAAGCCATATTAAGATTTTGGTCTTTCTCCTAAGCACAATAGAAAACTCAAAGTGGGAAATTGCCCAAACATAGGGAGAGGATTCAGATGTGAAGTGCCCCCTGCAAAAAAAAAAAAAAAAAAAAAAAAAAAAAAAAAATCACTTGTACCACCTACTTCTAGTATTTTAGAGACTGTCCCCTCTAGGAATCAATATTAAATCCTCATAAATGATTTTCCTGCCCTCATCGAGATAATCATGTGATGTCTCTTATTTCACCCACTGATATGTTATAGAAATAGATTTTCTAATATTAAAACAGCTTTGCATTCTTTGGGTAAACCCTACTTGGTTGTGGTAAACTATTCTTTTAATATACTTGTGAATTCAATTTGCTGGTATTTTGGTATTCTAGAATTTTCACATCTATATTCACGAGTGAGATTGGTCTAGTTTTATTTTATGCTGTCCTTTGTCAGCTTCAATGACATTCTGGACTCTTCCTCTCAGGGGTTTCATACCCCCACTTGGGATCTGAGCCCTGGAATCTTTTTCATAAATCACAGGCTTTAATGCAGCCCACAAGACTCATCGAGTGCTAGCGAATTATGGGGACGGACACAGATATGATTAGAAATTCCAGATGCCTGAGGCACACCTTAAATTACTCTGGGACATTTACTGAGTACCTACCATGTGCCAGATGCTGAATTATTTAATCTGAAGCTTAAATAAGCTTTTCTTCTGTAGGTAGAATTTAGATGAACCAGAAGAATCATATAGAAACAGAGACTGTGAGAGACCTGAAAGGTCATCTTGTCTATCTGTCCTTTATGGCAGGGGAACTGAAGCCTAGGATGGGAAGAGACCAGCCCAAGGTACATACCCCATACCTGTGTCCTTTGTACTGCACCAGAAAAGGGAATGTTCATTTTGAGAGCTTTCTATGGGCCAGAAACTCTGCTAGGCTCTGGGGATATAATGGCGAGCCGTGTTTCTGCCCTGAAGGAGTTTATTGAAAGAAGCCCTGGTGGTGCAGCGGTTAAAGCTGCTAACCAAAGGGTCGGCAATCTGAACCCACTAGCAGCTCTGCGGGAGAAAAATGTAACAGTCTGCTTCAGTAAAGATCACAGCCTAGGAAACCCTACAGGGCAGTTCTACTCTGTCCTGTAGGGTCACTATGAGTCAGAATCGAGTTGACGGCAGTGGGTTGGAGCTTGTGGAAGAAGGCAGACCGACCCACACTGTGCCACCTGCTGGGAGAGGAAAGCGCAGGAAGCTATGAGAGGACCTCCCTGAGGAAGTGACACCTGGGCTAAGATACAAAGGATGAGTCATGACTATGACTAACATTTCTGAGCAAGGACAACATGCCTGGCACTAAGAGTTCTACATGCATTGTTTCATTTACTCCACGAAACAACCTTGGGAGGTGAGTATTACTATTGCCTCCACTGAACAGATGAGGAGACTGAGATGAGTAGAACCATTGCCATCAAGTCAATTCCGACTCGTAGTGGCCCTGAAGGACAGAGTAGAACTGTTCCACAGGTTTTCCAAGGAGCAGCCGGTGGCTTCGAACTGCTGACCTGTTAGCAGCTGAACTCTTAACCACTGTGCCCCCGGGACTCCGAGATGAGTAGAGCTTTCATAAATTGTCAAGGCCACACAGTTTTAAAAAAAGAACTAATCAAGCTATGAAAAGACATGGAGGAAACTTAAATACATATTGCTAAGTGAAAGAAGGCAGTCTGAAAAAGCCACGCACTGTATGATTCCAGCTGTATGACACTGTGCAGAAGGCAAAACTATAGAGACAGTGAAAAGGTCAATGGCTGCCAGAGGTTCGAGGGTTCAGGGGCAGAGGTGAACAGGTGGAGCACAGGGCATTTTAAGGGCAGTGAAACTATTCTGCATGATACCGTAATGGTGAACACATGACATTACACATGTGTTAAAACCCACAGACTGTACAATACAAAGAGTGAACACTAATGGAAACTATGGACTTTAGTTAACAATAATGTATCAATATTGACTCATCAATTGTAACAAATGTACCACAGGAAGGCAAGATGTTAATAATAGGGGGAACGGGGGCAGGAATGGGGGTGGGGAAGAGTATATGAGAACTCTGAACTTGCTGCTCCATTTTTCTGTAAACCTAAAATTGCTCTAAAAAAACAAATTCTATTAAAAAATTCTAGAGCTGGGGATTTGAACCTTGTCAGTCTGGATGCAGAGGCTGCATGCATAACCACTAAACTACGACAGAAATTAAGTAGGCAACAGTGGGGAATAACAGCGGAGGCAGAGGTCAAGTGAAGGTACTGAGAGACGGCCAGAGAGGGGCAAGATGAGGCTGAGGCCTTGAAGGGCCTTTTAGGCCATGTTAAGAATTTAGTCTTTATCCTAAGCACAATGGGAAGATACTGAAGGAATTTAAGGATGGAAAACATATGATCAGAATTGTATTTTTAAAAGATCATTCTGTTTGTGGAATGGAGAACAGATTGGAAGGGGGCAGGAGTAGATGCGAGGACACAAATTTAGAGGCCACTGCAAGGGCGCAGAGAAGGGGTGATGGTATCTTGAAAGGTGGGATTATTGAAGGATAATTTTACTATGAGAGTGTTTAAGAATAGCTATGTGTAGGGGGGTGGGTTGATGCCTCTAGGAAATGACAAAATGGCTACCTTGACTTTTCTGCTGCTTATGGACCCTGCATTGTCTCCAGGAAAATGACTTAGAGGGTGTAGCCAGAGCCCACCCCAGCAGAGAAATGAGAATGAGTTTCTCGAGCAGCCTTTCTGGAAGCAATGTCTCAACCCTGGCTTTCCAAGCTCATTTTCCAGAAAATTCACGCTAGAATTCTCTTCCTAGAATTTCACATTCCCAAGAACCCAGATTTTCTCAAGG
This sequence comes from Trichechus manatus latirostris, assembly GCF_000243295.1. Lineage (NCBI taxonomy): Eukaryota > Metazoa > Chordata > Mammalia > Sirenia > Trichechidae > Trichechus > Trichechus manatus. The sequence goes on from NW_004443942.1 coordinate 3,249,438, forward strand.
AAGCCTGAACATGGGGGGATGTCCAGATGTAACCATGTGTAGCAGGTGTGAAGCAGTTAACAGAAAAATCCCAGGAAGCTGGGACAAGTTCCAATTGCTCCCATTACAGCTGGGAGGAGATTGCAAGTAGTGGGCCAGGAAGCAGCCACTAGACAAATGGTCCACAAGTCATGGGGAGAATCATCCGCCTTCTACCAGCACACAGTGATTTGTCGTCCCACCTGAAAGCCCCTTGCCGGCAGATGTTTTATACACTTGTCACAGGTGGCCGCGGGGCATTTTGTGAAGCGCATTGTACTGGATACTGTGGTCACTGCCCAGATCCCCCCTTGGGATGGAGGCACTCGTTCCTCCAGCTGTTAAGAGTGTTGGCTGTTGACAGCTCACAGCTGAGCCTCCGTCCAGAACCTGCCCTCTACCCCTGCTTTGCCCAAGGTCATGCTCTTCCCCAGCGCAGCCTTGTTTTAATTCCAGACAACTCTAAGGGCCATCCCAGCTCCAGAGCTCCAGGCAGGATTAGTTCATGTTGCAACCACCTCTCAGTCCAGCTTCTCCCTCTGCCCCGTCCTGCGTCTCCCTTCCCAAGAACACTCCCCAGTAAACATCCGGTATGCATGGCTCCATCTCAGAGTCTGTTTCCTGGGGAGTCAGACCTGAGACACTGTGATGGCTTTGTAACATGCCACCTTGGCTTCTCAACAAACAAGAATTCCCTTTCTAATATGTTTCCAGTTAGGGTGGGCAACAAGGGAGATTCTCTCAAGATTCTGGAGGGCAAAAGGAGGCAGTGGCCATCTTGTAGCACACAGATATTGCTGCTAATGTGCAGACTCACCGCCTTGGTATGGACCCGGTATGTGTGTTTAGCTCTGTGATGAGGGGCCCTGACTTCTGCAGGATTGTCTCATCACCAAGATCAGAACCAACAAGAATGGACAAAGGTTTTAGTCTGTCCTTGTGGGATCCCAGCTGTGCTTGTGGGGTTCTAGCCTGCTGGTGATTTTTCCTTCCTGACTTCCCTGTGGACTTCCAGTTCCAGCACCAGAAGCAAAGACAGCCTTACAGGGATTGCTTACCCGGCTCCCACAATGTATAAGCAAGTTCTCCGTATAAATCCCTTAACAGATCTATGTCTGTATTTTCCACTGGTCCTACTTCTCTGGTCGAACCCTGACTGATACAGACACACACTCTAATTAGAGGAAAGCTGAAACTCCTGCAGAGATCGGGGCAGTAGCAAATAGGGTCAGGAATAGCTAGAATAATAGAATCATAGCTGACAAATTCTGCTCTCTGAAAAAAGAAATGGGAGCAGTTAGTATGTCCATGCTGGTGCCAGCACGTGGGAGATCAGGCTATTCTGGGCCAGAAAGGAATGTGAAGCAGATGGGCAGACCTGGAGCAATAGACCCTGACAAGGCTGAGACCTCGCCCCAGCCACTCCTGGTTTAAGGCTGCACCAGTCAGCAGCACGGAGGGACCAGCAGTGAATTCCTTACCTCTCCCAATGCCAGAGAGTCACTGATACATTTCCGTGTTTCTGGATATGGGTGCACATATAAAAGTACCTTGTTTGTTCCCTTAGTTCTTCCCAGGGCCTCCTTTTGTAGTCCATATAAGGCCCTGCATTTTAAAGCCCCAACTGCCAGGTGAAGCACCCAGGTGTGGCTGATCAGGTAGAATGTCTCCTTTGTCTGCATTGGAAGAGTGGGTGTGTCCAGAGAACTGGTGTGGGGAGAACCGTCAAGGCTAAGATGCGTGGGTATGCAGTGATCTCAGTCAGCCCTTGGGGTAGGTGGGCTAGTGGGAGGGAACTGAGTTCAGACGCAGAAAAAAGACCACCAAGTCCAATGAGGCAGTGTAGTACAGTTGTTAGCCCAGGGACTGAGGATTCAGACAAACTTGTTATTTGATTTTAGGCCCGTTAGTTAAACTTTTTGAGTTTCCTTCTCTGTAAAACAGGGAAAATAATACATACCTCACTGGCTATTGGAAAAATTTAATGATATGAAACAAGTTGAAAATAGTGCACAGTGTCTTCTGACATTCCTGAGGTAGGTATTATTATTATCCACATTCGACAGAAGTGGAAACTGAAATTGAGGAAGGTTCCACAACTTCCCCCTATCTGTCTGGTTCCAAAGTCCATGCTTTCAAGCCCTCTCAAGCAGTTGGTTCTAGAAGTGAGTAACCTGGAATGGACTAAGTATTGGCTAGCATGAAACAATTTACAACGTGCTTTCACACACAATCATTCATTTGATCCTCAGTGCCTCTCTGTGAAGCACTGTTGGTATTTAGTTGATGGATAAGGATATTGAAGCCTAGAGATTGTTAAGTGACTTGTCCAAGTTGACAGCTGGTAAGTGGAGACATCAAGCCCAGAGAATGTGGCTCTGTGACCACACAACACTCTCTCTTCTCTATTGGAGGGACCGTGGGATGGGGAGTATACAGGGTTGTAGGCATCCAGCTCCACATTTGAAGAGTTCAGGTACTGGTTCCCGGGAAGGGAGAAGTCCAGGAACAGAGCTGGGGTTGAGAGCTGCTCCTGGAGTGCCTTTTCAGCAATGGGCACTGGTCTTCTGCAGCCATCTGAGGGCATCAGAGACTATCTCTCCACAGGCAGTGCCCAGCCAGCAATCTGACCTTGAGGACTGTCACCTGTTTCTGGTGAGTGCCCCTTCTGCCCGGGGCAGACGGGCAGCATAGTACAGGGGCTAAGAGCCAAGCTCAGATTCTCCCACTAGAAGTCTGACTCCACCTCTCACTGGCAAGTTTTCTTCAGTTTCATTCAGTCAAATAGAATTCATAATAGCGTCTCCCTAACTGAATTGTTATGAGGATTAAATGAATTATTTAAAAGCTCTGAGAAGAGCGCCTGCCTCACAAGAAGCACTCAATAAATGCCACTATTACCATTAGGTGTTATTTTCCAGCAAGGAGCTGTAGCCTCAGGGTGCTAGTTTGGGCCAATAGCAGGTCGCCCAGAGCGGCAAGACTGGGATCCCTTGTCTGAGCAAGTGTCAGCCTTCATCATGTTGGTCGGGCCCAGCACCCTGGGCCTCCCTCCTCCTCTTTACCTCAATTCTGCTAACATTTTGGGAACCAGCTCATTGTTGAGATTCTTTTATATCCACATGGAACATACATAACCTCCAAAGAAAAGGACATCAATTTTCTTTCCATTCTCCCAGTATGATAGAATAGAAACGGCTCAGATTGATGTCAGAAGCAGTTTCCAGCTTTGCCATTACTTAGCTGGGTGACACCATCAAAACTCTCTGGGCCATTGTTTCTGCATGTAAAGAATGAAGACTTGCGATGGAACTTAATTAAAAAAATTTTTTAAAACTGCTGTGAGCTTTCATGTCAAGTTGGGCAATGTATACCCATCACCATCAAGTCGATTCCGACTCACAGTGACCCCACAGGACAGAACAGAACTGCCCCATAGGGTTTCTAAGGCTGTAAGTTTACAGAAGTAGATAGCCAGGACTTTCTTCCTTAGCACCATTGGGTGGATTTGAACCACCAACCTTTGGTTAGTAGCCAAGCACAAACCATTTGCACCACCCAGGGACCTTGTATCAATAGCTAGGGATATAAAAGCAAAGAGGACAAGGCCCCTCCCTTGAAGGAGTGCCACCCTGGGGCAGAGGAACACCGCGGTGGAGGGTGTATCATCTCCTGGCTGTATTTGGCTTTGACATTCTAGAATTATCCTCATTCTCACCCTGCCTCCTACCAGCACTATTGTGCTGAACAGTGATTTATTGCTCTTTCACTAGGCTTTTTTTTTTTTTTAAGAACAATCCAAGTTCTGAACCACTGGCTTAGTGTGGCATCTGTCCTCAGCAAGGTCCTCTTACTAGTCAAAGTCCAAGTTTGTGGTAATGGCTTCCAAGTTCAGATTCTGTGGATATTAGACATGACCTTGAGTTTCTTTGGGTTGGTGGAGACAGAGACATTCTGAGGTCACCTCTGACATTCTTGTCGCTCACCGGTACCCTTTTCCAGGCGGCCTCTGGCTGATACCTCACATCAGCAGGCCTAGGGAAGCCTCTCAGTAATTCAACGACTATAGCAGCTGGTTCTTTTCCCGTAACATTTAACACTTGTCATCTATCTGTGTCAAAACTGCAAAGGAGCAAGTTTCCAAAGACAGATTTATTATGTGCAGTGAGTGTCTCAGGTGCAGCCGTGCGTATAGATGGACTGAATTCCATATTTTCTCCGGGTTTTTGTTCTATAAGAATAGCCACTTTTACTTTGCATTCAGACAAGTGAGAAATACGCAGTCTTGAGATGTGAGTCACCACGGCGCACTCACAGAAAGTAACATTATTCTGGGATTGGGTACTCGCCATTGGTTTTGGGGTCAGCTGCCAGGCTTGCGCAAGTCGGGGCTCAGGCAGGAAGCAAGTTGTAACCAGAGTCGGCTACATAATTTGTGAGGCTCAGTGCAAAATGAAAATGTGAGCCCTTAGGTTAAAAAACAGGGGAAAAAGTGCCATTAAAAACATAGATAAAGCTTTTTTTCTTTCTTCTGCTGTCTCTCTCGACTTTTCATGTTGCTTTTTATTTGCTATTTAATGGCACTCTAAGAAAAATTAAAATTTCCAATTATTAGCATGGATTTCGCACTTCCTCTTTATGTCGTGCAATGCAAATATAAATGCAAATAGAAGACCATTTAACTTGTATGTGGAATCGCCGAAATTACAGAATTCGTTTTACCTAGTGCTTTCCCAGAGGTTGCCTCCAGCTGGCCAGAAGAGACACACCCAAGCCAGGCTGGGAAGGTAGGAAGGAGAAAAAGAGGCTTCCCCAGGGATGGAGCTGGCTGAGGGAGCAATCCTAGGATTGGGGACACTTGCAGGGAGGTGTGGATTCTCATGTGTGCCCAGGGGCACCACCCCACCGGGTACAAGGCGCATGCTTGCTCTCTGGCGTGATGGCTGCCGGGTTTCTCCTCCTGCCGGCTCAGGAGGACACACTGCACAACGGCTGGTGGTGGAGGTCTGGAGAAATCAAGCGAGGCATCGCCCTTATTCCATGGGCTTGCCACCCCAAACCATGGCCGATGGGCGACCCCCAAGGATCTTTAAACCTTAGTGCTGGCACATGCTCGGTACCTGGATTGGGGGTAGGAGAAAGGCTCAATCCAGGGGAGACTCTGCCTCTGGCTGGCCACCCACCAGATGCGTTGTAGTGCTGCCATGGGGACGGCTGCCACCATGCCCCGCCCCAAGGTGCTGTGGGGCAGGTACCTGATCCCGATCCTCCTGGTGTTGCTGCAGCAGTTGTTGCGGGGTGGGGATCAAGACAGAGAGTTTTGGCAGGACCTGGGCATCAGGAGTCAGGGGAATGGGCTTCCAAGAACCATCCTAGGGAGGTGGCAGGAGGAAGGACCATGAGTGGACTGAAGGTCTAAGCTCCCGGTGCATGCTCCATTATGCAATCAGACTTTACTCACAAAACACGAACTCAAAGATAAAACGATTAAGAATTTCAAGATGGCGACCACAGAATATTAAACCCCAAGCTCAGGGACCTTCTGAACAAATGCCCTTTATGACTGCACTGGTCACATGCCATGAAGCCAGCCCTAACCGTAACCCCAGACTGACACTCCCCTGCCTGGAAATCCATGGGGCTCCGGCCCCATCAGGAGGCCATTGGGGTGTCTGGGTGATGTGGCTGAGAGGAAATATGCTGGACTCAGAGGCAGAAACCCAGGTCTCTAGTCCTGCTTCTTACCCTATTATCTTGTGACCTTAAGGAAGTCATTTCACCTCTCTGTACATGGATTTTCTACCCATAGGGTAAAGATGGTGATGCCCACCTCTCTCCATTGCCTCCCCAGGATACTATATGCATAACTCTGAATGTCACTTAAGCAAGTGTCTTTCATTCTTAGGAAGCAGATATCATAGAGTCACTCATCTCTCACCAGGAATGAAGAGAAACTAGAAGCCAACTGGGCCCATTTCCAGCCCCAGGCTTCAATTCTCTCAATATTTCCACCCAGAGGTCAACTTGCCTCTGCTAGAACAGCTCTTGTGATAGAGAGCTTACTACTGTCCAGGATATCTCAGTTCAATGGTTGGATAGATCCTATTACTAGAAAGTGCCTAGTTTGTGGTCATTCGTTGCAGCAGCCTTAGAAAAATGGATACACAATTAGAATTAATGGGTAGAATTAACAAAATTGCTGGATACAAGGTCAACATACAAAAATCAATTGTATTTCTATGTATTATCAACTAACTAGTAAAAATTAAAATAAAATAGCCCATTTATAATAGCATCAATAAACATGAAATACCTAGGATTAAATCTAATGAAAGATATGCAATTCTAAAATATTTTTGAGAGAATTAAACGATATCTAAATATATGATTATGCCCTGGTGGCATAATGGTTAAGTGCTCAGCTGCTAACTGAAAGGCTGGTGGTTTGAACCCACACAGCAGCTCTGAGGGAGAAAGACTTGGTGATCTGTTTCCGTAAAGATTACATCCAAGAAAACCCTGTGGGGCAGTTCTACTCTGTCACGTGGGGTAAATATAGTCAAAATCGACTTGCCAGCACTTGTTATGGATTGAATTGTGCTCCCCAAAAATGTGTATCAACTTGGCTAGGCCATGATTCCCAGTATAGTATGGTTGTCCACCATTTTGTGATCTGATATGATTATCCTATGTGTTGTAAATCCTAACCTCTATGATGTTAATGAGGCAGCATTAGAGGCAGTTATGTTAATGAGGCGGGATTCAATCTTCAGGATTAGGTTGTAGCTTGAGTTAATCTCTTTTGAGATAGAAGAGAGAGAAGCAAGCAGAGAGACAAGGGGACCTCATACCACCAAGAAAGCAGTGCCAGGAGAAGACTGTGTCCTTTGGAGCCGGGGTCCCTGCACTAAAATCTCTTCTTCCATGGGAAGATTGATGACAAGGACCTTCCCCCAGAGCAGACAGAGAGAGAAAGCATTCCCCTGGAGCTGGTATCCTGAATTTGGACTTCTAGCTTCCTACACTGTGAAAGAATAAAATTCTGTTTGCCATCCACCTGTGGTATTTCTGTTATAGCAACACTAGATAACTAAGACAACAACTTATATTACCAGATGAAAAGGCCTATTATAAATTTATAGTAATTAAGATAATACGGAACTGTTACAAGAACAGAGAAACTTATCAATGGTACAAAATAAACTTCAGAAAGAGACTCACATATATAATCCTGATTTGTAATTAAGGTAATGCATAAGGAAAGGATAGTTTGTTTAGTAAATGTTGCTCAGTCAATTATATATCCATGTTGGGAAAATGGTAACTTTACTTCTTCTACTTCACACCAAAGGCAAAATCGACTGGAGATAGATTTTAGCTCTAAAAGAGAAAGATAAAGCAATAAAGTTGTTGAAGAAAACATAGGACAACATTTTCAAGACCATGGAGTAGGCAAAGATTTTTTTAGAAGAACACAAAAACTGCTAACCAGAAAAAGAAAAAGAAAAAAAAGATAAATTAGACTACATTAAAACTAAGAACTTTGATTTTCTAAAAGACACCATTAAGAGAATAAAAAGATAATGCACACAGTGGGAAGAGTGGGAAAAATCTTTGCAGCACTATATCCAACAAGGGACATGTATCCCAAATATAGAAAGAACTCCTACAAATCAATTGGAAAAAGACAGTCTAATAGAAAAATGGGCAAAAGGCTTGAACAGACACTTAAAAAACAGAATATCAAAATAGCCTTTCTCTTTCTCTGTCTCTCTATATGTTCAGTTTCATTAACCATCAGGGAAAAGCAAATTAAAGCCACATTGTGGTATTGTTACACATCCTCCAGAATCTTTTTTTTTTTTTTTCCTAAAAAGAAAAAGATGGAATGTTCCAAACCAAGATTGGTGAGAATGTGGAACAAATGAACTCTCCTACATAGCTGTTGAGAATGTAAGTTGGTACAATCATTTTGGCAAACTGGCAGTATCAACTAAAGCTGATCATATGCATGCTGTATTGCCCAGCTATTCCATTTCTGGTTATTACCCAACAGAAAGGCATTCATGTATTCACCAAAGAACATGTACTAGAATCATAATAGCAGCACTATTTGTAACAGTAAAACACTGAATATTACCCAAATGTTTATCAACAGTGGACCAAATAAATAAATTGTGGTATAATTACCCTATGGAATACTATACATAAATGAGAATAAATGGTCTATATCCATGCAGCAGCATTGATGAATCTCAGAAATATAATATTGAATGAAAAGAGCCAGACCCAAAAGAGTACCTTCTTATTATTGCATTTGCACAAAGTACAAAGCTAATCTATGCTGTTAGACATTAGAACAGTAATCACCATTGGGTAGGCATAGTAACTGTAAGGGAACATAAAGAAGGCCTTCAGGGTGGTTATATTCTATTTCTTGATCTGGGTGCAGGTTGCATGGGAGTGTTTAGTTTGTAAAATTCATCGAGCTCTTCATTTATATGTGTGCTAGGAAATTATATTATGCTTCAATAAAAAAGTCAGGAAAGGTGTGCATCAGGGTTGTATCCTTTCATTATACTTATCCAATCTGTATGCTGAGCAAATAATCTGAGAACCTGGACAATGTGAAGAAGAATGCAGTGTCAGGATTGGAGGAAGACTATTTAACATTCTGCAAGATGCAGATGACACAACCTTTCTTGCTGAAAGTGGAGGGGACTTGAAGCACTTACTGATGAAGATCGAAGTCCACAGCCTCCAGTATGGATTACACCTCAACATAAAAAAAACAAAAATGCTTATAACTGGACCAATAAGCAACATCATGATAAACAGAGAAAAGTTTGACATTGTCAAGGATTTCATTTTTCTTGGATCCACAATCAACACCCATGGAAGCAGCAGTCAAGACATCAAATGACCCATTGCATTGGGCAAATCTGCTGCAAAAGATCTCTTCAAGGTGTTAAAAAAGCAAAGATGTCACTTTAAAAACTAAAGTGAGCCTGACTCAAGCTGTGGTGTTTTCAATCATCTCATATGCATGTGAAAGCTGGACAGTGAATAAGGAAGACTAAAGAAGAATTTACGCCTTTGAATTATTGTGTTGGCATAGAATATTGAATATACCATGGGCTGCCAAAAGAATGAACAAATCTGTCTTGGAAGAAGTACAACCAGAATGCTCTTTAGAAGCAAGGATGCCATTAGACATTAACATACTGTTAGACTTCATCTCACATACTTTGGACATGTTATCAGGAGGGATCAGTCCCTGGAGAGGGATATCATGCTTGGTAAAGCAGAGGGTCAGTGAAAAGGAGGAAGACCCTCAGTGAGATGGATTGACACAGTGGCTACAACAACGGACTCAAGCAGATAACAATGATCATGACAATGGCACAGGACCGGGCAGTGTTTTGTTCTGTTGTACATAGGGTCGCTATGAGTTGGAACTGACTGGACAGCACCTAACAACAACAACAACAACAACACCTTATGCTCAATTACATGATAAGGATTAAGAAAAGTAATTTATCAGCACAGATCATGGCACATAGTAAATATTTAATCAATGACAGCTATTTTTTATTATATAATCTAAATTATTTTCTGATGATTATCTCTTACAGCTAATATACCAGCCTCATCTTAAGTTGCTTGACATTAGCCTGACAAATGAGACCTTGTCCAATTTTGACTCTGCTGAAGTGACTTTTAAATTTGTCAAAATTTGTGCAGCTATGTTGAGCATCTTCAGATTTGTGAACCGAACCTTGTTGGACAGTAACATCTGTTAATGTGGAATTACTGCTCTCCACTTCTGACATTTTTCTAAAGCAGTTCTGGCAAGCGAGGCCAAGAACCATGAAAGGGCGATGACGAAGGTTTTCTAGAATCATATCTGATGTGGATTTCATGTACAGGTCCATTGCCTAGGCAAGATTCAGAAATGGCTTCAATTGGGACTTTTGCTGCGATAGTCAGTGAGTTTGGGGAATATTTTAAAACAGAAAAGAAAAAAATCCTTTGCCATCAAGTCAATTCTGACTCTTAGTGACCCTATAGGACAAAGTAGAACTGCCCCAAAGGGCTTTCAAAGAGTGGCTGGTGGATTTGAACTGCCAACCTTCTGGTTAGCAGCCCAACACTTAAACCACTACACCACCAGGGTTCCTGAGGAACATTTGAGAAACCAGAATGTCTCTAATGACCTGTCTCTTTGGTACACACTGGTCCTATATGCCTTTTTTGTGAAGTTTCTTATTGTCTCCCTATGTTACAAAAATCCTAAGGTTAAATTCTCAGACAGATTCAGATGCAGTTAATATAGATCATCCTTGTCTGTTTGTTTACACTCCTCCTTATTCCAGAAATGTTCTAAGTGGCTCAAAGGAACACTGTTATTGGAGTCATCTCTAGGGGTATCTGTCCATGACCTGCCTTCTTTAAGAACTGCTCCTTTCAGTTATAGCGGTGGGTCTGGAAGTCATGTTTGAATTTCAGGAACCCACCCCATGGCCCTAGGTGAATGAATAGACCTGCTAGAGAAGACTGACCCAAACTGGGGCATTTGCAATTTTCTCCTGACAATTTGAAATTGGTGCTTGGAGACAACAGTCACTCTCAAGTAACTGGCTGAACTGAGACCATGTCAACTTACTTGTTTTCACAAAGTTGGTCTACAGAGGCAGACAGAATGAAACAGATGCTGAGAAGAAAGCAGAAATGGGGCATTTGGGGAAGAGAAAGGAGAGAGACTGGAAGAGGAGATGCCTTGGTTTCTGATATTTTCCTCAATTCTGGCTCTTATCTCTCCTATAGCCTGACCACATTTCCTCCTTTGTGTCCAGGAGATAACCCTGTAATATTACAATGACTCCTCCTATTCTTTTTAGCTTAAGCTAGCTCAATTGGGTTTCTCACAGTCTCCAACTAAAATAAATAAAAATAGATAAAGTAACAATTAAAATGCATGGCGAATGGAAAATGAGACCTGAAGGTTAAGATGGTATTAGCAGAGAGGAGACACCAATGGAAGCCACAAGACCCTGTGCGTTTGCTGTCAGCAGCTGACATATTTGGCTTCTGGTTTCCTGGCAGCCAATGCCAAGGAGGAGGATTCAGTGGTTTTCACCCCTGGCTACCCATTAGGGACATTCCCAGAGTTTGTGATTTAATTGATCCGGGCTGGCATCTGTATGTTGTAAAAGATCCTAGTGATTCTAAAATGTGGCCAGTATGGTGACCCATCAAGCTACATTATTCACAATATGTAGAAATAAAAGAAATGAATAAACCAAACAAAAACAGTTCCTCAAGGAAAATATAGGAATGATATGGAGACAACAGAGAGAATTCTTCCTATGGATCCTCATGTGGAGGGCATGTGTGATGCTATAAACAACGTCCTCAACAATATCCTTATAGTAAATACTGAAGTGTCCCTGCATGTAAGCCAATGGATAATCCCAAAACACCATCCAGGAAAACCACTTGTGGCTTCATCCTGAAATGATTTCAGAGTATCTAGAACAGATGCTTACATTAGGACTCCTGAAGTTAAAAGTGATTTCCCCCCCACCGAGGCAAAAGTCTATGGTTTTCATCAGATTATCAGTGGTATCTCTGAACCCTCAAGAGTTTCAGAACCACAGGAAGCAAAGAAATTCAGGAGCTGAATATCTTTCAGACAATTCTCTAATCATACAGGAGTCTCTCAACAAATCAATTGGGCTTCCAGGTATACTTTTTCATGGGTACCTAGTATGCAGTACAGCTTGTCATGTTGTTGACTTGAGAGTGGGGCACATCTGCCTTCATGGTCAGTTAGTGGGGTCAGGATCAGCGTCCTCTTAGGAAAGCTAAGGAAACTGGCAAGGATACATGTACAAATAGAAGGCAAAGGGCAGGCTGTGGGAGTCCTTGGTGGGCCAAGAGTCTCCTCGGAAAGCAGTTCTGAGTACACTCCAGTGCACAGACAAAAGGGCAACTGAGCCCCAGGAGTTCTCCATCACAGCACAAATGGCAATAACTTTTGCTTGGAAAAAATTTAAAGCAGGTGGACCAAATACCCATATTGTTCATAAAACATCTAGGTAAACACCCATGGAACATTTAACCTTGAGAAATATAGTTTCCTGGCACCCTCTCTAAGCTAAATTGTTTGCAAAATATATGACTATATAACTGAATTAGTTAACTTGTTCCTTAGGGTTATTGACCATAAGTTAGTTTAATGTTGGAGGCTGTCTACCAAAAATGATGACCCTGTTTTCACAAGTGTTTGATCTCTAGTCCTCCTTTGCAACAGTAATTAGATAGCAGGTAAGTTATCTCTTAAGGTCAGTCTTGGCTCATGACGCTAAATTATGGTATATGTGAATAATCAAATACTCCTCTATTTTTAATAATAAAGGGGCAATAGCCTGATATCCTAATCACATAAGAGTAGTAGCAAGACTTTGAGGTGCTAATTAAACAGAAGCAGGCCATAATAAAGACTTGTTTTATCTCTTTGGAAAAATGCCACCTGATTCATCAAAAACAGTTGGTATTGACCCTTGTAGTAATATTGGCCAGCTTCTGGATCAGGAGTCAGCAAACCACAGTCCTCAGGCCAAATCTGGTCCACAGCCTGTTTTTGTATTACCTGCAATCCTAAGAATGCTTTTTACATTTTTAACTGGTTAAAAAAAAATCAAAAGAAGAATAATATTTAGTGACACATAAAAATTATGTAAAATTCAAATTTCAGTGTTTATATTAAAAATGTACTGGGACACAGCCATGCTTATTTGTTTTCATATTGTCTAGGGCAGCTTTTGCACTACAGTGGCAGAGGTGAGTCATTGCAGCACAGACCATATGAACTGAAAAGCCTTAAATATTTACTATCTAGCCCTTTACAGAAAACGTTTGCTGACCCTTGTTCTAGATGAACAGAAGCAGCATCTACAAAAAGTCCATATAACCCTTATGCACAGAATGAAGGCCAAAGAAATGTCAAATACCACCAATGATCTTCTATTATTTTAAACAGATTGATTGTTTTGCCTCATAAGGCATAGTATAATAGTCAGTAGTAGAATTGAAAAAAAAAAAAGAACCCATTGCCGTCAAGTTGATTCCAACTCACAGTGACCCTATAAGTAACAGAATAGAAGTGCCCCATAAGGTTTCCAAGGAGCAGCTGGTAGATTCAAACTGCCAACCTTTTGGTTAGCAGCTGTATTTCTTAACCACTACACGCGCTACCAGGGCTCTGCTCCCGGTATAGAAGCCTGGCCTGAGAAACGAAGGTTTTCTTTTTGATCAGAAAACAAAAAGTCAACTGATGTACCTTTATAAAATATCTGTTAATAGTGAGTAATAAAGGGAATGCTCTTAAAAATAGGAGATACCACTCAAGTCATTCAGTTATTTCAACAAGTATTTGCTGATAAATTACCATGTGCCTAATAATATTATTCAAAACAGACTCAAAGCCCCAAATCAGACAATTGAGACCACATTTGAGCAATTCTGGGTACAGGATATTTTGTTCAGGTGTTTTATTTAACGTGAGGACTTTGTCTTAATCAACCGCATAAAATGGAGAGTATTTCCAGGCCTCAATAAGAAAGGGGCCTGGAATCGACAAGGTTTGAATAGTTGACCTTGCTTTGTAAAGGTATGAAAATTAAGCTTCCCGTACCTGAATCACCAAACTCATACCTCTTGTAACTACTTTCTAGACTCTGCCTTGATTGCTACTTGTGATGACATGGATCTATTATACTTGAAGAAGCTCAGAGTAAGATCAAGAGTTGCCAGTGTGGTGCTTGAGGTCATTGATTAACCACAACTAGGTGTGTGCACACCTTGTTTTCTAGAGTACATCAATAATAGAAGTGTATTTCAGTAATCAGCATTCTTCTTGGTAGGAAGTAAAAGGAGAGACCTCTCCCTTGAGGCAATTAAAGCAAAGTTTAAAAGCCTCCTGTATAAAAAGTAAGGAGCCCTGGTGGCGCAGTGGTTAAACACTTAGCTGTTAACCAAAAGGTAGGCGGTTCGAACCCACCAGCCTCTCTGTGGGAGAAAAGATGTGGCAGTCTACTTTGGTAAAGATTTACAGCCTTGGAAACCCCATGGGACAGTTCTACTCTATCTTATAGGGTTTCTATGAGTTGGAATTGACCCAGCGGCAATGGGTTTAGATTGAAACTAGTCAGAGCAGGGTCAAATTGACTGGAAGATGAGGAATTAAACACAAGAAGTCTTGCATATAATATTGGAAGATAAGAGATGTTAGGAAACAACACGATTCCCTGGTAATCAAATGTGCCATCTGCACAAAGAGAATTAGAATCCTAGGGAAGGCTACCCTATGGGTCTTCTGGATTTTCCGAGGGTGGGGTGAAGTGTTGTTGTTAGTTGCTGTGGACTCAGGTGGATTCTGACTCATGGTGACCCCATGTGTGTAGAACTGCTCCATAGGGTTTTCAAGGCTGTGATCTTTTGGAAGCAGATCACCAGGCCTTACTTCCTAGGCTTCTCTGGGCAGGTTCTAACTGCCAACCTTTCCGCTAGGAGTCAAGCACTTAACTGTTTTCCCCGCCCATTGTTGTCGAGTCTATCCCAACTCATAACGACCCTAACGGACAGACTATAACTGCTCCATAGGGTTTCCAAGGCTGTAATCTTTACAGAAGCAGACTGTCACAGCTTTCTCCAGTGGAGCAGCTGATCTTCCGGTTATCAGCTGAGCACTTAACCACTGTGCCACTAGGGCTTCTTGGGGTGGAGTGTTGTTGTTAGGTGCCGTTGAGCTGGTTCCGATTCCTAGCGACCCTATGTACAATAGAACGAAACACTACTTGGTCCTGTGCCAGCCTCACAATCATTGTTATGCTTGAGTCCATGCTTGAGCTCGCTGTGTCAGTCCATCTCGTTGAGGGTCTTCCTCTTTTTCGATGACCCTCTACGTTACCAAACATGATGTCCTTCTGCAGGGACCGGTCCCTCCTGATAACATGTCCTAAGTACGTGAGATGAAGTGTCACCATCCTTGCTTCCTAGGAGCACTCTGGCTGTACCTCTTCTAAGACAGACTTGTTTGTTCTTCTGGCAGTCCATGGTATGCTCAATATTCTTCACCAACACCATCATTTAAACGCATCAATTCTTCTTTGGTCTTCCTTATTTACTGGGGTGGAGTGGGGACTCTTAAACAGAAAGAGAGAGCCACTGGCAGGAACAGGGTATAGCCTTCAAGACGAAAGCAAGGGAGAACGGCCCCAACCCCCTCTGCTTATGGAATGAGTTTTTCTTTTGCCACCATATCTAAAGCAACACATTCCGGCTAGCCATTTTAAAAAGCAACGTAAAATAAGACAGATATATAAGAAAAGAGAAAAAAGAATAGATTATTTCAATCATGAGACAGGGTATAGAAGGTTAGAAGGAGATTAAAATAGCAGTAAAAGAGCAATACACATTTTAAAAACAGTATAAATCACAATAAAGGCACAAGTTTAGAAACTTAAGATAATCAGAGAATAAAATGGAGGAGATTTAAAAGAAAATGTAAAAGGCTATAAACTAACAAAAGGTTAAAAATATAAAAGTGAGATGAAAGATTAAGATAAAAGGATAAATCCATAGCATTATATATACATAATGTATATATGTATGTATATACATATGTATATGTGTGTGTATATATATGTATATATATACACACAAGTTTCACAGAAGTTCCCACTCAGAGCGGTTCCTCTCTCCTGGGAATGTATTTTTTTATAGATGATTTCTGAGGCCCGCTAGCTAGGCCCTTGTTCTTCCTGGCTTCTCCCATCTATGCCTCTTATGAGGATTCCCATAGGACTCTGAAGATCTCACCTGCTTTTGGGATTATTTAAATATAATTTAGAGTTTGCAGGTTTTCTAGTTTCATTTAAAATGGTGTTTGCGTTTTTTCTTTTTCTTTTCTTATTTTCATTCTCCTTGTTCTCCAAGGCAGAATCAAACTGCATGGTATTAAAAAAAAAAAAAGAAAATTCCCTAGTGATTTTAATGTCCAGAGTACAGAATGGCTATTTTAAAGGAAAACAAGGGAAGAATAAACACAAAATCCAGCCTAATTGTTATCTCTGGATGCAGGGTGGGTGTAGGAGGCAGGCAAACACAACTGGGAAAAGAGAGCTTCAATGGTATCAGTAATATTGTATTTCTTCAATTGGGTAATGGCTTCATGGGTGTTTACATTATTGGTTACCATATTGTATTATGTTTGAGTCAAATATTTCATAGCAAGAATCAACAAAAAACCTTTAAATATTCGAGGAGAAAATGATGTTTCAGTGACTTGACATAATTTATGATAACTTGATATCGATGATAATACTATTGTAATATTTTACATTTAAAGACAACAGAAAACAGCCCTGTGTGCAGAGGCTTTTTCCCCAGACAGATGAAAGAAACTGCAGAGAGTCCGTGAGAATTCGAGTGTTTTTTTTATAAGCAGTATCTGTATGTTGTCTTTAACTGGACTTTAAAACAAAGGGGACTGTTGGACCATAACATTTCCACGCTAGATTACATTAAGTGATCTTGTTTGGCTGGAGCCACCATAGCCTGGTGTGCTAATCAGAGGTCTAGGTGACAATTACAGTGGTCTTTGTCTCCACAGTCTTGTCTAACAAAACCAGTAGGACTTGAGGTTCCTTTCTGTTTTATAATCGTTACTCAAAGAACTTAAAACATGTTCCTCAGGGATAGGATCAGA
Source organism: Trichechus manatus latirostris (assembly GCF_000243295.1). Classification (NCBI taxonomy): domain Eukaryota; kingdom Metazoa; phylum Chordata; class Mammalia; order Sirenia; family Trichechidae; genus Trichechus; species Trichechus manatus. The sequence goes on from NW_004443942.1 coordinate 3,266,230, forward strand.
AGGCACATGACTATAATTTACAAAAGCAAAACAAAACAAAACCCTCTAGTCGTATATATACATGGACATGGAAAGTTATGTTGCTAACGGAAAAATAAAAAACCAAACTTGTAGACCAGTATACATGACATGTCTCATTTTTGTGAACAAAATTTCAGTGTATATGTGTATATAAGTACATAGTTGATATATTTGTGTATAGACAGAAAATGTCAGGGAAGATAGAGTTGTTATCATGGCGGGAGGTGTTGGTATTGGAAGGGTAAAAGAAAGGAGTTCCATTTCCTACTTTAATAATTTCAAAAGATATACTGACTTATGAATCATTTTAAATTTTATTGATTTTAAGGAGTTTTTCAAATAAAAAATTAAAAGTCAAGTGTATTTCTTCTTGTGACAGTATCCCAAGCTGGAGCACCCGCTTTCAGCTCTACCTTGAAGTGAACGCTCTGCCACCTCCCTTTAGGAAGCTGAGGTAGCCTGTGGGCCCCCTATTTGCTAGGACACTAATCGTAGTGTCCAAGGGCTGGAGAGTTAGAGCAACATCCCCAGCCCCATTTCTCCAGGAGGTCCTGAGAGCCTTCCATGATAACTCAAGTTTCCTAGGCTCCACGTGAACGTTAGCCTCCCTTCCCCACCTCAAATTTCTATTTAAAAAACTGACTAATGATACATTAAACTGTTACAGAGAGGCTATGAAGAAGCCTCTAATCTTCTCCCTCTCTGGGCAGCCTTGCTTTGGGTTACAAGCTGGATTTGTCACAATGGGTCTTGCTTTCGGGTTGCTAATGCCAACCCCGCATCATTGATTCTCATCTGGGCCAATGTTCATGTCACTGGGAGAAGAAAGAGACGAGGATGGTTTGCTCATCCATCTTTGGCAGGAGGCTGACGCTGTCCTAAAGCCAAGAGGCTTTGCTTTCCCCCCAGGCATTGAATGTGGTTCATAGAGATGAGATATTGGAATTTGGAGGATGATGATGCGGGCTGACCCAAGCCAGAAATCCAAATAAGACTGTGAATAGAATAGCCCGACACATGATTTTTGTGGGGATTTTCCTACTGATTCCTAGATATTTACCATCATTTCCAAAGTTTTTCCAAAATCTTAAACTTCACATTTTGTCAGGAAAAAAAAAAAAAAAGAAAGAAAAAGAAATGGAATAGTTTTTCTTTTTTTTTTTTTTCATTTATAGCAAAAACTCTGGAGACATCTCCTTGTCAGATGAGGCTCCATTGCTCCTACAAGTAGAGTTCATTATTTTGTCAAAGTGAATTAAAATAGAATGTCACTTAAATGAATGTCACATTTTTGGATGTGACATCGTTTATAAAAGGTCTTTTTTAAAAAAGAGAGAAAACCTGAAAGCCTTGGTTTGAAACCCACTTGAAGAAGACAAAATACAGGCATTAAAAAATCTCATTTGGGTTTCATAAAATTCCTTTCAGTGTGACAGTCTGGTAGAAATCAAGTAGTTTTCAGTTCCTAAAATACAATTTGGTTAAAAATTTATAAAGCTATTTGGAGGAAAGATACCACATAAATTGAGAATAAGTGTCCCTTAAGAAAGAAGCTGGAAATTTCCACATCTAAGTGATAAACAGTATTCGCTCTCCACAAACAAATACTATTTGGAGTGAATGTCTCTGCACATTCCAGAGGATTATGCCTGTGGCAGCTAACGTCAACCAGAGACACTTGAGGGTGGCCGAGTCTCCAGGACTAGGCTCTCTAACCCAGGAGGGCTGGGTAGCTCCTGTCAGGCCACACTCACTCAGGAGTCCATAGCCTCTTCAGCTTAAGCATTTCCTGAAAAATTGAAAACCATCACCTCTGTCTTCTGGTAATAGGTAGAAATGGGGAGATAGAGTGAAAAAAAAAATTTTTTTTATTGTACTTCAGGCGAAGGTTTACAGAGCAAATAGTTTCTCATTAAACAGTAATACACGCATTGTTTTATCACATTGGTTAAAAACCCCATGACATGTCAACACTCTCCCTTCTCGACCTTTTTTTTTTTTTTTTGGTGAAAATATACATAGCCAAAGATACATCATTT
>NW_004443942.1:3268389-3281100 GCF_000243295.1 Trichechus manatus latirostris
TGGTGAAAATATACAAAGCCAAAGATACATCATTTCAAAAATTTCTACATGCACAATTCAGTGACATCGACTACTCTCTTCCAATTGTGCTGCTATTCTCACTTTAGATGAAGGTTTACAGAACAAAATAGTTTCTCATTAAACAGTTAGTACACATGTTGCTGTATGACAATGGTTAACAACCCCACTACACAACAACACTGTCCTTACTCAATCTTGGGTTCCCTATCACCAGCTTTCCTGTCCCTTCCTGCCGTCTAGTCCTTGTCCCTGGACTGCTGTGCCTCATTAGTCCTGTTTTGTTTTATGAGGCTGTCCAATCCCTGGCTGAACAGTGAACCTTGGAAGTGATTTCACCACTGAGCTGAAAGGGTGTCTGGGGGCCATACTCTCAGGTAAAGTGAAAAATTTTTTGCTTTTCTTCTTCCCAAACAGTTCCTTCTGGAGCTCAGGACTCATGGCTAGCCAAGATAAGTATGAATTCAAAATTATGAGAGCCGTGGACTCATTTCCACATGGTTGGTTGGACTTGGTGCTTTCCCCCTGTCCTGACCCCCCACTCTACCATCTTTGCTTAATGAACTCTTACTCAGATGTTCTTACTCCTGTCAAAATTCGCCCTCACTTCCAAGCAGGGATAATCAAATCTGGACTCCCAAAACACTCTGTTTATCTCTACTGTGGAACCTAAAACATTGTAATGTAATTGTGTATGTAAATGTGTATTAGACTGTGAGTTCCTTAAGAGTAAGGATTTTGTCATATTCAATTCTATATCCCTAACATATAGTATGGTACCTAGCACATAGTAGGTCTTTAGGAAAGATATGTTGAATAATTGATTAAATGGGTAAATTATTAGTTAAATGGATACATGAATAAGTTAATAAATGAATAAATGAGTGAATGAAAATACAAGTGAATAAATGAAAAATTGAAAAGTAAATTAATAGGAATGAATAGATCAATGAATAAACCAAATGTCTATTTCCCACTTCTGAATTAGGCTTGAATTTCTGGCAGTTCCCTGTCGAGGTACTGCTGCAACTGTTTTTGAATTATCTTCAGCAAAATTTTACTCGCCTGTGTTAATAATGATATTGTTTGATCATTTCCACATAACAAAACAAAAACAAAAATCCTGACAACTGGACCAATAAGCAACATCATGATAAATGGAGAAAAGATTGAAGTGGTCAAGGATTTCATTTTACTTGGATCCAGAATCCACGCTCATGGGAGTAGCAGTCAAGAAATCAAACAACATATTGCACTGGGCAAATCTGTTGCAAAAGACCTCTTTAAAGTGTTGAAAAGCAAAGATGTCACTTTAAGGATTAAGGTGCACGTGACCCGACCCAAGCCATAATATTTTCAATTGCCTCCTATGCATGTGAAATCTGGGCAATGAATAAGGAAGACCAAAGAAGAAATGATTCATTTTAATTATGGTGTTGGTGAAGAATATCGAATATACCATGGACTGCCAGAAGAACGAACAAATCTGTCTTGGAAAAAGTACAGTCAGAGTGCTCCTTGGAAGTGAAGTCTCACTTACTTTGGACACGTTATCAGGAGGGACCAGTCCCTGGAGAAGGACGTCATGCTTGGTAACGTAGAGGGTCATCGAATATGAGGAAGACCCTCAACAAGATGGATTGACACAGTGACTTCAACAATGGACTTAAACATAGCAATGATTGTGAGGATGGCACGGGACTGGGCAGTGTTCTGGTCTGTTGTACATAGGGTCGCTATTAGTTGGAACTGATTTGATGGCACGTAACAACAACGACAACTATTTCCCGCAAATATATATTTATGTGTGTGTATATATGTTGTTGTTGCTTTTGAATGATCTTCAGAAAAATTTTGCTTGTGTATGATATTAATGATATTGTTCGATAATTTCCACTTTCAGTCAGATCACCTTTCTTGGGAATAGGCATAAATATGGATCTCTTCCAGTCGGTTGGCCAGGTAGCTATCTTCCAAATTTCTTGGCATAGACAAGTGAGCACCTCCAGCACTGCATCCGTTCATTGAAATATCTCAATTGATATTCTGTCAATTCCTGGAGCCTTGGTTTTCACCAATGCCTTCAGTGCAGCTTGGACCTCTTTCTTCAGTACCATCAGTTCCTGATCATATGCTACCTCCTGAAATGGTTGAATGTCGATCAGTTCTTTTTGGTTCAGTGACTGTGTGTTTCTTCCATCTTCTTTTGATGCTTCCTGCATTGTTTAATATTTTCCTCGTAGAATTCTTCAATATTGTAACTCGAGGCTTGAATTTTTTTCTTCAGTTCTTTCAGCTTGGAAATGCCAAGTGTGTTCTTTCCTTTTGGTTTTCTATCTCCAGGTTTTTGCACATTTCATTATAATACTTTACTTTGTCTTCCTGAGCTGCCCTTTGAAATCTTCTGTTCAGCTCTTTTACTTCATTGGTTTCTTCCATTTGCTTTATGTACTCTACCTTCAAGAGCAAGTTTCAGAGTCTCTTCTAACATCCATTTTGGTCTTTTCTTTTTTTCCTGTCTTTTTAGTGACTTCTTGCTTTCTTTGTGTATGATGTCCTTGATGTCATTCCACAACTCGTCCAGTCTTCGGTAATTAGCGTTCAACGAGTCAAATCTATTCTTGAGATGGTCTCTGAATTCAGGCGGTATATACTCAAGGTTGTACTTTGGCTCTCGTGGACTTACTCTAATTTTCTTCCACTTCAACCTGAACTTGCATATGAGCAATTGATAGTCTGTTCTGCAGTTGGCCCCTGGCCTTGTTCTAACTGATGATATTGAGCTTTTCCATCGTTTCTTTCCACGGAAGTAGTTAATTTGATTCCTATGTATTCCATCTGGTGAGGTCTACATGTATAGTCGTGGTTTATGTTGTTAAAAAAAGATATTTGCAATGAAGAAGTCATTGGTCTTGCAAAAGTCTATCATGCAATCTCCAGGGTCATTTCTACCACCAAGGCCATATTTTCCAACAACTGATCTTTCTTCTTTGTTTGCAACTTTCACATTCCAATCACCAGTAATTATCAATGCATCTTAATTGTATATTCAATCAATTTCAGACTGCAGAAGTTGGTAAAAAATCTTCAATTTCTTCATCGTTGGCCTTCGTAGTTGGTACGTAATTTTAAATAATAGTTGTATTAACTGGTCTTCCTTGTAGGTGTATAGATATTATCCTATCACTGACAGTGTTGTACTTCAGGATAGATCTTGAAATTTTTTTTTACTATGAAAGCAACGTTGTTTCTCTTCAAGCTGCCATTCCTGGCATAGTAGACCATATGATTGTCCGATTAAAAATGGCCAATACCAGTCCATTTCAGCCCACTAATGCCTAGGTTATCAATCTATATGTGTTCCATTTCATTTTTGACGACTTCCAATTTTTCTAGATTCATACTTCGTACATTCCATGTTCTGATTTTCAATGGATGTTTGTAGCTGTTTCTTCTCATTTAGTTGTGCCACATTAGCAAATGAAAGTACCGAAAGCTTGGCTCCATCCACATCATTAAGGCCAACTCTACTTTGAGGAGGCAGCTCTTCCCTAGTTGTATTTTGAGTGCCTCCCAATCTAAGGGCACATCTGGCACTATATCAGACAATGTTGTGTTGCTATTCGTAAGGTTTTAACTGGCCAATTTTTTCAGGAGTAGACTGCCAGGTCCTTCTTCCTAGCCTATCTTAGTCTGGAAACTCCGCTGAAACCTGTCCACCAAAGGTGACCCCGCTGGTATTTGAAATACTGGTGGCAAAACTCCCAGTATCACAGCAACACGCAAGCCGCCACAGTATGACAAACTGACAGACACATGGTGGGTGTATATGTAGGTGTATATATAAGTTTATGAATATAAGTATAAATGTATCTTTACATATACTTTGGAACATACAATATTCATTCTGAAGTAATTTTCCTCACATTACAAATACATTTCAGCATCCTTAGGGAAGATACCAGTGGGGTCTGAAATAATTCATTTAGAGATAGGAATCAGAGTAGCCTTGTTCACTATCAGATGAGGGGGGTTGCTTCTTGGGGATTGGTCACTATGGCCATATTGCTGGGGGTCTTCCCTATTCAAGGACCTGCTTTTCATTTTCCATCCTGAGCATATCCTTGGCTCATTGGCTTTTAGCCCCTAAGATGTCCATTGAGACCCAGCATAATCATCCAGAACATGCTTATTACCACTAGTAGCTGCACTTAGTCCCTGACATTTGCCCTCCCCCACAAGAAGAATGGGGCAAGAGGTCCAAGGCCCAAAGTCTGCAGATACTCCAGCAGAAATAAGCCCAAACTTACATGGCAGAATCCCATGATCCGTGGAAGCCCATGTCATGCACAGAGCAAGACAGACCTTGCTGCAAATCCTCACTCTTCCCCTTACTTCCTGCAAGACTTGTTTAATTTCTGTGGGTCTCAGTTTACTTAGTTTTTGAGTGAGGATAATCCTTGTGAAAGTGGCACACATGATAGGTGCTTAACAAAGGCCAGTTTCCTTCCTTCCTGATAAAGAAGCTCGAAAATTGTAGCAGATGACGGAGAGAAGCTGCTCCTTGACATGAGGCTCTTGGCACTGACTGCCCAGGACGAGGCCCCAGAAGAGCATTGATTCCTCTGAATCCCATGAGCAGCTCTAGGAACAGCAAATGGGGTTCCTGGATCAACTTCCAAGATGGCCTGCGGATCTTAGCAGCTACAAGTTGCTGTTCTGTTGAGTGATCAAATAAGCAACTGGAGCGTGTCACCTGGATAAGGATGAAAGACAAGGGCATGGGGGGCACCTTGGCTCCTATTTTGGGACAGAGCTTGTTCTGCCATCTTTTTGCAGATCTTGCTGCAGCCTCAGTGAGAATGGGCTGTCCTCAGCAATGCCTGCACTCCAGTTCTCGATGGTGTCCTTCAGAAAACTCAGAGGTGAGAGTAGGAATGAGGCACGAGGGCACATTTCTGCAGAGACGACTCAGTCCTTTGGAATCTTTTTTCAGAACAAGGTTATCAAAGGCAGGAAGGATAGCTAAAAGGAAAGGGGCACCTCAATGAGTGAGTGACACCGTAGTCAGCCAGTTCTGGATTCAAGCTGAGTAAATGGGGACAGGTCACACTGGCTGGGACTAGAATGTGGCCGTGACCCTGACAGTGAGCGCCTCCTTAAATTCTGCACCCTCACTTGCCTCATCCTAGTCCTGACTCTGGGTCACAGAGTCGTAGCTTCCTCTTCTATAAAGCAAGGATGATGAAATACCTAATAATAATAGTTGACATTGTTGTACATTATTATGTGCACTTTACTTATATAAACTGATTTAGTCCTCACAAAAAGCCTGTAATGTAGGTATAATGATTATCTCCATTTTTCAGATGGCCAAACTGAGGCACTACGCTGTTAGCTAGTAACTTGCCCATGTTCCAACAGCTAACTGCAGGCAGAGCTGGGATTTGAACCCTGGGAACCAAGCCTCAGTGTTCAGCTTCATTACTACCATACTGTACTAGCTACAGTGCAGAGTGGGTGTGAGGAGGACCACGTAGGTTGAAGTAGACAAGAAAGCAGTGCCGAAGAGAAAGACTTTAGTTAATAAACTGAGGGTGTCCAGTCACCCCAGTCTTGGCTCTTGATGTATAGCTGCGGGAGTTCAAGGCAACATAAACCCCTGAAGATCCAGCACTAGCAGGAATAGCCCTGGGACACTCTTGCTTCAGCAGATTCTGGGCCCAGGGTTTTCTGGAGCCCAATGGAGACCTGGTTCTGGGTGACTGACTTTTCTCCCAGGGCCGCCATCCTTACTAAGCATCATTAATCCAGCCCCTGTGAGGCTGTCACAAGGTTCATTCCCATGCATATTAGATAATACCATTAGAGATGCCCATTAATTAAGCAGAGCAATTTGTTTATAATTAACTTGAGAAATTTATGGCTTTAGAAAACAGTTACAAGAGCTGATATAAACACATTAGGTAGTGATAGCAATGCCAAGTTTAATTGCTCTCAAGAAGAATCACTGATATTAATGCCACAGCCATCACGAGTCATGTTTGACAGTAGCTTGTAAATTCATCAGTCCATCTATGAGCCAACCCCTCAGGCGATTTGGCATATGAAACTTCAGTCCTTGGAAACTGCTTATGCTACAGTGCTAAGTGAGAAAGCTATATATGGTGCTGTTATAGACTGAATTGTGTCCCCTAAAAGATATGCTGAAGTCCTAACCCCTGGTACCTTTGAACGTGACCTTGTTTGGAAATAGACTCTGAAGATGTTGTCAGTTAACATGAGATCACACCTGTATGATTGGTCTCTTAATAAACAGAAGAGACAGAGAGACACAGAGGGAAAATGGCAATGTGCAAATAAAGGCAGTGATGCATCTACAAGCCAAGGAATGCCAAGGATAGTCAGGAACCACCAGAAGCTGGGAAGAGGCGTGGCCCTCCAAAGAGCATGCCCTGCTCACATTTTGATTTTGGACTTCCAGTCTCTGGAATTGTGAGATAATAAATTTCTGTAGTTTTTAGCCACCCAGTTTGTGGTGCAGGTACACATCTTACGATGGGGTTCCATTCGAATGACTCTGCTGTAAGTCGGTTCTGAAGTAAGGCGATACTTTTTTTTTTTTTTTTTAGTTTTCATTATTATTGCCTTTTATTATCAGTATCTTTGTAAATCTGATCTTTATTTGTCTTTTGGGATTGGAAACATTACGTATAAATTTATAGGTATATTTTAATACATACATATATAAAAAATATACAAATCATAAAAATTTACTCCGACAATGAAGAAGAGTTGGACCACATTGGCATTTTGTCAGTTGCAATAATAACTTCATTTGTGGAAGGTCTGAATCATCTAGATAATCCCTGGGAATGAGGATGGCATTTCTAGTCAGAAAGTTAGTGAGACCTGTCTGTATGGTCCTTTTCTTTTTTTCTTCATATATTTCACAGTAACATCTCACTGCTTCCTGAATCTGCCTGTCAACTCTAGCAAAGCAATCAGCGTTTGGGTCCATGTTTTCAAGCAACCGAAGCCCCTGATTTAGTTTCGAAAACTAAATCTATACTGCAGTGTTTTGAACAGTAAATCATAAAACTGAACATCTGCAAGTGAACATTTGAGAATAACATCAGCAAATTACGTGCTGCAGCATTGTATGCAGCACATATTACTAACGATAAGATGCACAAAAAAAAAAGGATGGTTGTAAGTGCAGTTTGTCATAACTGGAATACATCGTAAGTTGGGGACTCCTTGTACTTTGTTATGGCAGAACCGTGATAAATGTAGGCATTTCCAATTTGGTTGAAAAACAAAAATAAAACTCCGGTTATGTATATTTCCTTCTAATATGATATATATGTATTTATGAATTTGTATTTTAAGTATAAATAAATATATTTCTTTCTAGTGAAATAAATACATAAAAAGGAAAGAAATACATATAAAAATACATAAATATGTCAGTCGTGGTTTTCCCTGCATGATGGGAACACTGACTATTTTTATTTTTTCCTTTAGATTTTATATTTTTTAAAAAATTTGTATAGTATAGGAATTTACTCATTTTATACCTAGAATAGAATGGTTAGTTAAAGGGTGAAAATAGGAGGAAAAAGGGAATCGATACATTTTCTTTTTCAAGTTAAGTTACTTTTTGAAAGGTTAGCAGATCCTTCAGTAATAATTTAGTGCACTGCTTCATTAGCATTTTAAGATCATTTTTAGTTTGGATCAGAAAATGACAAAATAAACCTCCCATTTTCACTAACAAGATTTACATCATCAGGCTATTCCTACCCTGGTTCTTCAATTGGGGAAGAAAAAGCAGCACCCTTCAACTTTCAAAAATATCAGCTCATGAAAATACTGCAAGAAGCTGCTGGCGGAACTCCCACACTGTGGGCGTCTGCAGATTCAGGATAAAACACACCAGCCAGTCATTCTGGCCAAGGACGAATTCTCAAAGGACTCATTGAATAATCCTCCTATTGACAAGCGTGTGTACTTAGAAGAGGGGTGACAGCCATCCTTGCCAAATGATTCATTTTCCCAAAATGTCACAAGTGAAAAAAGGGGACATTTGGCTAAAAGCTATGAATGCCTTTTCAGAAAATGGACTCTCCATGCACTTCCAAAATGTCAGAGGTCATCTGACCCCACCTGCTCCCTTCCCAGCCACGGGCTGTGGCCTCAGCAAGGCAGTGTGGCCTCAGCAAGGCAGTGTGACCTGTGAGGTCACTGGCTAGGCAGAGAAAGTGCTTATTATCAACAGAGTGGATCCCTTTTTTTTTAAACATTTCATGAGCACTGACTCTGTGTCAGCCGTGGCCTCTGATGCTTTCCTATCACAGCACGTTCATAATTACAACCCAACCCGTGCTTCATCAAGATTTTTAAGCCCCTATTCCAGAGCTCATCCCCGGGTAGGGCAAATCATTAACATGCTCAGCTGCTAACCTGAAGGTTGGAGGTTTGAATCCACCCAGAGGTGCCTTGGAAGAAAGGCATGGTGCTCTACTTCTGAAGAATCAGCCATTGAAAACCCTATAGAGTACAGTTCTACTCTGACACACATGGGGTCACCCTGAGTCAGAATCGACTTCATGGCAAACAACAACAAAAAATAAAAACCATCGTCGCTGAGTCAGTTCCAACTCACAGCGACCCTATAGGACAGGGTAGAACTTCCCCATAGGGCTTCCAAGGAGTGGCTGGTGGATTGAACTGCCGACCTTTTGACTAGCAGCTGAGCGCTTAACCACTGCACCAACAGGGCTCCTACTTGATGGCACTGTTAGAAATTAGGTCTGGTGCTAACCAAAGTGTAGTCATCAGAATACTTGTTTTGCTAGGTGCTCCTTGAAAAAGATTCTGTGGACCAGTAAGTTTAAGAAACCCTGATTATTCTTTCCCTTCTTGGAGACTGAGGAGTTAGGCAGTAAAGAAATGTGTTCATCCTTGTTTAACACAGTATTTTCCAAACTTGCTTGAACACAGAATGCTTTTGGTTCTGTAACATCTCTTGACATCTAAAATTAGTGTTCCTCAAATGACAGTTGGAGATCTAGAATAGGCAAATGTATAGAGACAAAAGTTTATTAATGGTTACCAGGGGCTGGAGGAAGGGGGAAGTGATTGCTTAAGGGGTACTGAGTTTCTCTCTGGGGTGATAAAAACACTTGGAAATGGATAGTGGTGACGGTTGCACAACATAGTAAATGTCATTAATGTCACTGAATTGTACGCTTAACAGTGGTTAAAATGACAAATGTTTAATTATATTTATTTTGCTACCATAAAAAAAGACAGTTTGGGAAAAGTCAACAGGTTCACTTAGTTTGAAGACACAGAGGAACTAAATTTGGAACTGTTTCTTGGAATTGTTTTATGCATTGGTCATGGCCTCGTTGGACACACATGTGGTCATTTTGACTCTTGGAGTTGAAAGGACTTTGGGAATTGAACTCAAACCCCACCATTTTACCAACAGAAGGAGTGCAGTGTAGGGAAATGAGAACCGATGGGGCTAGCAGTAAGAAGACCTACTTCAAATCCCATCTCAGCCAGTTATCAGCCTGGCAAGTTATTTCACCTATGCCACACCAGGTGTTGGAGGAATACACCTAGCATGCTGGTAGGCACTGGGTAGACCCTCAACAAACATGAGCTGAATCAGAGAAAACTATAAAGACCAGACCAATGAAGCGATGGATCCAATTACAAACTCACAATTGAGGCTCTGTTTTATTTTTATGACACATGTAAAGAAACATTGCAATATCAAATAAAGGAGAAATGCTGTCTGTACAACTTCATTCATTAGACAGTGAATACATTCTCTTGGTTGGCTAAGAAACATAGAACTATGAGTCTAGTAACCTAGTTTGCCTCCTTATTTCAGAGGTGACACTGATGCTCACTAAGTCACATGATTTGTTCAAGGTCACAGAACTATTAACCAGGTCCAGGACCTAAGTCACGAACAGCCTTCGATATGCAGATGACATAACCCTGCTTGCTGAAAGTGAAGAAGACTTGAAGCACTTACTGATGAAGATCAAAGACTATAGCCTTCAGTATGGATTACACCTGAACACAAAGAAAACAAAAATCCTCACAACTGGACCAATAAGCAACATCATGATAAATGGAGAAAGTTTAGAAGTTGTCAAGGATTTTGTTTTACTTGGATCCCAAATTAATGCCCATGGAAGCAGAAGTCAAGAAATCAAATGATATACATGTGAAAACTGGACACTGAGTAAGAAGAATTACTGTCTTTGAATTATGGTGTTGGCAAGGAATATTAAATATACCATGGACTACCAGAAGAACAAACAAATCTGTCTTGAAAGAAGTACAGTCAGAATACTTCTTAGAAGCAAGGATGGTGAAACTTTATCTCACATACTTTGGACATGTTACCAGGAGGGACCAGTCCCTGGAAAAGGACGTCATGCTTGGTAAAGTAGAGGGTCATCAAAAAAGAGGAAGACCCTCAACGAGATGGATTGACACTGGCTGTAACAATGGGCTGAAGCATAACAACAATTGTGAGGACGGCACACGACCGGGCAGTGTTTTGTTCTGTTGTACATAGCGTCCCTGTGAGTCATAACCAACTCGACAGCACCTAACAACAACAAGGGCTTAAGTCTTCTAACTCCAAGTTTGGGAGTTTCTCAGGTTCTGACCTCCTATCCATGTTCTCAGTGCCTGGCTGGCACAGTTAAGTGCCGCTACTAACCAGAAGGTTGACAGTTTGAGTTCATCTAGAGGTGCCTCGCAATCTGCTTCCAAAAAATCAGCTATTGAAAACTCTGTGGAGCACAGTTCTGCTTTGAAACACGTGGGGTCGCCATGAGTTGGAATCGACTCCACAGCAACTGGTTTTATACATATTCTCACCACTCCTAACACTGCCACTCTGAAGTGACATAATGTGGTGGAACAAGCCCAAACCCAAACCCATGGCTGTCAAGTTGATTCCAACTCATAGCAAACCAGTAGGACAGAGTAGAATTGCCCCATAGGGTTTCCAAGGCTGTAATCTTTATGGAAGCAGACTGCAACATCTCTCTGCTACACAACCAAGGGTGGCTTTGAACTGCCGACCTTTCAGTTAGCAGCCAAGTGCTTTAAGTATTGTACTACCATGGCTCAGTGGGACAAACAGGGTCTTCCTAAATCGACAGATTTGGATTTAAACCCTTGCTCTGCAAACCAGCGGCGATGTGATGGTGGCCAAGTGGCCTAAACACTTTGTGCTTCAGTTTGCTCATCTGTTGAACTCCCTTCACAGTGCTATTGAGAAGATAGAATGAAATGTTGTTGTTAGGTGCCGTTGAGTCGGTTCCAACTCATATGACCCTATGTACAACAGAACAAAACATTGCCAAGTCCTGTGCCATCCTCACAATCATTGTTATACTTGAGTCCATTGTTGCAGCCACTGTGTCAATCCATCTCGTTGAGGGTCTTCTTCTTTTTTGCTGACCCTCTACTTTACCTACCATGATGTCCTTCTCCAGGGATTGATCCCCCCTGATAACATGTCCAAAGTATGTGAGATGTAGTTTCGCCATCCTTGCTTCTAAGGAGCATTCTGGCTGTATTTCTCCCGAGACAGATTTGTTCGTTCTTTTGGCAGTCCGTGGTATATTCAATATTTTTCGTCAACACCATAATTCAAAGGCATTAACTCTTCTTCGGTCTTCCTTATTCATTGTCCAGCTTTTGTGCACTTATGAGGTGATTGAAAACACCATGGCTTCAGTCAGGCGCACTTTAGTCTTCAAGGTGACATCTTTGCTTTTTAACACTTTAAAGAGGTCTTCTGTAGCAGATTTGCCCAGTGAAATGCATTGGTTGATTTCTTGACTGCTGCTTCCATGGATGTTGATGGTGGATCCAGGTAAAATGAAATCCTTGACAATGTCAATCTTTTCTCCATTTATCATGACGTTGCTTATTGGTCCAGTTGTGAGGATTTTCATTTTCTTTATGTTGAGGTGTAATCCATACTGAAGGCTGTAGTCTTTGATCTTCATCAGTAAGTGCTTCAAGTCTTCTTCACTTTCAGCAAGCAATGTGTCATCTGCATAACGCAGGTTGTTAATGAGTCTTCCTCCAATCCTGATGTCGAGTTCATCTTCATATAGTCCAACTTCTCAGATATTTGCTCAGCATACAGATTGAATAAGCATGGTGAAAGGATACAACCCTGACACACACCTTTCCTGACTTTAAGCCATGCAGTATCCCCTTGTTTGTTCCAACGACTGCCTCTTGATCTATGTACAGGTTCTTTATGAGCACAATTAAGTGTTCTGGAATTCCTATTCTTTGCACTGTTATCCATAATTTGTTATGATCCACACAGTCAAATTCCTTTGCATAGTCAATAAAACACAGGTAAACATCTTTCTGGTCTTCTCTGCTTTCAACCAGGATCCATCTGACATCAGCAATGATAGCCCTCATTCCATGTCCTCTTGTGAATCCAGCTTGAATTTCTGGCGGTTCCCTGTCAATGTACTGCTGCAACCACTTTTGAATGATCTTCAGCAAAATTTTACTTGTTTGTGATATTAATGATGTTGTTCAATAATTTTTGCATTTGGTTCGATCACCTTTCTTTGGAATAGGCATAAATATGGATCTCTTCTGGTCGGTTGGCCAGGT
>NW_004443942.1:3281200-3320046 GCF_000243295.1 Trichechus manatus latirostris
TTTTTTTTTTTTACCCAGTATTGTGTAGTCTTACCCTTCACCAAAGTTACCACTTATCTATTGTCTATTTAGTGTTTTTCCATCCCCACCCCTCCCCTCCCTCGTAACCATCTAAGATTTTTTCTTTTTGTGTGTATACCTTTTCATGAGTTTTTATAGTAGTGGTCTCATACAATATTTGGCCTTTTGTGATTTGACTTATTTCACTCAGTATAATGCCCTCCAGATTCATCCATGTTGTGAGATGCTTCGCAATTTCATCATTGTTCTTTATCAGTGCGTATTCTATTGTGTGTATGTACCATAGTTTGTTTATCCATTCATTTGTTGATGGGCATCTAGGTTGTTTCCATCTTTTTGCTATGGTGAATAACGCTACAGTGAACATGGGTATGCATGTGTCTATTCGTATGACAGCTCTTATTTCTCTAGGATATATTCCTGGGAGTGGGTTTGCTGGATCATATGGTATTTCTATTTCTAGTTTTCTAAGGAAGCACCATATCATTTTCCAAAATGGTTGTACCATTTTGCTTCCCACCAACAGTGTATAAGAATTCCAATCTCCCCACAGCCTCTCCAACACTTGCTATTTTCTGTTTTTTGATTCGTGCCGGTAATGCTGCGGTGAGATGGTGTCTCATTGTGGTTTTGATTTGCATTTATCTAATGGCTAGTGATTGCGAGCATTTCCTCATGTGTTTGTTAGCTGCTTGAATGTCTTCTTTGGTGAAGTATTCACTTCCTTTGCCCATTTTCTAATTGGATTATTTGTCTTTTTGTTGTAGAGGTGTTGGATTTTCCTGTAGATCTTAGAGATTAGAACTTTGCCAGATTTGTCATAGCCAAAAATTTTTTCCTGGTCTGTAGGTTCTCTTTTTCTCTTTTGGTGAAGTCTTTTGATGAGTGTAAGTGTTTAATTTTTAGAAGATTCCAGTTATCTGGCTTGTCTTCTAGAGTTTGTATGTTGTTAGTTATGGTTTGTGTCCTGTTAATACCGTGTACTAGGGCCTCTAGAGTTGATACTATTTTTTCTACTATAATCTTTATAGTTTTTGTTTTCTTCCAAATTTCTTGGCATAGACAAGTGACAATTTCCAGCACTGCATCCATTTGTTGAAACATCTCAATTGGTTTTCCATCAACTCCTGAAGACTTGTTTTCCTCCAATGCCTTCAGTGCAGCTTGGACGTGTTCCTTCAGTACCATTGGTTCCTGATCATATGCTACCTCCTGAAATGGTTGAACATTGACCAGTTCTTTTTGGTATAGTGACTCTGTGTGTTTCTTCCATCTTCTTTTGATGCTTCCTATGTTGTTTAATATTTTCCCCATAGAATCCTTCAGTACTTCAGCTTGAGGCTTGAGTTATTTCTTCAGTTCTTTCAGCTTGAGAAATGCTGAGTGTGTTCTTTCCTTTTGGTTTTCTATCTCCAGGTTTGTGCATATGTCATAATACTTTGTTTTCTTGAGCCACCCTTTTGAAATCTTCTGTTAAGCTCTTTTGCTTCATCATTTCTTCCATTTGCTTTAGCTACTCAGTGTTCAAGAGCTAGTTTCAGACTCTCTTCTAACATCCATTTTGGTCTTTTCTTTCTTTCCTGTCTTTTTAATGACCTTTTGCTGTCTTCCTGTATGATGTCCTTGATGTCGTTCCACAACTTGTCTGGTATTTGGTCATTAGTGTTTAATGCATCAAATCTATTCTTGAGATGATCTCTAAATTCAGGTAGGCTATACTCAAGGTCATACTTTGGCTCTCATGGACTTGTTTTAATTATCTTCAGCTTCAATTTGAACTTGCATATGAGCAATTGATGGTCTGTTCCACAGTCGGCCCTTGGCCTTGTTCTGACTGATGATATTGAGCTTTTCCATTATCTCTTGCCACAGATGTAGCGATTTGATTCCTGTGCATTCCATCTGGTGAGGTCCACAAGTACAGTCACCATTTATGTTGTTGAAAAAACATATTTACAATGAAGAAGTCGTTGGTCTTGCAAAATTGTATCATGCGATCTCCCGCATCATTTCTATCACCAAGGACATATTTTCCAACTACCAATCCTTCTTGGCTTCCAACTTTTGCTTTCCAATCACCAGTAATTATGGCTTCCAACTTTTGCTTTCCAATCACCAGTAATTATCAATGCATCCTGACTGCATGTTCGCTCAAGTTCAGTCTCCAGAAGTTGGTAAAAATCTTCAATTTCTTCATCTTTGGCCTTAGTGGTTGGTGTGTAAATTTGAATAATAGTCATATTAACTGGTCTTCCTTGTAGGTGTATGGATATCACCCTATCACTGATAGCATTGTACATCAGGATAGATCTTGAAACATTCTTTTTGACGATGAACGTAATGCCATTCCTCTTCAAGTTGTCATTCCTGGCATAGTAGACCATATAATTGTCCAATTCAAAATGGCCAGTACCAGTCCATTTCAGCTCACTAATGCCTAGGATATTAGTGTGTATGTGTTCCATTTCATTTTTAATGACTTCCAGTTTTCCTAGATTCATACTTCATACATTCCATGTTTCAATTATTAATGGATGTTTGTAGCTGTTTCTTCTCATTTTGAGTCATGCCACATTAGCAAATGAAAGTCCTGAAGGTTTGATTCCATCCAAATCATTAAAGTCAACTCTACTTTGAGGAGGCAGCTCTTCCTCAGTCGTATTTTGAGTACCTTCCAACCTGAGGGGCTCATCTTCTGGCATTATATCAGACAATGTCCCGCTGCTATTCATAAGGTTTTCAATGGCTAATTCTTTTCAGAAGTAGACCACCAGGTCCTTCTTCCTAGTCTGTCTTAGTCTGGAAGCTCAGCTGAAACCTGTCTGCCATGGGTGACCCTGCTGATATTTGAATACTGATGGCACAGCTTCCAGCATCACAGCAGCACGCAAGCCTCCACAGTACAACAAGCTGACAGATGTGTGGAGGGAAATGAGATAGTGCATTAAAAAAAATTGTCATAAATTAATTAGGTGTAGGATAAATTTTATCCCCTTCTTTTTATTACTATTTTGAAGAGCTCTTCCTTACTTTTTCTCCTCAGGACAGGAATTCAAGTTTTCTCTGCTGTATGGCTGTTTGTCACTTTGGAGTGGTCCTTTATATTTGAGTAATCCAAAAACCAAAAACCCAAAGTAATTGCCATTGAGTTGATTCCAACTCATAGCAACCCCCATAGGGTTTCCAAGGCTGTAATCTTTACAGAAGCTGATTACAACATCTTTCCTCCATGGAGTCGATGGTGAGTTCCAACTGCCCACCTTTCGATTAGCAGCCAAGCGCTTAACCATTGTGCCACCAGGCTCCTAATTTGAGTAACAAGAATCTTTAAATATCAATAGAAGAAAAATGAAATTAAGTAAGTGAATTGCCTGTTCATGAAAAAAATGATGTTGAATTCTAAGGTTGTGCAATTGAGAAAAAGAGTGTGTGTGATTTTTCACACCCTGGGCTCTGTCTTCCAATAGGGCTTGTTGATGTGGAAATCAGGTCACCTCAGATGTAGGGACTGAAAGCTGTGTTCTGACTGCTGACTTGTCATCAGCTCTTGCCTAGTGGGACGGCCTCACTGACTTGGCCCTGATGCTCTCTCTGCCAGGCCAGTGGTGCAGACACCAGTATGTTTTCCTAGGAGAGTCAATTATTTAAGGCTGGCAGAGGGCTTGCTTCCCTTGATTGCCAGGCAGGACTTGGAGCATTTTGGAGACAGCGAGGCCCAGAGCAGGCTTACCAAGCTCTTTGGCTGCAGCACAAGAAGCATTTATTTATTCTGCCTGCTTTGAGACAGATGTCTTGCTTTACACATCTAAAGAGGTGTTTTCTCTTCTTTATCCCCTCCTCTCCATCCACCCTCTTCATCTCACTCACATGCCTTCACTCCAGAACTCATCTTTCACTGGACCATTGTGCCAACCACTAACTAGCCTCCCAGCCTCCTGTCTAGCACCCTCCCTGCTGGTCCTCTGCAGCCAGAGCCATTTTTCCAAACTGCATGTGTTGCTCCACATAAAGTCCTCGAATGGCTTCCTATGGTTTCCAGAAAAAAAAACCCTTTAGTCTGGAATTTGGGCTCCTCCAAATCTGTCTACTCTGTCTGTAACCTTATTTTATCCATGCCTCTCATTTATGTCTCCTTTACTCCAATTAGATTGAGCTTCTTGCCCTTTGTTTTTTTCTGCTCATACCCTGTTTTTTTAAGCCTCCAAGTCATTGGGGTGGCTATTTCCTCTGGAGGGCATTTTCCTCTCTTTTCACCTTCAAGAGCTTCACTCAGCTCAAATGTCAGCTTTTTTATGTCACCTTCCCGTAGTCCCTAGAATTAAGTCTCGTCTCCCTTGAAGTCTCATGCTGCTCTATTCACACTCTTCATAAACATTTGTAAAAATTTCCATCTCCTCCACCAGATTATGACTTCTTTTAGTGCTGGGCCTGTGTTTGTTCATTTCAGCATCTGCAGGGCTCAGTACAGTGTCTGAGCCATAGTAACTGCTCAGTGGATGGATGGAGAGATGGATGAATGGATGGATGGATGGATGGTCGAAGGAAGGAAGGAAAGAAGGAAGGAAGGGGAGAGAATTAGTGATTTATTCTATATATGAAATAGGTCCCTGGGTGGTTCAAATGGTTTGTGCTTGACTACTAACCAAAAGGTTGGCGGTTTGAAGCCACTGAGTGGTGCTATGGAAGAAAGCCCTGGCAATCTACTTCCATAAGTTTATACTTATTGTAAACCCTATGGAGCACAGTTCTACTCTGAAACATGTGGGATCGCCATAAATTGGAATCAACTCAATAGCAATGGCTTTGGTTTTTGGTCTATGGATGTGGTATAGAGAATGTACTCTGAATAGATTGGAAAGCTTGAAGTACAGTTAAGGACAACAATTTTGCCTGAGTTGGGGAGACTGTGGCTGATTTTGCGATAAAACAAAAGGAAGTTGATATATAAAAAGTCAAAAAAGGAAACTTTTTTTCTCCCCTCCCCGCAAGGACAAGTATGGGCTCCAGAGAAGTAATGGAAATTACAGAGGAATAAAGGAAAAAGAAGCCAAGCTCTCCCTGCCAAGACTCAACTGACTGAAAGTAAGGAAGGAATCAGGCTTGGAGAAAACCATTGCAGCAGAGAGGATGAGTAGAAGTCCAAAACCAGGAAAGGGATTTCACTATTCACCTCTGAATTTCCCAGAGCCAAGCACAGTGGCTGGCATACAGTAGGTGCTCAGTAAATTCTTACCAAATGAAATGAGGAAGCGTAATGTCCCAAGTGTTTCTAGTATCCAAGGGATATATACATTCTCCCCCAGGGGCAATGAGTGACCTGGGGAACTCCTTGTTCTTTGAACATCACTGAGAGAGAATTCCATGATCTCCATGGATGCCAGGTTGTACCTATGCGCTCAGATGACATTGGTTGATTTTTTTCTCCTATTAATGTTTTTGTGTTGATATCTTTCTCAAACACTATATGTTTGCGATTGCCCTAGGAGTAGAAGACTTTCCCCTCCTGTAAACAGAGCCTCGAGCCAAGAGAAGCAATCCATTTTCCTTGACAGTCTGCTTTTCTAGAGATTTACAGCCTTGGAAACCCTATGGGGGCAGTTCTACTCTGTCCTATAGGGTTACTATGAGTTGGAATTGACTCAACAGCAATGGTTTTTTGTTGTTTTTTAGAACCAGAAGAATTGGACACAACACTACAACTATGTTTCACTTCTCCGTGTGCAGGATTAGGGATCGAATCTCTGAGAATGGAGACTCAGCTCCAATTCTAAATAATTAAAAAATAAAATGGAATTTGAGATAAGGAAATTTCTTTACATAAGTTTTCTTGGTTACTGAGAAATGGCATGCTAGTGCTGGACAGATTCATTTGCTAAAGAATTCAGTCTGAGTTAGATTTTTTGGGTCTGTGATTAGAAAGACACTGTTATGCATTGAATTGTGTCCCCCCAAAATGTGTTATAAATCCTAACCCCAGTGTCTGTGGTTATAATCCCATCTGGGAATGGGTTTCTTTGGTATGTTAATGAGACAGGATTAGTGTAGGATGTGTCTTAACTCAATCTCCTTTGCGATATAAAAGAGATTAAACAAGCAAGCGAGAGAAGCTGAGATGGCGGAAACGAGATGCCAAGCCACATGAAGATTGTCCAGAAGCAGAAGCTCAGAAGAGATAAGGACCTTCCTCCAGAGCCAACACACAGAGAGAAAGCCTTCCACTAGGGCTGGTGTTCTGAATTCGGACTTCTAGCCTCCTAAACTGTGAGCAAATAAATTTATGTTTGTTAAAGCCATAAATACCCATAAAATACCCACTTGGGGTATTTATGTTCTAGCAGCACTAGATAACTAAGACAGATACCAACACAGAATCCTATTTCCATATCCTTCAGACATGGGGAGAAAAGGGACTCTGAAAGATGCTTGGCTTCTTTATTATAGTATTCATTAGGTCAACAAAAGCTTGTGAAGCATTTACTGTTTGCCACAAATTGAGTTATGCACTGGGGTCCCAGAAATGGAAAAATCATGGCCCCTGCTCTCAAGGAGCCTTGTGGGGAGAAAGATGTGCAAACAATCAATGGCAGTACCATGTGACCTGGGCTCTAGGGCCCACAGGGGAAGGGGTGGTGCCTCAAATTACTTGGGAAAATCATGGAAGTCTTCACAGAGAAGGAAGGCTTATGAGAAGGAAAAGTTTGCCAGATGGACAAAAGGAAGAGGATGTTCCAGGCAGAGGGATGGACAAGACTAATGCAAATAGACCAGTAAACTAAAAAAAAACCCATTGCTGTCGAGTTGATTCTAATTCATAGCAACCCTATAGGACAGAGTAGAACTGCCCCAAAGGTTTCCAAGGCGGTAATCTGTTACAGAAGCAGATTGCCACATCTTTCTGCAAATGAGTGGCTAGTAGGTTCAAACCTTTTGGTTAGCAGCTGAGCACTTAGCCACTGAGCCACCAGAGTTCCTTAAATAGACCAGTAGGAGGTATGAAAATAATGTAGATGTGAGATGCTGACAGGAAGTTTGAAAATGAATAATTGCAGCAAGGATGGAGAGATGTAGACAGATTTGAGATATTTATAGGAGATGGAATTGGATGGGTTGGATGATTGATTGGATACGAGAGAAGAGAAGACAGAGTCAAGGATGACACTTATGTTTCCAACTTGCATGACACCATTCACAGAAATGGGAAATAAATGTGGAGGGGTCAGACTTGGGGGCAACAGGATAAATACAGATTTACGTATGTCTTGGAGGACATTCAGGAAAAAATATCTGGATAGAATGGAGATACAAGTTTGGCAGTCATCCATGGGCAAATGGCAGAGCAAGCCACAGGAGAAATACATGGAGCCCTGATGGTACTCTTTGACGTAAGCAGCTGTGAGTGGGAAGGTTGTGAGACCTGGTGCGCAGAAGTCATCATCCATGCAGGCCCATTCTTTCAACTCTCGGTTTTCTGGGCTGCCCCTGGTAGGATCACTCCTGTCATCATTCACTGCTCCTGATTCTTGGCTCCCTGGCTTGTCCTTACCCTGAGTGGCAAAGGCAAAATTAGAGCTGCAAAATGGCAAACTGAGGTCACGGTGCCAGGGTCAAATTTCCAATAGCAGTGCAGAGGAGCACAGGCATCAGAGAACAGTGGGGTCATTGTATCACGGCTTCCTGGGTCGGGGGGCTAGAGGTGGCTCTCCACCAACTTCTGGAAGTTCTTCTGTGCTCAGTGAAGGGTTCAGCTTGGTGGTATTACTGAATAAGAGAAAGAATAAGCCCTTCATTGGCAACATGACAGTGGTAGGTAGCTTTTCCCACATATTGTTTAAGACCCTGTAGTGGCAACAGAGAAGGCCAGACCTACTACTTACTTACACTGTCTCTTCAGGGATTTTCTCTCCACAGAGAGTTACCAGGCAGCAAATATTAGGGTCTTCTGTGTGAGGAATTGTTGGCCAGATAAGGCTGTGGAGAAAACCTGCTGGGCAGACTGCATCAACACTGAAGATTTAAGATATCCCCATCTTCTGAGTGTCCAAAGCAAAATGAGGACAGGACAGAGGCGGCACGAAGAAGGCCTGAGCAACGTGGGGTGGAAGCTTAGGCCTCATCTTTCCTCAGACTCACCCATGAGGTCCTGATTTCCAAGCCTTGCGCTTCTGTGTGGAGAGTAAAGATTCCTTGATGAAATTTCAGGCCTGCGATAGTCAGACAAAGTTAGTTTTCTTCCTTTGACTTCAGATGTGTCACTTGTCACCTCTGAAGAGATTGTTGGGTGGGAAGAAAAATGTCTTCTGTTAGGAAAAAGCTTTAACCCATAACCATAACCCATCATTGTAGAGTTAATTCTGACTCACAGCAACCCTATAAGCTTTGCTGGGATTCAAATATTCACTTTCTCCTTCCCTCCCCCAATTGCCAACCCTAAAGACACAGACACCCTGCAAATCCCACACAGGATACAATGTCCTTTACTTGCCTGGACAGTCTGGACTGTTGTGCTGGCCACAGTGGGCTTCACAGAGCTGGGCCAGGTGGTAGGGAGGATAAATGGTTAAGGCCATGCTCTGACAATCACCAGCGGAGTGACTGGAGGCAAGCCCTTTAACTTCAGTGTGTCTTAGTATCTTTACCTGTCTGGGGGATGCCAGAGGCAAGAAGAGAGTTACTACACAAAGCTAGGTTTTTAAGGACAGGTACATTCAAAGAATCTGAGGTAGAGCCAGCAGCTCTTCCTCTTGTCCAGGCACGTCCTCCTGTCCCGTTCCCCAAATATATACACAGAATCAGAAGGTGCTACTACTGGGCTCCTTAAGGAGTGGAGTCCCAGAGTGTTACATAGATTACAATCTAGGATAGAGAAAGATAGGATGTAACTTTTATGGTCTCCTACCATGGGATAAAATGAGCCCTAGTGGCACAGTCATTAAGCACTCGGATGCCAACCAAAAGGTTGGCAGTTAGAACCCACCAGTCAATCTGCAGGAGAAAGATGTGGTAGTCAACTTCCCGAAGGCAATGGGTTTGGTTTCGAACATGGGACAAAGGAGCCCTGGTGGTGCAATGGCTAGGCACTCTGTGGCAGTTTGAACCCACCCAGTGGCTCCATGGAAGAAAAGACCTGGCAATTTGTTCCTGTAGAGATTACAGACTAGCAAAAGCTGTGGGGCAGTTCTACTCTGTCCTATTGGGCTGCTATGAGTCCGAATCAACTTGACGGTACTCAGTAACAACAACCATGGGACAGACACTATGCTGTGCACTTTTTCTGCATTACCTTATTTAACCTTCATAGAATTCTGTGAAGGAGGCTGGTGCTCAGAGAGGCCAAGACACTTGCTGAAGATCACTCAGCTAATAAGTGGTAGAGTCATGATTTGAACCCTGGTAGGTCTGTGTCCCAAGCTAGGCTCTTTCTGTCCCACCATGCTACCTCTGATAAAAGACATCTACAATTTGTGCTTTGTCCAACATTCTCTAGTCTGGGCTCCAACCAAGCTCATCCCCCTCTGGCTGACTTGCTTACAGTTCCCCGACACAGATTTCTAACACCCTGTTCTCATTTCTTAGGTCCCTGGGTAGTGCAAATGGTTAATGCGCTAGGCTGCTAACTGAAAGGTTGGCAGTTTGAGTACACCCAGAGGCACCTCAGAAGAAAGGTCTGAATATCTACTTCTGAAAAATCAGCCATTAAAAACCCTGTGGAGCACAGTCCTACTCTGACACACATGGGGTCGCCATTAATTGGAATCACCTTGAGGGCAACTGGTTTGGTTTTTGGTCCTCATTCCTAAAGCCCACTTCTTTGATTTCCACCATCTTGGTTTTCAACCCAGCTCAGTATCCAGTCCCACCTTCAGACTCTCCCCTTTATGCAGACTCCCTAGCCTGTAACATTTCTGATGGGTGACTTCTCAGACTCTATCTTAGACAATATGTTCACTTTCCATTTCCAGCTACCATCTTCAACTGGAGGAAGCTGACACTTCACATCCAGCTCTCTATGAGAGTCAGGGCTCCAGTGCTGGGTAAGGTAGCACCCTTTGGGATGAGCAAGCTGACCTGACCTTGGCACTCTCCTGTCATGCTCATCTCTAGGTAGTAGACCGTGCTGTGTTTTCTTTCTTTCTTTCTTTTTCAATTGTACTTTAGATGAAGGTTTACAGAACAAATAGTTTCTCATTAAACAGCTAGTACATATATTGTTTTATGACAATGGTTAACAACCCCATGACATATCAACACTGTCTCTTCTCAACCTTGGGTTCCCTATTACCAGCTTTCCTGTCCCCTCCTGCCTTCTAGTCCTTGTCCCTGGACTGTTGTGCCCCATTAGTCTTGTTTTGTTTTATGGGGCCGTCTAATCTTTGGCTGAACGGTGAACCTCGGGAGTGACTTCATTACTGAGCTAAAAGGTGTCCGGGGGCCATACTCTCAGGGTTTCTCCAGTCTCTGTCAGGAGAGTAATTCTGGTCTTTTTTTGTGAGTTAGAATTTTGTTCTACATTTTTCTCCAGCTCCATCCGGGACCCTCTGTTGTGATTCTTGTCAGTGTGCTGTATTTTCTGTTTGCCCATGTACGTCTCTGATTTTGGGTTGGAATATTTGATACTGTACTTTTACACAAATAAGGCACGGCTTCTACATTTGTTTGCCAACCTCGTCCTCCCCTATGAGGTATTTTTGTAATCGCACTATGCTAATTTTTTTTACATGTTGCTGTAGAAAAATTAGCATGGCGCACTTAAGAAAATACCTGGGGGTGGGGGGAGAAGGGCGCAGTTGGTAAATAAACGTAGAAGGTGTGTGTTATTTGCGTAAAAATACAGTACTCCTTCCACTTTGCTCTTAGCCTTTTCTAGAAACTTCCAAGTGTTGGCTGTGGCTGCCAGTCCATGATTTTGTCTCTTGAGTCATGGAAAGAATGTAGCCACAAGCCAGTGATTTACCTTTCTCTCTCATGCCTTCTCTTCTTTTCCTGCCCAGCCTGGTGCAACTGCAAGGGCAGAGAAGGTGTGGATTTGTAATAGACGCTGTGGATGCCTGGTCCATATACTCTCACCACTCACTACTTACACCAATGTCTTCCCTCTGCAAGTTTCTACAACTCTCTGCCCTAGAGGAGGTGGGAAGTGCTGGAGAGTTGAAACCCCTGGGAGTCTTCAGCCAACAAAGCCTGGGGCTAGGAGGATAAACATCCCAACTTCCTCATCCCTCAAGTGGAATCACCCTGAGGTGTCTCCAGTGGGATCAAACCTCAGTTCTTCACAGCAGTAACCTGTTCATTCAATGGTTTTTCTCACCTAAAATTGCTTCCTGAGGCTGCCATTAACAAATTACCACAAAGTGGGTGGCTTAAAACAACAGAAATTTTTTATCTCGCAGTTCTGGAGGCCACAAGTCTGAATTCAGGGCCTTATCAGGGCCATATTCTCTCTCTTCGTGAAGGCTCTTGGGGAAGACCCTTCCTTGCCTCTTCTAGCTTCTGGTAGCCCCAGGTGTTCCTCGGCTTGTGGCAGCAAAACTCCAGACTCTGCCTCCATCTTCACAAAACGGTCATCTGTCTGTGTCATCTTGTAAGGACATCACTCGTATTGGATTAGGGTACATCCTACTCTAGTATGACCTCATGTTAATTTAACTAATTACATCTGCAAAGACCCTATTTCTAAATAAGATCACATTCACAGGTGGAGGGGTGTGAAGGCTTCAGCATCTTTTAGGGGGACACAATTCAACCCCGGGATCAATAGTGGGTTCACCCCTCAAACTACTTGTACTTAAATCCTTCTTAGGATCTGCTTCTGGAGGAACCCAGCCTAAGACAGGGTTCTAGGCTGATGTTCTTGGTGGCTACGGCTTCCGCCTGACTCCTTTACAACAGTCGCCAAACTCCCACAGTAGTTTCAAGACCCAGTACACACGACAAAGCTCCAGCGAGCGTGGGAGTAAAAAAGATAATGTTTAACATTGTCATCTTTAATGAAAGCAAGTTATAGAGCTAATAATACTGATATTTTCAATGGACCAAATTAAATTATGCTTCCCATCTTGTATCTTAATTAAAGGGATGAAAACGGTTTCAAATTTTAATTAGCAAGTATGTCTCGAAAAGACTTGAATTAATATGGGAGGCATCACCATAGGAGAGCAGCCCTCTGCCAAGATTTATGAGGCCAGAGGGAGCACAGATAACGGAGTGCAGTTTCCATTGGAAATAGAGCAGCCACCGCTGGAACTCGAAAACTTGGCTCCTCAAGTTTTCTGAAAGGATAAAGGCAAAAGCCTGGTCCGTAGCTGGGAGACATGACCATTCTATTTTCTAGAAGGGTCCACTTTCTATACGTAGATCTTCTTTAAGACATTTGAACACAGGATCTAGAAAATGTGAGAGTGTCAAAGATGGTAGGGACAGAGAATGCCTGCTAACGATGTCTCTACTTTGGCTTGTCCTCCCGGATGTGAGTTCCTGGGGTTTCTGTAAGCCTTGTTGGCAGAGCCTGAGAACAAAAGAGGCTTTGCCCATGGGGCTGGCCTAGCAAGGGCTGCAAATAAATGTCCTGGGTGGGTTTAGCAGAGAGGCCAGACACTAACAGCTGTTTGGTTTTCCTCTGCCTGAAGAGAAAAATGGTCTGGGGCATTGCTTGCTCGCTCCCACTGAGTGTGTAAGAACTGCTGCAGCCATGTCTGCAAGGACGTTTTTTTTTTAAGTCTGATTTTTAAAAAATTCACAAGTAATACTCATTGGGAAAAACCAAACCAAACCAAACACCAACCTGAAACCACATCCTGTATAAGCAAAGAAGAAAATTCAAAACAAAACAAAAATGTAATCTCACCACCTGGAGATAATCACTGCTAACATTTTTATGTGGTTTCTTGTGGATCTCAGTGGCCCTGTCTGCCTGCTGGCAGCGAGTTACCTAGGTAATGTTTCTGAGCCTACCCGGCAGTAGCGGTGGGTGGGGTACAGGGCTCATAGTCTCCTGCTTCTTCTGGTTCAAGACTCTTGCCCCAGTCTCAATTTGTAATCCCCTCTCACTATTTTGCCATCGCTCCTGTCAGCTGTTCCAGTTTTTTCGGGCTTACTTTATCCCAGCCATGAGTAAGCCCCTCCTCCTTCGTTCCCCAGAGCACAGATAACACTAGCGTATCGTTGTATGTTATAGCTGTCGTTGTGTTGGCCCCTGACTCACGGCGACCCCATAAGCAGACTTTTCATTGTCTGATTTTCTGGAAGTAGATCACCAGGCCTTTGTTCCTTGTCTGTCATAGTCTGAAAGCTCTGCTGAGACCTGCTCAGCATCATATCAACACGCGAGCCTCCACTGACAGACAGGTGGTGGCTGCGCGTGAGGTGCCTTGGCCAGAAATCAAATGCAAATCTCCCTCAAGGAAGGTGAGAGTTCGACCACTGAACCACCACTGTCCCATAATGACCTTAATTAAGGGGTCTGGGCGAAACATGATTTCAGCATGGAAAAACGAATATTACCCACCACCATCTCTACCTCAAGGAATTTTACTGCCTCTCTCCGTTTGATCTGAGACCTGCCACGGTTTTACTTAGCTCTGCTCTCTCTCCCCAGACTCTTCTTTCATCTCCTCTCTTCATTGCCCCATGCAGCCCAAATCTCTTTCTTCTCTGATCCCTCTAGAATTCCCATTATTTTGTTATGAAAAATAATTTAGTTCCCTTTTTATTGCAACCTCTTACATACAGACTAGCCCAGGGCTTTCCTTTCCATATAAAGGCCAAGGATTTTCTAAATCAAACAGTCTTCTACTCTTGAAATGAGTTCGCCATCCCTCTAGAAGGCAGAAAGGGCAGTAGCAGTTCAGTGGTAGAACTCTTGCCTTCCATGCTAGAGACCCAGGGTTCAGTTCCTGGTCAGTGTACCTCATGCACAGCCACCACCTGTCTACCAGATAGCGCTTCGTTCAGTTGTGCCTGGGGTCCGCATGAGTCAGGGGCTGACTCAATGGTAGCTAACAACAATCAGAAGGCAGAAGTAAGCAGTTGGAAATTTTATTTTCTTCTTCCCATTAAATAAAAAGTCTTCAATGAATATTCTTTTTAGCTGAATTGTGTGTGTGTGGGAGTGTAACATTTAATCGTATCTTTAGACTCAATTCTTAGAAGTGTAAGTGAATGTCTAGGTGAGAAAGTATAATTTGAAGACTTTTGACGCATTCTGCCAAATTGCCATGGAGAAAAGTGGTACCATTTCACATTCCCTCCAGCACTGCTACGAGAAGCTCTGTTTCCCCTTAACCTGCTCATTTAAAGGGAAAAAATTAGCCATGATGGGTAAAAGTCACACCTCTATATTGATATAGTTTAGAAAGATGTTTCAAAGACATGTGTGGGCAGAGCCTGGGAAGCAAATCCCATCTGTCACCTATTTGACATCAAGCTTCCAAATGGAATCATAAGTTCTGCACAGCCATTTATCAAAGAATTTCCAAATGCCGCTTTCCAAATTGCATCAGACCATTTCTGCATATTAGTGTGATTCTGTTACTAATGTATGTATTTTTGCTTCTTTCCCAAATTTTCATCTGAAACTCTAATAAACCTGCAAGGTGATGCAGCTCCCTGGGAGAAAAACAATTCAGTTACTTTTCCCCATGGTCCATGATGGTGTCCTTGAGAGGGTCATGTACAAGTCAGAACCGCTATCAGGTCTTTTGCTACCTTGATTGCTAAATTTTTGCTCTAGCCCAGTTCTTGACCCCTACTCCCTCTTGCTCTGGGCAGAACCTGCTCCTGCTCTTTTGGATTTTTCCTACCTGAAGACAAGAGAACTTGCTTTAGGGGGTTTGGCCCCTTGCTTTGCCCAGAGGTTTTATCAATGGTAGACTCCAGGACCCAGAACTAAGTTAGGAGTTTTTGCAGATGTGGCTCAGGGCAGGGAATGCAGGATGGTCAAACCAATTCCGAGTTCTTCAGGAAAACTTGTCTAAGTCTATGACCATTTATGCCAAATTGTTTGCGGCCTTCCAGGAGTTGCAGCTCTTGGATGCCTTTGAGCATCACTGCCCTATGCAGACCCTCAAACTCTGAGCCCACATGGGCTTGAATTCTAAAGAAAGCTTTGAGAGGGCTTCGGGTTACTCATTCTGCCATCCTGTATTCTTCTCCCTGTCCCCAGGCCTGAGCTTGAAGACAGATGTCACTACCAGTTGGACCCTGAGGGCTTGTTTGGCAGTTGTAGGAATGTGGGGAGCATTTTCCCCACTGAAGAGTAGTGCTTTCCTGTGGTGGATGACTTTGTCTTTCTAGCCGAGCATGGGGCTCACCGGCTGGTGTTAGCTCTACTTCTGTCTTTGGCATATATATATATGTGTGTGTGTGTGTATACACATATATATATGTATATTATATATATGTATATATACATATATAGTATATGTATACATGTATATATATGTACACACACACGTATATATAGTGAGAGAGTGAGGGATTTATATCAAGTAAATGGCTTACATGGTTGTAGAGGATAGACAGTCCCAAGTCTATATGTAGATCAGGTGTCAGGCTGGAGGCTTCCCTGACTCATGTAGCTGCAGGGGCTAATGAACCCAAGATCAGCAGGTCAGCTAACAGGCTGCTGGCTCACATGCTGTGGAGGCTGATGAATCCAAGATGGGTAGGTGAGATGGCAGGCTGCTGGCTCAAGTTCCAAGAACTGGATTTCAGAAGATGATGAGCCAAATGCAGGATCCAGAGCAGAGCAAAGCCAGTGAGCTTTGCCAGAGAATTCATATATATTGGATGCAGGTCACACCCCCAAGGAAACTCCCTGTCAACTAATTGGCTGCTCATAGCAGATCTCATCATGGAGGAGATTTTATTATATCAGATCTCATCATGGAGGTGATTACATCACTATATAACTGCCAAACTAAACCATAATGGCCAAACCACTGAGAACCATGGCCCAGCCAAGCCGACACAAAACCTTAACCATCACCACCTCCGACCCATTAAACCAGGCTCCCCTTACCCCCAGGCCCTCAAACGGGAGCCGTAGTCCTTCAGGATGTCAGCAGCAGGGTAGGTGTGAGGCAGATCTTGGTTCTTGGCTCTAACACTCACTCATTATACTAGGAATTCATTCAACATTTCTGACCCTCAATTTCCTCAACTGTAAAATGGAACAGGACGACACTGCTTTTCTCAAGCTTGTGAGAAATAGATGACGGCGTATAGAGCATACGGCCAAAACAGCCTTGGGCACAAGTGGTGGCACCACATTTTCTTGCCCCTTATTCTCTTTTTTCTTTTTCCCGTCCACCTTCTGGGGTAAGGGTCATTGTTACCACAGAGAAAAGAGATGGTGTCTCTACAATGTGGTAATATAGCAGTTCTTTTTAAGAGGCAGTCCGTGTGAGCAAGAGGAAGATTGACTTCATGCTTTGTTCTGATGGTCCAAAAGCCCTACGACTGCCCATCCCCCATTAAGTGAGATATGGGATGGAACTAAAAGTCTATAATTCAGGACCCTGGGGATTCAGCAGGAAGTAAAAGACTGAGGGGATTGTGGGAGAGAAGTGACACCTCAACGTTCATCTGAGACGCTTTGTGTGCTGAGAGAGGACAAAGAGAAAGGGAAGAACCGTTTTTGCTCTGCTTTGATTCTCTGTGCACATGCAGAAACATTTTATTATAAATGTCTACTCTTGTAATAGGCTGTACCTACAGAACTTACCAGAATTTGCAGGCATAACTAAGGGACTGCAGACAGGAGATGCTTGATAAGTATTCATTCTCTCTCCTCTTATTTCCTTCTCCTGGAGACAGCACTCTTAAACTTAGCTTTCTCCCTTCAGCAGCAAACTGCCACTTAAGTCAAAGCTTGCCTCTCGACCCTATTATAGCACAGAAATCCAATACTCCAGCCATTCCCTGTTATTGTCCCACGACTGGGTTAATGTGGGGCGCTGTGTGCCAACTTCAAAGCTGTATTTGGGATGATTGTGGCAGAAAGGATGGTTAATGCAGTCATGATTCAGAGCTGAGCTGACAGTTGGGGGAAGGGGCAGAAATAGAAGGATAATCCTTGGTAAATTTAGTTGGCGTCTACTTTTGATTATAAGTATCACACAGGGCCGATTTTTAGTCATCTCTACTCCAAAGCAAAAATCAGGACTTGTGGAGGCTTATCATTTTCTGACAGTCACTATGGATTTCGGTAGGTTTAAACAACTCACAGACGACAATGAATATGCAGACAGATGTTAATTAGGGCCTCTGTTCATCCTCTTGCCCCCGCTGTGTATATTAGGCCACAGTGGAGGTGTAAGTATATTCCTCCCAGACCCCCAACCCTGAGCGCCTACTAGCCTATCCCCAGGCTGCCTTCCCCAACCTCCCAAGACTATCAGGGCTTGAGTCACTTAGACAAGAGCTAAGGTCAGCCTTCCTCCACCAATGAGAGGGTCCCCCCACACACAGCCCTCTGATTAATTAACTGAGTTCCGCTAAGGGCCTTTTTGTGGATGGATGGAGGAAAGTATATAGCCCTTTAAACATGCTTAATGAAGCTGGATGAAATATTGAACTCCTTAGCAAAGGGCTGGGCCTGGAGGGCAGGCTTGTGGCGTATTTGCACAACATGCTCTGTGTTTGCACGTTTGAAGTGGGATCAGTCAGTCTGGGGGATGCCTGGTATTTCTCGCATTAGACGCATTCTTGCACAGCACAGCCTGGTTAGTGGAGTGCTCTGGGGACCATGGCCCTCTCCAGGACTCTCCTTGTAGATGAGCCACGATCCCACTGCTCAGAAGGGTTGGCTGGCTGCTGTCAAGCAAGGGATACAAGATGTACAGGCAATAGTGGTTTTAGTCAGGAACAGTCAAAAGTGATATTTGAAATATTTAACAACAGGGATAGCAGAGGCTCCGACTAATCAGAGAAAGCAAAAGCCATAAACAACAGATACGGTTGTTCTGGTGGGTATTGGTTGAAATCGTCTGTGGAAGAATTTATAGTTTGCAAAGAGTGTTCCATGTATTTCCCCACTTGCTCATAGCCACAATTCCATGAGATGGGTTTGGATACTTTCCTCATTTTAGGATGGAGAAACTGAGGTTCAAAGAGATTATATGCCGTCCCAAGGCCACATGGCTAATGCAATGGCTGGAAGCCAAGCACCCTCCGCGCTCTTTCCACCATATCATGCAGCCTGTATCTATACAGATGCTTGGGCTAAGGTTGAGGATGATCAAGAGAAAGTCACCCAGTTGAGGCTGGACTGCCAACTGCCACCTCAGGGCCAAGGTGAGAGAGAGCAGGGAGGGAAGGAGTGGGCGGCAAAACTCTGGGATTTGTAGTCGAGTCCCCGCGGAGCCAAATGTCCAGGGTGTGGGCCTTTTTGTGCAATCTGCTCACAAAGCCCTGTGATCCTATGGGAGGTTCAGAGGAAGGGAGATTGCACAGAGTAGACACAGAGAGGAGTGTTCTTGGAAGACAAGGACTTGGGTGTTTATTTGGGAGGTGATCCTAGGAAGTACAGGGAGGAAGCTGGGAAAGTTAGACAAGGCAGGAGAAAGTCAGTAAAGTGAACATTAATGAACGAGTTACCATTGTGGGCAACTGGGGCTGCATCACCTGGGGACCTTCTGATAACCACGTGGACCTTGCCTCAGAACTGGGCCAGTGGAAGACAGGGTGAGACAGAACCCCCACAGTGCTGTATTGTTTACCTGGCTTCCTCCCCTACAGTGTTGTATTGCAAAATAATTTCCTTTACTGGACTCCCCCCATCAGCTTTGCATTTGAATCCTGCTTTTGCTTGGAGGTTATATGTAAACCCCATTGTGCCTGCGTAGTATGATTAAGAATGTTGCTGACGTAACCCGTATGAACTCTCTACTTGTAAACCCTTTTAAAAGTAACCTGCCTGCCCGCCCTTGGTGAGAAGTCTTGGCAGCAGTAAGCACTGACTGACTCCATTTCCTTGGACAATGAAATAAAGATGCCTTTTTTGTTCTCCCAGTAAGAGTCATGCCAAGTAAGAACCTGGGCTTTCCACCCAGTAACAAGGGAGGCTGGGGCAACTATTTGCTCACTGCCACCTCAGTGAGGGTCCCCTTCTCCCCTGGGCACTAATTTCCCTCCACTTCACAGTCCTGCCTGGTGCCTCAGAGCAAGCTCTCAGGATGTCAACCAAGCACTCTGCCAGAGAAGACAGACTGGGTGCTGGGGGTGAGTTCTGGGCACTGGCTTCGCAGCTGCAGGTGAACTCAGGTGGGCAGGAGGAATATGGGATCCACAACACCTGCTACACTCATGGACCCCAAAGGATCCCAGGAAATAGGCTTCTGTCTTTTTGGGCTCATTTTCTCAATGAGAGTGAGACCTGTATGTTTTAGGCCTATACCCATGCCCAGGACTGTACTCAGTTTTCTAGGAAACTCAGAGACTGTACCTCTCCACCCTCTGACTACATCATCTGTCAGCTTGCCATAATGTGGTAACTTGCATGTTGCTGTGATGCTGGAAGATATGCCAGTGGTATTTCAGAACAACAGAACAAAATGCTGCCCAACCCTGTGTCATCAGATACCAGCAGGGCTGCCCATGGTGGATAGGTTTCAGTGGAGCTTCCAGACTAAGACAGACTAGGAAGGAAGGCCTGGTGATCTACTTCCAAAAATTAGCCAATGAAAACCTTATGGATCACAACAGAACATTGTTTGACTCGCTCACTTTGGACCTGTCATCAGGATGGATCAATAGCTGGAGGAGAACATCATGTTTGGCGAAGTAGAGGGCCAATGAGGACAAGGGAGATCCTTTGTGAGATTATTGGCACAGTGGCTGCAGCAATGGACTTGAACACGCCAGCAGTTGCCGGGGTGACGCAGGGCTGGGCAACATTTTGTTCTGTTGTACTTCGGGTTGCCATGAATCAAAGTCAACTTGATAGCAGCTAACAACAACAACCTTCCAACTACAAAATGTCAGTGTTTGGACTTCCCTTTAAGGAGCCCCGGTTGCATGGTAGTTAAAGCACTCAGTTGCTAACCAAAAGGTCAGTGGTTTGAACCCACCAACAGCTCCACAAGAGAAAGATGTGGCAGTCTGCTTCCATGAAGATTTACAGCCTTAGAAACACTATGACACAGTTCTACTCTGTCCTATAGGGTTGCTATGAGTCACAATCGACTGGACAGCAGTGGGTTTGGATGTCCTTTACTTATATCCTATGACTTATTCTGGGAAGCCTCCTCAGTGGGAGGGAGCCCTGCTTATGGCTTTGGTGAGAAATACCACCACCCCCCCAAGACTGACAGGCCCCCTCTGTAACCCACACCTTTGCCTGCCAGAGGGCCTGGTGAGACATCTGACAAATACAAAATGTTTTAATTTTGGAAGCCATTGATCTAGAGCAAGTTAATAAATGGCACCTGTCTGTCCAAGCATTGTTTGCCATTCATCTTGCCTTATCTGAGCTCCAACTGCATCTAGATAGGAACTGTCTCAGCCCTCAGGGACAGATTATCTGTAAGGCCCCTTGCCCCAAGTGAAGAGGAATTGTCCCTCCAACTTGTTAATGACAAGGGCAGTGCCTCTGAGGATGACTCAGGGGCCAAGGATGGGAGAAAGTTGCAGGAAATTGCCTGGGGAGTGGCTGAAAATAAAATCCTTTTGTTCTCGCCTCACCCCTACTGCAAGGGTTAGTTTCCTGACACATTTAAGTGGTGAGTTGACGACTGGACTCTTACCCACTCACAAACCTCAACAGGTTACTTCGTTTATGTAAAAAGTGCTGGGCCAGGGTTCATCATGGGAGTCTGGGGCTTGCCTCTACCTAGCTACGTGAACCTAGGCAAGTCATTTGACCTCTCCTTTCTTATATCAACCGAACCAGTTGCCATCAAGTTGACTCTGACTCATGGTGGCACCATGTGTGTTGGAGTAGAACAGTGCTCCATAGGGTTTTCTATAGGTGGTTTTTCAGAAGTAGATAGCCAGGCCTTTCTTCCAAGGTGCTTCTAGGTAGACTGAACCTCCAAACTTTTGGTTAGCAGCTGAGTACATTAACTCTTTGCACCACCCAGGGACTCCTCTTTTATCAACCCACCTATAAAATAAGCACAGATGTCCCTGCCCTGCTCTATCTCATTAGACTTCTGGAGAGAGTTGAGGCAGGATAGCTCTAAGAAAAGCAGAAGGAACCATGGGAAGGCATTTTATTTATAAATCAGTGTGAATGAGTCAAAGTCAAGAAAACTTGTGTAGGATTAGCAATATTGGGCAGAATGACTCACCTACAGCCCTGGGGTAGAATTTTTGTGTTAACCCACCTGAATAGAGACAAGAGTGTACCAACAGAAGGGATGAGGTCCAGCAGAGAAGCTGGGCTTCAGAAAGGAGGGTAGTTATAGCATATCCCCACTTCTGCCTCAGGGAAAGGAGTTTTAGGTCTGGCCCTAAAGAGAGGTCTTCAGCATAGTTCCTGGATCTTAGTAGAAATAATCCTCCCGCCTTCCTAATATTTCTCTTGCCTTATTCTGACACACCAAGCAACCCTCTGAAGAATATTTTGGCCTCACTGCTGTGAAGGGGTGTCCTGGTATAGTGGGCATCTATTGGATTGGCTGCCCAACATGTATCACTGCATTGTGGTACCATGTTCAATTTCCCTCTTGGCATCCACCCTTTCCCCTTCTCTCAGCCCTTGTGCTTTGGAAGAGGCATCAACTCTTTGGGCTTAGGGGTGGAACATGGGACATGGCCTGAGGCAATCAGAACATAACATTCCTCTGCTGGCCACAGGGATTTGTTTGGGGATGGATCCAACAACCAACATGTTGCTGTTGAGTTGATTCTGACACATAGTGACCCTATAGGACAGAGTAGAAATGCCTCATAGTATTTCCAAGGAGCGCTTGGTGGATTTGAACTGCCGACCTTTTGGTTAGCAGTCATAGCTCTTAACCACTAAGTCATCAGGGTTTCCTGGGGATGGATAGGTGACCTAATTAGAACCAATGAGATGTAATAAGATACTTATTGGGGCTTCCAGAAGAGAATCTTTCACTCTTGCCAGCCAGACCTGAAGCTGAGAAGATGTGGTCCTGGAGGGGCTGGAAAACATCTTGCCATGATGTGAAACCTAAGATGGAAGCTAACGTGGTGGAAGATAAGAGCCCACAGAAGGAAAAATTGTGACCTGATGATACCATTTGAATCCCGGATCCAGCTTTACCTGAAGCTTAGCCTTGGACTTAACCTTCAGACTTTCAAGCTTTGAAAGCCAATAAATTCCTTTCGTGCTTACATCATTTTGAATTAGGATTTCTGTCTCTTGCTACTGAAAGGGCCTCAACTGAAACACCTGGACAAGAGACAGTACCTTTATAAATAGTTAGGTTGGCGTTCTCACTTTGTACTGGTGTCTTTTGAGCCCCAATAGTGTGAGGTCGCCCCGGAATGATTAATAATTTTGGGGTGCACTGAAAAAGTCCACTTTCAGAACTTGGATGGCTGAGAACTTGGCGAGGGTATAACCCACCTATGAAAGGTCCTGCCTGAATTACCAGCACTGTGGTCACTGTGGATGGCACCTTATTTGTGTATCCTCCAAACCACTAACATGCCCTTCTTTTATGATGAGACTGGGGAAGGCAACAGGTGCTAGGTCATGTATTATTCATTCATTTTTTCTTCAGGCATCCTTTAATTTATTTAACAAATAAATAAATGAGGGAATTATAAACAACATGTCTAGGAGCTCTGGTGGTGCAAAGGTTAAGTGCTTGCTTGCTAACCGAAAGGTTGGCGGTTTGAACTTACCCAGTGGCTCTGCAAGAGGAAGACTTGGTGATCTGCTTCCATAAAGATTACAGCCAAGAAAACCCTGTCTGGCAGTTCTACTCTGACACATGAGGTTGCAATGAATTGAAAATTGACTTGACAGCACACAACAACAACAAGTCTAGTAAAGTTGACTGAGTCAGGAGTTATATTCAAAATATTGCATTTAATGACCAGTGTGGTATGCTACAGAAACTGCAATTCCGGAAAGTAGCTATACAAGGGCAGCTCTGGGAGGTGCTGGTCTGCTTCAGGAGCCTCATCCCAACATTTGCCCTCTGGGCACTGTCTCTCTCACCCGGGCCCTAGCCAGGAGACATGTGGGCAATGGGGTTGGCTGGCTGATGGCAGAGGGTCATTGGGGAAGCACAGAACTATTCCAATGTTGTAATAGCTGGTAGGGCTTTAGTAGGAGTCCCTGGGCAGTGCACACAATGTGCTTGACTGCTAACTAAAAGGTTGGAGGTTCAAGTCAAACCAGAGATGCCTTGGAAGAAAGATCTGGTAATCTACTTCTGAAAAATCAGTCATTAAAAACCGTATGAAGCATAGTTCTATTGTTACATACATGGGGCCACTATGAGTTGGAATCAACTCCACAGCAACTGGTTTGTGGCTTTATTGGTGAATACTGGCTGCATTTCAGACCTGAATGGACAGCAGGTATTGCAGGGCTTTGCATGCCAAGTTGAGGAATCTTTATTCTATCCTGAAGACAACGGAGAGCCTTTGGTGGTATTAAGGAGACTGCTATGACAACATCTGTGATTTAGAAGCATGTTTCTAGTGACGGTATGGAAGATGATTGGATGAGGGACCAGAGACAGGTAGCCTGGAAAGAAGGTTGGTGGCAGTGGTCCAGGCAATAGATGGAGGTCCATGTTGGAACAGTCTTTTCCCTTTTAGGGGCTACTGAACCCAGAGGCTTGGAAGGACGTGACTTTGAGATGACATGTGTGAGTTAATTGAGTTTCTGAAGGAGCTGATGCTTTTTCTGACGGTGTGGGGTAAGAGCTGGCTGTTTTATGCAGTTCATTTTCTATTGTATTTAGGGAGTTCCTGAATGCTCCCAGGAAACCTGCCCTGGAAGATATTGCCCTCCGTTCCTTAACTTGGACTCTCCCCTGGTATTCTGAAAATCTTCATTTGCTGATATATATCAGCCAGCAGCTGCTGAGCAATTTAAGCTTTGACTATCTCTACTTGAAAGGCTTTAGATAAAGTTTTCTGAAGAATGCTTGTTCCTTCACAGCTAGAGAGCAGGGCATTTAAGTAGCTTAAGCCCTCAACCAATCATATTCCACTAGCAATCCTGAGAGAGTCCCTGAATATTAATTTCACTACTGGAATGAGTAGGTCATCAACCTCTGGGAAATTTATTCATCCAACATTTCCCAAGCCCAAACTGTGCACCAGGTACTAGAGATGACAAAGAGAGGCTGCAGGAACTTCCAGAAGTTTCCTCTGCTCCTTTCCCCACCAGAACACCACAGAACACTTTGCCAGCCCATAGATGGAAGTGGTCTGGGCAAACCCAACACCTCTATTTGATTTCGCTGTCAGGCAAAGCCTGATATGCCCCTGGGCAGAGTCAGGGACCAGGGCAACTCAGGGGTTCCAGGAATTATTCCCTTCCAGATTGTCTTTCCTCTGTTTCCCTAACATAATTCTTCTATGCACCCAAAGACCATGGTTCTATGAGGCCACAGGCCAAAGCGAGCACCAGAGTGTGTTAGGTCACTTCTGTTATTCCTGAATGTCAGAGAACAGCACTCCTGCAAAGATCCTCTTTAGTGCACCCGTGACGTCTTTTGCAGACCTTGGGAGTAGTAACTGCTTAAGGGCCCAAATTGGCCACTCAGCTCACACGAGACTTTGACAGTGGGGATGGTTTTGCAATTAAGCACGCAATATGGTTTTTTGCCGATAATCCCCTTGCTGCTGCTAGGAAGCAGATGCAATGCTGCTTCTCACTGGAGAGCTTTCTTTTTAATTCAAAGCTGGGCTCTTAAAGAAGACAACTAACTCTTTTGTACTGAACGTTTAAAAACTAAAGTTGTAAAGGACAGCTTTTGAACACAAAGCCAGGGTAGTTACCTCACCTAGAGTCTTCTGATAGCCTGTCCTGCTAGGTGTGGGTGACAGGAGGTGGCTAGTGGGGAGGAATTGTTGAGCTTACAAGGGGAAATAGAAGGGGGCCAAGAATGAGAGAAAGGCAAGACACATTCAGCAAGAATTTCAATTGCCCTGAGGGCCAGTCCTGTTGATGGGAACAAAGAGATCGAGCAACTTCCCTTCAGACACTCAGGGATGCCGACTGACCTAAGAAAGAATCTGCTGGAATCCTAGATCACAGTTAATGCTAATGATGTTGTTGTTGTTAGTTGCCATTGAGTTGATTCCGACTCATGGTGACCCCGTGTGTGCAGAGTAAATCTGTTCCATAAGAGTTTCAAGGCTATGAAGCAAATCACCAGGACTGTCTTCCAGGGTGCCGCTGAGTGGGCCTGGACCACCAACCTGTAGGTTACTAGTTTAGTGCTTCGTCATTTGTGCCACTCAGGGTAGTTAACACTTACATTGCACTTACTATGGGTTAGGCATTATTCTATGTTCTTTGCAAGTATTAACCCATTTAATTTTCACAGTGCCCTATGAGATAAACACTATTATTATTATTACCGTTTTCAAGATGAGGAAATTGAGGCAGAAAGTGGTTAAGTAATTTGCCCAAGTCACAGAGTAATGAGTGGTGGAGCTCGGATTCGAACCCAGGGAATGGAGAGCCTATGCTGATAACTACTGTACTAGAAAGGGGTCTGAGGAATGGGCTCCAACCCACACTAGCGGGATCTGGTGCTCGGACCCTTGATTTTTTTATTTTTTTCCACCTATACCATGGAGGTGGAGGGGTGGATAATAACGGGTTGTGATGAGAGGTGAGTGAGACAGCGTAAGGAGAAGTGCTTTGTGGGCTGCAGGGCTCTGTGTACACA
The DNA here is from genome assembly GCF_000243295.1 of Trichechus manatus latirostris. Classification (NCBI taxonomy): domain Eukaryota; kingdom Metazoa; phylum Chordata; class Mammalia; order Sirenia; family Trichechidae; genus Trichechus; species Trichechus manatus. The sequence continues at coordinate 3,307,054 of NW_004443942.1, forward strand.
CGTCCATTGTGGTTATTTAGTTTGCTCCTGGGGTGAGGGGAGGCTGAGAAGATGGCTTTTTTGAGGAGAACCCACCTGGTGCCACAGAGGCGTCAGGATTCTAGGAGAGCCACTGAGGCTGGGGAGGAGATGGAGGAGGCAGGAGAGGACTCCCGAGCAGAGGTGGGGCCGGCCTGCAGCCCACTTCAGGGCTCCTTCCAGAGGTGGAGGTGGACTGTTCACTCCCTTGCAAGGCCCACCTGTGGAGCCCTCTTGTGGTTTCAGGACATTCCATTTGGAACTCTGGGATAGGATAAAGGGTGAGAGCGAGGGGTGCTGGAGAAGCCCGTCCTGCTGACCTGGTCTCTGGACCTGCTTTGCATACCCCAGAAGTTTCCAGGCCATCATTAGGGTTCCTTCCCCATCCCTGTTCCCTTGTCTCCAGATTCTACCTATCTTTCAAGACGTCGCTCAAAAGCTGCCGCCATTATGAAGCTTCCATGATATTTCCAAGGCCAAAGAAAGCCCAACTTCCTCCATGACTCACAGCACTGTCTATTCCGCTTTTTTCCTTTTGTTAGGCTTATTTTATTTGAATCTATGTTGATCTCCCCACCCCCTCACCCTCCCGCTCCCCCATTATTGAACTGGATTAAACTGAGAAACAGTTTGGGGCAGTGGGCAGAATCTTCCTCCCAGCTCTACTGTGTGACGGTGGGCAAGTCACAAAATCTCTCTGCATAACGGTCTCCTTGTTTGATGAGGAGAGGGTTGGGCTAGCTTAATTGTGAGGGCCTCTTCAGCTCTGACCTGCACAATTCTCTAGTGATGGAATGCCATGGGGCAAAAACCACTCAGCAAGCATGGGTTGGCCGTGTGACTTAGAGGCTGTACACCCCTTTGCTGTGGACTCTGTGGACCACTTTGTACCCAGTCCTAGTCTTGAATACCTTGGGGGTGTGGCCTGCATCCAATATATATGGATGTTCTGGCAAAGCTCGCTCTACTTCCATCCTGCATTAGATCCTGCATTTGCCTTGTCATCCTCTGATCTCCGGTTCTTGGGATGTAAGCCAACAGCCTGTGGTCTGACCTGCAGATTTTGAGCTCATTAGCCCCTGCTACCATGAAAGTCAGGAGAAGCCTCCAGTCTGATGCTTGACGCATGGTTTTGGGACTTGCCAGCCTCCACAAATGTGTGAGCCATTTCCTCGAAACAAATCTCTCTATATAAATGCTTCATTGGTTTTGCTCTTCTAGAGGACCCATGGGTGGCTCTGAGAAGTTGTTTAGGACCCTGAGTGGGTAGAATTAACACCTACTTTATTCCATCTGGCAACAAGAATTTGGTTGGCAATAAATTGCTTCTCCAATGAGAGCATAATCACTTCTCATCAGATTAGTCCTTGCCAGGAGCTTTTCTGAAATCCTTTCTGTGACTGATCCAGCTCTGACTCCCAAGAAAAAAAAAAAAATTAGATGCAAGGATGATGAATTTGATGGAGGACAGAGATACCTAGAGTCTTTTCCTCCTGTAGAGTAGCTCAGGAAGTGGGGCGCTGGTCACAGGCAGTTTTAAGTAGCTGCCAAAGAAGTCTGAGACGTAGAGAGTTAGCTACTCCCCCACAGCCTCACTCCTAGTGAGTCTCAGGCCCAATTTACACATGCAGGCATTTATTCATGAGCAAACAACCAACCCCCCCACAAAAAAAAAAAAACCAAAACCCATTACCATTGAGTTGGACTCAGGGTGACCCATTATGTTAAACAGTAGCACTGCTCCATAAGGTTTTCCTGGCTATAATCTTTACGGAAGCATATCACCTTCTGTGGCACCAATGGGTGGGTTTGCATGGCCAACCTTTAGGTTAGTAACCCATTGCCATTGAGTTGATTCTGACTCATAGCGATCCTATAGGACAGAACAGAACTTCTCCATAGGGTTTCTAAGAAGCGGCTGGTGGATTTCAACTGCCAACCTTTTGGTTAGCAGCTGAGCTCTTAACCACTGTGCTACCAGGGGTCCTTTAGGTTAGTAGTCAAAAGGAAACCATTGGTACCACCCAGGGACCCCCTTCATGAGCAAAGCAGACAATAAAAGAGTTCCCACAACCTGTTCTATGAGCTCAATGGAGTCCCAGCTCCCTGTCCTTTACATCCGACCACACCCCGCGTGAAAGGATCACTCGAGGCAGACACAACAAAATTCCAGACATAGGAGTCTGTGCTTGCTGTGAACATCAGACCAGCAGAAAGCCTCTGAACCCAATGGCCAAAACTATAACCCTGCTTATGGAAAGGGCTCAGGCCTCCCTGGATTCTTTTTCTTTTTTTTTAAATTATGATTTAGGTGAAAGTTTACAGAACAAGTTAGTTTCTCATTCAAAAATTTATACACAAATTGTTTCATGGCATTGGCTACAATCCCACATAATTTCAGCACTCTCCCCCTTTCCCTTTCCACCCTGGGTTTACTGTGTCTATTTTCGTATCCCCGCCCGCCTTCTCATCTTTGCTCCCGGGCAGGTGTTGCCCATTTGATCTCGTATACTTGATTGATCTAAGAAGCATGTTCCTCACGTGTTCATTGTTTGTCTTATAGGCCTGCCTAATCTTTGGCTGAAAGGTGAACTTTGGGAGTGGCTTCAAGTCTGAGTTAGAAGCGTGTCTGGGGGCCATAGACTGGTGGTTCTTCTGTCTGTGTCAGACCAGTAAGTCTGGTCTTTTTTGTGAATTTCATAATTTGTTCTACGTTTTTTTTCTGCTCTGTCTGGGACTGCCCTTGATTCTTAGTCTTGTTCATGCAAATGTGAGTATTGTCTCCAAAATATTTTTAGCCAATCCACATATCCTAAACATTTTTCATTGCATCAATATAAGATCAATTCTAGATTCATCTTGCTAGCCAACTGGCCATTATTTTCACCAGTAAAACCCATTTCTAACATACACTATGCTAATTTGCGAAGTCTCAGCTGTTGATGAAATACAATTAACAGAAGCATTTATAGCTGTAGCTTCTGACGCATGCGTTTCCTCTTAAATGTGCATGTTAGCTGACGACCCCTGGCCCGTGGATTCTCCATTAGAGCAGCTGCCCCTAAAACTAAGTTACTATCTATGCTGAAGTATTTGAAAGTAAATTATGAACATCGTAAAAAGGAACCACAAATAGAAGACCTTGTGATCCTGGAAATCAGTGAGTTTGAAGACAGAAAATAATTTACTAAACCTTTTTTCATATATAAGTTCTGTCCCTGGCTAGAAGTCCCTGGGTAGTTAATGCACTAGGCTGCTAACCAAAAGGCAGGCAGTTCAAGTCCACCCAGAGGCACATGGAAAAAAAGGCCTGGAAATCTGCTTCCAAAAAATCAGCCACTGAAAGCCCTATGGAGCATAGCTCTATTCTGACACACTTGGGGTCACCATGAGTCAGAGTTGACTCGACGGCAACTGGTTGCTTTAGCCCTGGCTAGAGATTTGGTCACCAGCAGCCATACTCTGAGCCTCTGGCCCTGGCAACAGATGGAGACACCAAACTTTCCAGGGCTCCAGCCCCAGGCAACCTTAATCTCAGCCACGGAGGAGCCTGGCACAAGCCTTAGAACAGGTCGCTGATCATTATCTATTCAGGCCACAGGATGAGCCTTCTAAACCCACCCTCAGAATTCCCTTCATAAATTTAGTTTGGTTTGATTTTTATGTCATTTGTGTTCCTGGGAGAGACGTGGATTTTCACCTTCTTACAATACAAACCACTAATTCAGGCCTCTGGGAGTTACTTTGTGTGTTGTGGGGAGCGGGGGGTGGTTCGCTTCCTGGAAACATACTGCCTAGATTTTTGGCACATTTGGGGATTCAGAGTCAGTTTAGCATTTTAAAGAAGCTAAAGAATATGTAAAGCATCCTAATAAAAATATAGTTAGAGCCCAGGCGGGAGGAATGATCTTTAAATTAATGCATCGGGCTCGTATTCCCAAAGGCACTCTTTGCTTTTGTAAAATCCTTCCCCCTGGTTACTGGTCTTAGGAGGGACGATGTGTTTACATTTTTTCTGAGACGTCGGAATTTCTGAGTCTAGTATTTAAAGTTCCATCACTGTTTTTATTTATGAAGAAAAGCATAGTGTAGACAGCACTGTGGAAGGGTTTAGGCTGTGAGTTTTGGAATCAGTCCTCTGGGGTTCGCGTCACTGCTCTGCCACAGACTAGCTGTGTGACCTTGGGCTGTTAACTTTTAACCTTTCTGAGCTTCAGTGTCTGCACTTGTAAAATGGGACTAATAAAACCTATCTTATTGAGGGTGATGAGATGATGAAACTGATCAGTGTTTGTAAATTATTTGTCATTTAGTAAGTGTCCTATTAAGAGCAAGGATAGTGGTGATCCAGTGGTAGAATTCTTGCCTTCCATGGGGGAGACCTGGGTTCTTCGGCCAGCGCACCTCACGTGCGGCCACCACCTGTCTGTCAATGAAGGTTTATGTGTTGCTATGATGCTGAACAGGTTTCAGCAGAGCTTCCAAACTAGGGCAGACTAGGGAGAAAAGCCTGGCAATCTTCTGAAAATCAGCCAGTGAAAACCTTATAGATCACAACGATCCGGTCTGCAACAGTGTTTTTGGTCTGTTGCGCATGGGTCACCAGGAGCTGGAGTTGCCATAAATTGGGCCCAACTAGGAGGCAGCTAACAGCAGCAACAATTACTAGTCTAAGACCGACCTGATAAAGGAGCTGTGCATGGAAAGGCTATTACAAATGCCTTCACTGGGTACTGTTAGCAGTTCTGCTCTGAAGAATGATTATTTGTGAGCCTTAGTGGACTGAGGTCCTGGCTGAGGGGGATGGTGGGCCTCTGATCAGGGATATAGTTTGGTGATTTGGAACCCCAGCCTTGGGCACTGCTGACATAGGATTCAGGGCTGCAGCCGTGGGCGCCAGAAGGAGAGTTAAAGTAGCTTTCTCCACGGGGCTGCCTAAACTTTAATATGCATCTGAACCACCTGCGGATCTTATAAAGCAGATTTGCATTCAGGAGGTCAGGGACGAGGGATTCTGCATTTCTATCAAGATCCCAGGTGATGCCAATGCTACTGGTCTACGGGCCACACCTTGAATAGAGACGTTCAGAGCGAAAGTTCTCACCCCGACCATACATTATAACCACCTGAGGAGCTTAAAAACAAAAAAACTATGCCTAGGCTGCACCCAGACCAATTCATCAGAACCTCTAAGGAGAGGCCTGGGCATTGGTAAAAACAGCTTTAGGGGCTTTTCCATTTTAATTACTCACCAAGAAAATGCGGATGGCCCAATTCTGACTATGTCCTTGCATTCAGGCAGAAGCATCTGGAATGCTGGGCTGTGGACGGGACAGGGAAGCACCAGCCACGGGAGGGCTCCCGCAGCTCCTCTCTGTGGCTGCTGCAGCGCCCTCTTCATCGTGACCCGCTCCCACGTGGCCTGGCACACAGGCTGCATCCGAGTCTGCAGAGATGGCCAAAGGAGGAGATGGGGTTGCAGAATGAGTTCACGTTTCCTCTTCAGAGGCCACAGAAGGAGAAGTGGCTGTTCCCTAGCCAAGACTTCCTGATCCCCAGCCAGACATGTGGGCTTTTTCGACACCCAACAGATGGCCTCTGTGCTGACTCTGCTCACCTCAGCTGGGACTGGCAGCAGCCTTTACCTCTGGCTGGCTCAGGGTGAGGCAGGTCAGGCCAGGCCAAGAAAGGCCAAGATCCTAGACCAGATGGACTCACAAGCCAGCCGAGTGATTGGTAATGGGGTAGGCAGTAGATGTTGGGTAGGAGGCCCAGGGTAAGGGGTGCCTGAGAGGAATTAGCAGGACCCAGTCATAGCGCCTAGCAACCAGGGGCATGATTCTTGATGCCTGCCTGGAAGGAATGGGGGGAAGGTGATGGGAGTAATGCTGCACTAGAGTTCCAGTGTGTCTGAAACACTACACAGGGACCAAAGCAGGAACTCCAGCATGGGGGCCACAAGAGAAACTCCATTCTTGGGACCAAGGTACAAGGAACAAGAGAGGAGCTGTGTAAAGGAGTGGCAAATGGTCTGAAGGAGCAGGTGTCAGGCTGGTGGTGCAGAGCTGGGCCTCCTCCTGATCTAGGGTGGTCAGATGGATGGGCTGAGCCTAAGATGGTGGTGAGGGGGATGGTGCTGAGAAAATAAAAGGGCAGTGTCTTATGCTTTCTTCTCTCAGTCAGGGATCTTTCAATAAAAATAATTTCCAGGGAACCATAGGCCTTGCCTGGAACCATCACAAGCCACAGCCAAAGCAGAACTCCTGATAACGTCTGACTTCTAGAGAACATGGGAGGCCTTGCCAAGACAGAGTGGGTCACGCCTCCAATGGGTACACTCTTGTGGTTGCTGAATGCCAATCATTCCCCTAAACAGGGTGCATATTTACCTGTGCATTGATACAAATGTGCAAGTTTGTAAGCTGGGTGTCCAACAGGGACAGGAGTAGGCTCTCCCTCTCCTGCCCCATCCCTACGATGGTTCAGGTCACCCTTACCCAATACCTGGGCCATTGCCACAGTCTCCCAACCATTGCTTCTATCCTTTTCTTTCATCACAGTTGTCTTTCTCTGCCACACTACAGCCAGAGATTTTACTAAAAGTGAAATCTGATCAGCTCACTCTGTCTCCCTGTTTAAAGCATTTTGGTTCCCTATGTCTTAGCACAACTTACTTCTAGCTGATCCCCTACCTGCAGGAACTACAAACATTTCCTGTAAAATGCAGGCTGCTTCATACCTCTGGGCCTTTGCTCATGCCTGGAATGTCCTTTTATCCTATTTATTCCCTACTGCACACCTTATGCACACACACACACTCAACACATACACAGTATGTACATCTAAACTTCCTCTATAAAGTCTGTCCTTGCCCTTGCCCCCGCCTTATAATTAACCACACTTTCCTTTGTGCCCTTTTCAATTCACTTGCCCTACTCACCTTACTTGTTCACCTGAAATCTGTGTAAACTTCTAGAACAGTGTCTGGTACATTTTATTTCACTTATTTTTGTTTGTCTTTTCCAGGGATCACGAGTTCCATGGGAGCATATCCCCTGCAGTAACACAGTGCCAGGTATGCATACAGTATTTTCTCAATAAATGCCTGTTACATGAAAGAAAGATGGAAGGAATGAAGGAATGAGCAAGTGAATGGATAAATACATGCATGAATGCTATGCTTTCCAAAACCAGATAGATTTTTCATCCTTGAAGCTTTCTGATGCCTTTCTTCTAATTCCCCACAGACAATCTGTAACTTAAAGAGTACAATTAGGCCCCATTTAGGATTGGTCAGCAACACGTTCCTTCCCTCTACTGACAATAGCCTACTTTATTGAGCACCTAGTACATGCTAAGCACTACATGGATTATTTATTGAATCTGCACAACTCTGAGAGGCAGTGAAACTGATTTCAGACTTCTGACTTCCAGAACTGTAAGAGAATACATTTGTATTCTTTTAAGCCACTGAGCTTCTGGTAATTTGTTACAGCAGCTACAGGAAACAGAATGCATATGAATATACCACATTTTATTTATCCGTTCATCAAATGATGGACATTTGTGGGGTGTTTTCTACTCTGGCTATTATGAATATTGCTGCTATGAACACACATGTACAAGTTTTTATGTGGACATATGTTTTCAATTCTCTTGGGTATACACCTAGGAGTGGGATTGCTGGGTAATGTGGTACCTCTATGTTTAACTTGATGAAGTTTGTTTTGCAGGCTTTTGCACATCCGAAGAGACCAAAGTGCCATTTCAAAGAGGGCAAGCTGACAGTTGGGCGGTATGAAGAGATTTTCATGCAGGAGTTCCGGGAATGGCAGGCAGCCTTAAAGTTCCAGGGAACATTTCTAAAACTTGAACTACCATTTTATGCCTATGCAGCACTTTCAGCATGCCAAAGGAAATAGGACTGCAATTACTTTTTTGTATTTGTTTGAAAATAGAAACAGGTATGCTGTTTCCTGGAGTCAATGCTGAAACAATGTAGGTATGACTAATGTGATAAAAATAAATGGATAATAATTTCAAAGGATAGTCACAACAGGAACCGATAAGGGCAGTTTTCATCAAATGGATTGAGACACAAGAAATATTACTGGAGGCACTTATGTGAGCATAGAGCCAGGCACTGAGACAGGCTCTTTGATATCCTTTTTTGGGATTAGTTTTCACTAGACCACCACCATCTGTCAGTTTGTCATACTATGGTGGCCTGCACGTTACTATGATCCTGGACGCTATGCCACTGGTATTTCAAATGCCAGCAGAGTCACCCACGGTGGACAGGTTTCAGTGTAGCTTCCAGACTAAGACAGACTAGGAAGAAAGGCCTGGAGATCTACTTCTGAAAATTAGCCAGCAAAAACCCTATGGATCGGGGGAGGCTGAGCCAAGACAGCAGTGTAGTTAGACGCCTCCTATATCCCTCTTACAACAAAGACCTGGAAAAACAAGTGATTTGATTATATATGAATATCTAGGAGCCCTGAACAAGACAAAGTTGAGGAATCGGACTGAGTGGCAGGGCGAGAGAGAGACGGTTCAGAAGAAGCCAGCAGCACCAGAGCGGTGGCGGCGGGACGGCAACTCTTCGGCCGTGCTAGCAACTCCTCGGCTGCACTGGCAACTCCTCAGGTGTGCCAGCTCTGCAGTGAAGCAGGCAAACAGCTGTGCACACACTCGGAAAGCAGTTTCCACATTGAGAGAGATCTGGCAGCAGAGATTCTGCTTGGACACTCCGAACCAGTGAAAAGCAGCTCCCAAGTGGCTAAAGATAAGTACATGTGTGCGGCCTTTTGCGGAGATTTGAAAAAAAAAGCCCATTTGGGAAAAACCGCTCTCTCGTTTACCTCCTCTCTCCCTCCGTGCTTTGCACCAGGAGTCCTCTGGACAGGAAGTAGATCCCAAAAGGCACCCTGACCCATTCTCCTGGCCTTGGAGAGGGAACAAACAAGCTACTGGCTCCCCTAAGCCAGGAACGCAGGGTCGGCACAGCTCCTTTGCTAGGCACAGGCGTAACGGGTCTGCAGACTCTGAGTGCCTTTCACCCCTGTATAGACTTCTGGGGACCCATCTCAACAGCATTAGCCCTCACTACCACAGTACAACAGGGCGAACATCTGAAGTTTAACCCCAACTGTTTCAGCTATGAAGTGGCAGATTTGTGACCCTCGAAACAGCCCTGCCCCTTAAGTAGGCACTTCTATCAATCCGCAACAGGGGCTTGAGGACTGGTGGCGGCACCTGTAAACCTCCTAGTCACCTGCCACAGGAGTTCAAGAAAAAGTGGTGCCCTTGAGTCTTTACAGCCAACAGAGTGAGGAGCTCATAGTCTGGCTGCAAAACTCACCTACCTACTCAGCCTAGAGAATACGGACACACTTTCCTTTCAGACTCTCAGGGGCAGCCATCAGCTCCCTGCCTGTCTCAGTGAGTGATCCCCTACCACAGCCAGAGTCTAGTGCCTACACCAATCACCCATGCCTCTCTAGGACTGTAGGTGAGAGCCTGCACCACACAGTTGGTGACTGACAGCCTGGTCACCTGAGCTAAACCCATATAGGAAAATTTAATGGATTCCTGTGGGCACATACTTAGTTACAGAACTAACTACCTGGTGACAGGACGTTAGAGCTTCAAAGGTGTCAATAATCAACTTGGCACACATGAGCAGCCTATTGGGGCATATCAAAACAAAACAAAACAAGAAGCTAGGACTCACTAAACAAATATAAAATTATAATAACTTATTGATGGCTCGGAGACAACAGTCAATATCAAATCACATAAACAGGTAGTCCATGATGGCTTCAGCAAGCTCCCAAAATAAAGAATCAATAAATTCTCTGGAGGAAGAGAATTTCTTGGAATTACCAGAGGCAGAACACAAAAGATTAATGTACAGAACTCTCCTAGAAATTAGAAAGGAAATTAAACAAAATGCAGAACTTCCAGGGAACACACAGACAAAGTGGCAGTGGAACTTGAAAAAGTTATTCAAGAACATAATGCCAAATTTAATAGGCTGCAAGAATCCATAGAGACAGCAATCAGAAATCCAGAAGATTAACAATAAAATTTCAGAATTAGAAACTCAATAGACAGTCACAGGAGCAGAATTGATGCAGAAGAAATTAGAACTAGTGACACTGAAGATAAAGCTCTCGACACCAACTTATATGAGGAAAAATCAGATAAAAGAATTAAAAAGAATGAAGAAACTCTAAGAGTCATGTGGGACTCTATCAAGAGAAATAACCTACAAGTGATCGGAGTACCAGAACAGGGGGGATAACAGAAAATACAGAGAAAACTGTTGAAGATTTGTTGACAGAAAACTTCCCTGATACCATGAAAGATGAGAAGATATCTATCCAAGATGCTCATCGAACCCCACATAAGGTAGATCCCAAAAGAAAGTCACCAAGACATATTATAATCAAACTTACCAAAACCAAAGATAAAGAGAATTTTAAGAGTGGCTAGGGATAAAAGAAAAGTCACCTACAAAGGAGAGATGATTAGAATAAGCTCGGACTACTCAGCAGAAACCATGCAGGCTAGAAGGCATTGGGATCACATATATAAAGCCTTGAAGGAAAATAACTGCCAGCCAAGAATTATATATCCAACAAAACTGTCTCTCAAATATGATGGTGAAATTAGGGCATTTCCAGATAAACATAAGTTCAGGGAATTTGCAAAAATCAAAACTACAAGAAATACTAAAGGGAGACTTTTGGCAAAATGGCGCCCTAGGCAGAAGTACCACCCCATCCCTCCACAGCAAAGATCCAAAAAACTATGCCAAACGAAGTAAACAGCACTCCTGAAACCCCAAAACATCAAATGAAGAGATAAAGAACTCAGCCAGGCACCAAATGGAGTGAGAAAACTGACAGAGAATGGAGAGCGAGGAGAAATTCATGCCGAGGTCTCCTATCAGCTAACGCAGCACGGATCCGCCATCTTGGACTCCTATCGGAGACCAGCAAATGGGGTACGAGAAAGCAGCTTCACGGAGCTTCCAGCGGGAGACAGAACAACAAGTAATTTGCAATATACACTTTCCCATCCCCCACCGTTCTTCACCCCAACTTGGCCGCCTCTGCTTCCCACGGCCACAGTCTCTTGTCCAGGAAGCACCGGCTGCTTGGATTCCACCCGCCTGAAATGGCTGGCTCTCTGAGTGCCATTTGTAGGCTGCTGGTGTCACTTTTTTCCACTTCTTTTGATTTCTTCCTTACCTCTCACCACTTCCCCCTCCTTTTGCTCAAATACCTGGCTCCGTGCGCCATCTTTGCTTCTTCCTGAGCGGCTGCAGAGCTCCGGTAATTTGTGATATACACTTTTTCACCCCCCACCCTTCTTCACCCCCCACTCGGCCTCCTCTGCTTCCCGCAGACACAGTCTCATGTCCGGGAAGCACCGGCTGCTTGGATTCCATCCACCCACGCTAGCTGGCTCTCTGAGTGCCATTTGTTGGCTGCTGGTGTTGCTTTTTTTTTCTACTTCTTTTGATTTCTTCCTTACCTCTCACCACCTCCCTCTCCTTTTGCTCAAATACTGGGCTCCGTGCACCATCTTTGCCTCTTCCCGAGGGGCTGCGGAGCTCCGTTCGAGTGTGCAACTGCTTCCCGGTCTGGGCTGCCAGGCTGGTGGGATCCCGTGGCTGTTGTTTGTTTTGAATTGTTCGTTTGTTTTCTTTCCCTTTCTTGAGTTGGGAGCCTGTTCTGGCCAGGCGGTGCTGCGTGGCTTGGAATCTACCCCCTCAGCTTGTGCAGATGCGCAGAGGGATCCCTGCGGGCATTTCTTTTTTTTGTGGGTTTTTTTTTCCTGTTTTTTTGGGGGTCTTTTTTTTTTTTTAAATTTGTTTTCTTTTCCCTCTATTTCCCTTTTTGTCTTTATTACTCAGTTTCTTGTCTCTCTATACCTTCCTTCTCTTTCTGTTCCCTGAATACCTGGTGCTGAATACCTCTACGCCTTCTAACCAGGCTGTACTGCAACACCTAAGAACAACTTCCCCAGACCTTATACCCGCACCAGTGGGATCCCTGGGAACTTTGCTGTTCTTTTCCCTTTCTGATTTTTATTTGTTTATTCTTTATTTTCTTCCTCCTCCCCTTTTTGTTTTTCTCCATTTCATAGTCTCTCATCTTTCCACTCCAACAGCAAGCTCCCCTAGCATTCTTTTTTTTTTTTTTTTGTATGTTTTTGGCTCCTGTTCCTCTCTCCCATATCCATCTCAGCTCCACACATAACAATCTCCCCCCTAAATCCTGCCTACCTACACCGTGTGCTTAACATTACACCACCAAGCAGCACAGGCACAGCCTACTGCAACCTGCCATGCACTGATTACCAACCCGCCATGGTGGCTGTAATAAGTGCCACAAACAACCAGTCCCAGTAACTCCTCTTCAGATAGACCTGCCCTGCTGTACAATATCTGAGTGACTGACACTGCCAATAGGAGAAGGAGGCGAAAAGTATCATGCCCACAGAGGAGCAAACAACAAAGAACACACAGCCCGCCTGCTCAGACATAGCCAAATAAAAAAAAGGACAGAACAAATCTACAATCAATAAATGAGAAAAATAACTACTGAATGCCCCAAAGACAGCAGACAATATCAAAACTTTTACAAAAACAGGACAGGATGGCTCCAGTAGATGTCCAAAATAAAACACCAGATGACTTTCCAGTGGAGGAAAAGGCACTAGAACTACCTGATAGGGAATTCAAATCTTTAATACTCAGAATTCTCCAAGAGTTGAAGCAAAACAGACAAAAATGAGGAAAAAGTAGACAAATTCATGGAAAATACAGACAAAAAATTGGAATAATTCAGGAAAATAATGGAGGAACAAAATGCCAAAATAAATTCACAACTAGAAATTATACAAAGACAACAATTAGAAATCCAAAAGATAAACAACAAGATTTCAGAAATGGATGGT
>NW_004443942.1:3333044-3341464 GCF_000243295.1 Trichechus manatus latirostris
GGTTCTGGACAGAGCTGGAGAAGAATGCAGAACAAAATTCTAACACACACACACAAAAGACCAGATTTACTGGCCAGAGACTCAAGAAATCCCGAGTGTATGGCCCCCAGACACCCTTTTAGCTCAGTGGTGAAGTCACTTCCAAGGTTCACCGTTCATCCGGGGATTGGACATCCCCATAAAACAAAACAGGACTAATGAGGCACAGCAGTCCAGGAACAAGGACTAGAAGGCAGAAGGGGACAGGAAAGCTGGTGATAGGGAACCCAAGTTTGAGTAAAGACAGTGATGATGTGTAGTGGGGTTGTTAACCATTGTCATAGGGTAATGTGTGTACTAGCTGTTTAATGAGAAACTATTTTGTTCTGTAAACCTTCATCTAAAGTGAGAATAGCAGAACAATTGGAAGAGTGTAATCGATGTCACTGAACTGTGCATGTAGAAATTTTTGAAATGGTGTATCTTTGGCTGTTTATATTTTCACCAAAAAAAGTCAAGGAGAGGGTTGACATGTCATGGGGTTGTTAACCAATGTCATAAAACAATATGTGTACTACTGTTTAATGAGAAACTATTTGTTCTGTAAACCTTTACCTGAAGTACAATAAAAACAAACAAACAAACAAAAAACCCTATGGATCACAACAGAATATTGTCCAATATAGTGTTGGAAGATGAGCCCCCAGGTTGGAAGGCACTCAAAATACCCAGTGGCTGTAACAATGCACTCAAGTATACCAACAATTGTGAAGGTGACATTGGACCAGGCAACATTTCATTCTGTTGTACATGGAGTTGCCATGGATTGGAGCTAACTCAACTGCAACTAATATTACCACTAACAACAATCGCATCAGAACCCTTTTGGGGAGGTCTTACTTTTCTCCATGTGTTACAATTGAGGATAATATGGAGGCTGAGAGACGGCAAGTGTATGCCCAAGTCACAAGGATGTTACATGATGGAGCCAGAACTGAAATCCAGATCTGTCTGCTTTTTATTTCATGGAAAAAAAAGGCAGGGTGCGGGGGTCATTTGAGTTTATATGTGCACATACTGAGAGGCTTCTAGCAGTGACCTGATCTAAATTTCTCTGCTTCATTTCACAGTCAGAAGTCCTTTTGAGGGAAATGAGACAGAGGCAGAAGTCTTGTAACTACTTGTGTACACTGAGGAGGATGGAGGCATTAACCAGTCTGGTGGTGAGTTTTGTTTGTTGTTTTGTATTTTTGTTTTTTGAACATCCACTACATGCCAGGCATCTCACTTGGTCCTTACAGTATCCTTTTGAGGTAGTTTTTATTATCTCCATTTTACAGATGAGGGGAAGGGTATTTGCAGAGGTTATGTCCTCAAAGTTACAGAGCTGGTAAAATATTAGAGCCAGGGTTTGAACTCAGGTTGTTGACTTGAAAGCTCCTGGTATTTTCACCACACAATCATACTACTTTCTGTGTTCAGAATCTGTGATTCAGAAAGAACTAAGATTCTTCTTTCTGGGAAATGTGGTGAGTGAAATGAGAGAACAGAGGTCCAAGTGAATGCCTCATTGGCTTCTGAGTTGGTGTCAGTATGGGAAGCAAGACTGAGACACACCAAGCTGGGATGAACCAGAGATTCATCTGTCCAACACTGAAGCTCAGGCCCAGAAAAGAAGCACAACCTAGCAGGCCACTGTGGGGATGTGAGAAGAGCATGAGATCAGGGACCAAATCCTGCTCCACCATTTACCAGCGGGTGAGCTTGGGCAAGAGACTTAATGTGAGCTTACCCTTCCCATTTAAAATGGGGATAAGGTGGGCCCTGTGAAGTTAGAAAGTGGCCTGGCAGTAAGGATTTGGCAGGCCCTGACTTCCCCAAGCTATACAGCTCTAAAGTGCGAAAACAGAGCAACAGCTCCTTGCCTGGCATTCTCAGAGGCTCTTCTGAGGCATGTGAGGGCACTGGAAGCCCCAGCATTCTCCTTCCTCATTTACTACTGAGAGGCTGGCTTCCCAATGGTCAGGGTCACAGGCCCCCCCCTAGTTCACTGGGCTTGGGTGGTCAGGACATGTGGGCAAAGAGCTTTGCAGAGTCTGAAAATCCAACTCAGCATTTCCTTGGCCTGCAGCCCCATGAGCCTTGAGTAGTAAAGACACTGCAGTCCTGCTGGTGGCTGCTTCCTGTTGCTAAGCGACCAGATATTTGATATTAAGTTCCTGTTGATGAAGCTAATTGCAAAGGTTAATTGTCCTCCGAGATGAAAAACACTCCAGGAATGTATTTAGGAGTTGGTCTCTGTGAACTTCTGAGGGAATGTAATTTTTTGAAAAACTATTTCTTTTTAGACAATGATGGCTTCAGCACTTTCTTCTTCCTGCTTTGTTTATCCCTTAGAGTGGAAGTTTTCAAACTTTGTTAGCAATGAAACTCTTTGTTCAAGGGAACTCCAATCAGGGAAGAGAACACGAAAAGCTAACCTGAAAGGCGCAGGTGGTCTCCAGAGCCCCGCCCATGAGAGCCCCGCCCACCTGGGGCTGTTGCCTGGGACGCATGCTCAGAGACCCTCCTCATGCCTTTCTCTCACCCGCTGGCTTACCTGTAGTGCTAGTCACTTCTTTTTTGTCTGCCTCTCAATTATTAGACTGTGAGGTCCTTGAGAGAGAAAGCTATGCTCACTCTGCCTCTGTGTCCCAAGCGTTTAGCATAGAGCCTGATGATGCAGAGCAAGTGAACAGCCAGTGCATCTCTGACACATGACGTGCCTACGAGTGAAGGAACAAATGAATGAACAACAGAAAGAATCAGACTGGGTTAAGTGGATGCAGCTAAAATACTTTGATTCAAAGATCGTATAATCAAGTTCCAACAACAACGTACCGATTGCTGGGTTATCAGGCCAGGGGCATGAGAAAAGGGGAAATAATGGATTTCCATCTCTCCTCCAGTACTTACTGGCTATTTGACCTTGCCAGCTGGCTTTACCCAGGGAGTCTCAGGTTCCTCATCTTTAAATGGGAACAACAAAGCATGTGGCACCTTTCAGGGCTATTCTAAGGACAGGTGTTGATGTATGTAAAGTATATGGCGTGGTGTCTGGCCAGAGCAGGCACTCAGTAAATGGTAGCTGTTTTCTCTTTGTTTTCCAACAAGAAGCTGCAGTGATCACTTTGGAACAGCATACTTCAGATGGGTGGTGGGGGAGGGGGTGCAAATTCTGATTCAGTGCACTGGAGGTTGCAAGGAAAGGCATAGCACCAAAGGTGGGGGCAGAAGGCAGTGGGCAAAGAGGAGGTAGGGAATGGTTCTCCAGGCAGCATCTTTCCCACTTCACAAATGAGGACCTAAGGGGAGTTTCCTTCCAAGAAGATGCTGGTCCTCTCTTTTGGGGGGCTGTGAGTGATGCTGAGGTGTTGAGGTGAAGACCTAGTACTAGTTCTGTCTCAGGTCCCCTATGGGAACCACTATGCAGTTGGCAGCATAACAGAACTAAGGGACTTCCCAGGATCCAGGTAGGGTTCAGAGCCTGACACCAGGGCCCCTGAGGGCTTTTTCCTTCAGAAGTGTCATTCGAGTCTGCTCACCCATTTCTTCACTCAACACTTATTGAGCCCCTATCATTAGCCAAGGTGAGGGGGTACAGAGATGGACGACATGAGGCCTACCCATTTCAAGGAGCTCACGATCTATTGCAGGGCTTAGCAAACCTTTTCTATAAAGGGCCAGATAGTAAAAATTTTTAGCTCTGTGGGCCATACAGTCTCTATTGCTACTCAATTTGTTGTTGTAGTGCAAAAGCAGGCATAGACAATATGGGAATGAATGGGCATGACTGTGTTCCAGTAAAACTTTACAAAAAATCAGATTGAGCCAAGGGCCGTAGTTTGCCAACCCCTGGTCTTTTGGGAAAGACAGTGGTAAACAGACTATTCCAGTACAGTGCAGTAAGTGCCATTATAGAGATGTTACAAAGTGTGGCTGGGGCCAGGACCAGGAAGAAAAATACTTCTTCCTGGAGGAACATTATGGAGAAGTCAGCTAGGTGCCTTTGGGAAAGTCACTCTGTGTGTCGGTATCCTCATCTGTAAAATGGGGCTATTATAGAGCTCACAGGGTAAATGTGAGGATTTATGCATGTAGCATACTATCTGGATCATAGTTAGATTCATAAGCCAACTCAGTACATGTTAACAATAATAATAGCTAATATTTTGAGGGCTTTTGTAGCTAGGTATTCTTTTATGAATGTCACATACATTATTTAAATCTCATAGCTATCCTATGAATTATCTATAATCATTCCTTCCATTTTATGTATGGGAGAACTAAGGCACAAAGAGACTAAATGATTTGCCTAGTGTCATGGATTGAATTGTGTCCCCTAAAAATATCTGTCAACTTGGCTAGGCCATGATTCCCAGTACTGTGTGATTGTCTACCATTTTGTCATCTGATGTGATTTCCCTATGTGTTATAAATCCTGCCTCTATGATGTTAATGAGGCAGGATTAGAGGCAATTATGTTAATGAGGCAGAACTCAATCTAAAAGATTAGGTTGTGTCTTAAGCCAATCTTTTTTGTGACAGAAGAGAGCAGAGAGAGACATGGGGACCTCATATCACCAGGAAACAAGACCAGAGGAATAGTGCATCGTTTGAACCCGGGGTCCCTGTGCTGAGAAACTCCTCGACCAGGAAGATTGATGATAAGGACCTTCCCCTGGAGCCAAGAGAGAAAGCCTTCCCCTGGAGCGGGCACCCTAAATTTGGACTTCTAGCCTCCTAAACTGTGAGAGAATAAATTTCTCTTTGTTAAAGCCATCCACTTGTGGTAGTTCTGTTATTGCAGCTCTAGATAACTAAGACACCTAGTAAGGGCAGATCCAGGATTCATAGATAGGCAGTGACTCCAGAGACAGAACTCTTTAGCCACCACACCCACAATTCCCGCTGTCCTGGATTGAATTGTGTCCCCTAAATATATGTCAACTTGGCTAGGCCATGATTCTCAGTATTGTGTGGTTGTCCCCCATTTTGTGATCTGATGTAATTATCCTCCATTTTGTGAAGTGTTATAAATCCTAACCTCTATATGTTATGGAAGCAGGATTGGTGTGGGGTGTATTTTGAGTCACAGCCTTATAAGAGGGTGTGACTTGAGTCATGTCTTTTATCTTACAAGAGACAAAAGGAGAGAGAAGTGAGCAGAGAGAGGAGGGACCTCACTGTTACCGAGAAAGAAGAGCTGGGAGGGGAGTATGTCCTTTGGACCCCAGTTCCCTGCACTGAGAGCCTTCTAGACCCAGGGGAAGATTGATGCCAAGACACATGGAGATCTCCAAGGAACGCTGGGTCAACATCTGTTGAAAAGAGACAAGAGCCTTCCCCCAGAGCCAACAGAGAGCAAGCTTTCTCTTAGAGCTGGTGCCCTGAATTCGGACTTCTAGATTCCTAAACTGTGAGAGAATAGATTTGTTTGTTAAAGCCATCCACTTGTGGTATATCTGTTATAGCAGTACTAGATAACTAAGACACCCATTATTATTATTTATTTGGTTCCCAGTCAAGCCCAGAAGGAAAATTACTGGAGCAGGCCTGTTTCTGTAGGCACTGGGTTATGGGCTTCATTGCTTACCCCCTGGAAGCAATGAACCTAAGTGAGCAGGGCCTGGCAGGAGCTGAGTAATGCCCACACCTTATTACCATGACTCCCAAGGGATCATCCAACCATGTCTGCCGCAAGGACTCAAGGGCACAGGCATGTGGTGGTAGCCTCTAGACTTCTGTACTTTGATGTGAAGGGTGTAACACCCACACACACATGCACACCCACACTGTTTTCTTGATGAGGCCAGAACCCACATGCAAAATCGGTAATGAGTGTCAGGCAAGGTGCATTTTAACTTAATGTTTTCTCACAACCAGATAGGTGTTTCTGCTCTATTTTGTAGTTGAGGAAACAAGTCAGCAAGGTCAAGTAACTTGCCCACTCTCTTAGTTATCTAGTGCTGCTATAACAGAAATACCACAAGTAGATGGCTTTAACAAACAAAAATTAATTCTCTCATAGTCTAGGAGGCTAGAAATCCAAATTCAGGGCTCCAGCTCCCGGGGAATCCCTTCTCTCTCTGTCAGTTCTGGAGTAAGGTCCTTGTCATCAATCTTCCCCCGGTCTAGGAGCTTCTCAGTGCAAGGACCCCAGGTCCAAAAGATATGCTCCACTCCAGCTCTTCTATTCTTGGGGGTATGAGGTCTCCCTGTCTCTCTGCTCACTTCTCTCTTTTATGTCTCAGAAGAGATTGGCACAAAATACAACCAAATCTTACAGATTGAGTACTGCCTCATTAACATAACTGTCTCTAATCCTGCTTCATTAACATCATAGAGATAGGATTTATAACACATGGGAAAATCACATCAGATGACAAAATGGTGGACAATCACACAATACTGGGAATCATGGCCTAGCCAAGTTGACATACATTTTTGCGGGACACAATTCAATCCATAACACCCACAGTCACACAGCATGTAAGAGGCACAGCTGGGACTTAGACGTATTCTCCTTTTAAGTCTAGTGTGCCTCTCATCATATCAAGCTTTACTCTTCCCCTATCGTTTCTCCTCTAACCCCAATCACCCTTATCTCCCAAAATAATGAAGAACTAATACATGGAGTCCTGTAAGTGTCCTCACTCACCATTTTTTTCTGACCCATCTTTCAGAATTAAATTTTCATGCTGTGCCCACAGTGGGGGCAAATGAGCCAAGTACATCAAGAAACAAAGCAGTGAGCACTGTGGACTAAGAATGCATGCATCTGCTTCTTCTTGACTGATGGCCTCCCAGGGACAGGACAATCTGACTTGCGATCCATGCTTTTAGCAACTGATTGCATTTCTTAACCGTGCTGCTTCAGATCAAGTTACACAAAGTATAATTCCTGGAAGCTGGACACAGCTTGTCAGAGCAGCAGGGCAGAGCTCATCTTACTGGAAATCTCCTTGGTCTCTGGAGGGGGTTCAGTTCAGCAACAATCACAAGCCACAGCCCCCTTTATGCACCCCAGGGCTTCCAGTTAGAGTTGGCCTTCAAGTTTGGGTGTTAGTCAGCCCAGGTAAGGTTGTAAAAGAGAGCTTTTCTCTGTTTGGGTCCTGTCTGGGTCTGGAATGTAAGTCATGTGGAGAGTACCTAAACTTTGGCCCAAGGTCAAAGTTCGGAGCACCAGACTCAAGGGTTGAGGCCCACTGTCCAAGGATTGGTGTCTGTGCCTAGCTCGCAATAACAATGAGGAGACTAATAGTAACAATACATGCTACCATTTGTTGAGTCCCTGTGGCTCAGAGCCCTCTTACGCATTGCTTCTCAACTTTATCTGTCTCTTGTTGCAGGCACTATTGCAATGACCCCTTCTGCATAGGCTTTGACTGATTTCACACAGGTTTAACCTGACTGTGCCTCACCTCAGACGCACGCATGTACTGCTTCCTCCTACCTGGGGCTTCCCTGTAGATGCCACTGTAGAACCCCACTCTGCATCCACACACCAAAACAAACATCAAACCCACTGCCATCAAGTTAATTCTGATTCATAGCAACTCCACAGGGTTTCCAAGGCTGTAAATTTCTACAGAAGCAGACTGCCACATCTTTCTCCTGTGGAACCACTGGTGGTTTTGAACCGCCAACCTCACAGTTAGCTGTCTATTGCTTTAACCACTGTGCCACCAGGGCTCCTTGCACCCACACAAGTGGACCCTAAATGTCATCTTCTCAGGGAGGTCTTCCTTGACCACCCTATAAAATTGTATTTCCCACCCCAGCCCCCTTATTCCATTTCCCTGCTTTATATAACTTCATAGCACTTATCTCCTTCTGAAATGCTGTGTTTCACTTACAAGTTAGCTTATTGTCCATTGCCCCTAAACAATATGTAAATGCACAAAAAAATAAACCTCCAGGGGTTTTCATCTGTGTTGTTCTCTGCTCTACCCCTGCGTCTAAAATAATGCCTGGCACGCTGCAGATGCCCAATAAGTATTTGTTAAATGAATTAATGATCCACTTGTACAGATAAAGTAGCAATGTTTTAGAGGAGGAGTTAGACTCAAGTTAGTGAATGTCAAGAACTATTTCAAACCCAGGAATTTCTGTTTCAAATCTTTTGTTTTTTCTGCGCCGACATCGCTCTTCAGGTGTGTGCGATGTAGCCATGAGAATATTCGCTGTCCGACACCACGAACAAAGGAGCTGACTGTTCCAGTGGCCTCGCTCTGTTTGCAGTATTTCTGTTCTAGTCACAGAGCCATTTATGTTGTCAGCAACATCTATGCTCTTTGAAATTGCTTCACCTCCCTGTGGATCAAACACCTTCAGCTTCCTATCTGCAAATATTGCCTTTGAGCTTTTAAAGCCATGTATAAATTCCATCATGCTCCCTG
>NW_004443942.1:3341681-3343898 GCF_000243295.1 Trichechus manatus latirostris
CCGGGTCCCACCCCCAGTGATTCTGATTTAATTGGTTTGGGCATCATAAGGTTTAAAAATCTCCCCAGGTGATTCTAATGTGTAGCCAAGGTTGAGGATGCTTCTTGGATTGGCTGTAGAGCCTTTTTCTGAGAGGAGAGGTAGAGAATACAATGCAATGGATAGTGGAGGCACTTCAGAAAAAGTTGCATCTCACCCCAGAATTCCCCTGTACTTCCTCGCCTAACCTCTTACTAAGGACCGGGAGACCATATCCACACTAATTTCATCACAGAATGCGGATACTTCTGTTTTCTAGCTGCCTTTCTTGCTACAAATGAGAGCAACTCTGTGGAGTAGAAGGTTCTTTCCATTCACCATGTGTGCCTCAGTTTCCTTAACAGTAAAATGGATATAACAATAGCACTGAGAGCATAAAGTTGAGACTTAAGTGAGCAAATATATGTAAAATTCTAGTTAAGTGCCTGGCACACAGGTGTGTGTTAGTTATTATTTTTGTTATTAGCCATCTTGCTTATAAAATACCTCCCCCAAAGTCCATCTTCCCATTGTTACAGTAATTGATATCAATTCCAAAACAAGCTTTCACTTAGATCCCGCTTGACTCTTTAAAGGTCTCTGGTCTTACTGTGTCTCTGGCACACTCCCAAAATGTTGCGAATAAAGCTCCATCTCACACCTCCTTAAATATGAACGGAATTATCTTAAATCCTGGCCACTTGCTGAGAATTTCCCACTCGGACACTAACCAGCCTCACCTGCTTCTGAATCAGCTTTTAGCTTTCTGGGGCTGACACAGGGCTTCCAATGGGTGCATTCTGGTTTGAACCCATGCTGAGAATTTGCATGTCTAACAAGTTCCCAGGCGATGCTAATGCTGCTGCTTATGGACCAGTTCTGAGAATCACTAGTAGAGCAGTGGTTCTCAAAATTTATTATATATAAGAATCACCTGGGAATCTTGTTAAACTGTAGATTCCGATTCAGTATATCTGGGGTGAAAAGGCAAATTCTCAGCAGGGGTTTGAACTGGAACAAACCTGTTCGAAGCCCTGGCCTGACACCATATCAGTGTCTGTTCCAAGGATAGCTATAGCTATAGCTGCTACATTCAGGACCCCCAGACCAGCTCTGTAGCCCAGCTTTGTGAGCCAGGAAGCACTCTGGAGCATCTCTGCTAGTCCCAGACTCAGTTCTCTTCTCTCCTTGCTGCTCACAGGTACTGTCCACCCTGGGGAAATGGTCATGGAAGAGGGTAGCAGAGAACTGAGCCGAGAAGCCTATCACCAGAAGCACCTGTGCGCACAGAGCTCAGGAATTGTGTGGCTCGTATCGTTGAACTGTCAGGTCCATCACACATAAAAGGATCCCCTGGAACTGGACTCAGAAAATTAGCATGGAGGCCTGGGGTACTGGACCCAGAACAGGGTACAAGCATCCACATCAGCCCATGGCCTGAAGTGGATTAAACAAGGGTGCCCCCCCGAGAAGAGACCACAACCAAAGTGAGGCTGATAGTCCAAAGGGAGTCTCCAGTCTGGAGAGACTGGCAGAATAAGCTGCATTTGTTGACTAGGAGGACTCAGTGATAGACACCATCACAGCCTCAGCCTGGTGAGCACACCAAATATTAAACAGGAGTAGCTGAGTAGCGTGATCAGTTTCAAGTAGCAGGAGACCCAACTTCATGTTGGACTCCCATTGGCAGCCATTTCCCACAATTATGGTTGAAGGTTGTATATGACAAGTCTGTTTCATTGCCTGTTCTGCACAAAAGGAAACTGAGAATGCAATGCTTGTCATGTGCTGACCCAGCGCCCTGAAGGTAGGAAGTATGTTGTCTTCTTCCACTAGGGTACTGTGGCCTTGGCAGATACTCTATAAATGAGTAAATGAATGAATGCATGAACTAATGAACAAATCCCAATGTAGCATGATGATAGGGAATGCAGGTGGTTGGTGCCCAGAAGTTCGCATGGCAAGTAGTTGGGAGGTAGCAGAGCATAGCATTACCAACGAGGTAACATAGGTACTCAGAACTCAAAGTTACTGGAATGGGAGTTTGAATTGGGGGCTAAAGAAGGCACACAGTGGGGCTAAAGAGGGTTGCAGGTTTAGGGGATTGTTGGAAGGAACTGAGAGTCATGGCCCTAAGATGAATCTATGGTCTGCCTTGGTACTACATTCTGCGGACATCAGAGAAAGCTCCATTTGGAG
>NW_004443942.1:3344751-3351827 GCF_000243295.1 Trichechus manatus latirostris
TTATTACGGCATACGGGGGAATGTGGAGTACCTTAGGACACCTCCTCAACAGACACATTTCTGAGTCCCAAGGTTTCTGAGACTGTATTGAGCTGCCAGATTCCTAGAGAACCCGAAGCTCAATTTCATTAGGGCCAAGGGTCTATTTTGTTGTAATAAGAAGTTGAATGGGACTTCTCTGTTTTCTTGGAATTGGGAGTAAAGATCTAAAGCTAAAATCAATATGACCACATTTCTAAATAGGATCATCTGATGCTTTCCTGCAGGACACCACTGCAATACTATCAGTTGCTGTAGAATCGATTTCAATTCATGGCAACCCCATTTGTGTCAGAGTAGAACTGTACTCCACAGGGCTTTCACTGGCTGAGTTTTGGAAAGTAGATCGCCAGGCTTTTTTTTTTTTTTGAAGCACCTCTGGGTGGACTCAAACCTCCAAACTTCTGGTTAACAGCCTAGTGCATTAACCTTTTCTACCACCCGGGGACCCTTCAACACAACTACCAGTCCACAAAGGAAGGAGACAAGAAATCTCTGGAGTTAGTATAGGGGCAGAGTGCTGTGGCTTTTCTTGTTCCCTGGGGGAGGACACAGGAGCTGTTTTACACCCTGGCCAGCCAAGTGTACGGTGCTCCAAGAAATGGAGGGGCCGTAGACACTGAGAGACTTCTGTATCATCCTCTGAGTGGATTCTGACGGGGGCACTAGGACATCAAACTTGCTGGTCTTCCGCCTGTGCCTATGTTCCCAGGAGGGTGGAGAGGGAGACTGGAGAGAGACGGCAGGGCAGAGAGGGGGTGGACGAGGGCAGCCCTCACTCCTGGTTCAATGGGCCAAGAGGGTTCCCAAGGATGGTATCTCAGCCTGAGCTATCCTCCAGCACCTCGCCCAAAACACTGTGAGGTGAACCACTGCAGGCAGGAGATGAGGGATCAAAATCAGTCGCAATGGAGAGGATACAGTTTGGATGGCCCTGCAGGGTGTTCAGGAGGATTCACACATATGCTAGTACTTACCTGCCTGTGAAACAGACGGCACTGATACTCCGGGAATGTGGACAGCAGCACCCGTTTGGCAAGAGCCATTTTGTTCCTTTTCCCCATTGCTTCTCCAGGCCCCAAATCACTAGAAAAGGAGGGAAGGGAGCAGGTGGAGAAGGAGTGAAGGGACAGATCACACTCCCTCTTACTGCACATGCCTCTGGGCCAGGGGTAGAGTCTGAGCTAGGGGAGGGGAAGGGAGTCAAGTTGGATAAGAGATTGATGCTTTAAACTAGACTATGACAGATTGATTTTTTTTTTTTTAAGTTATAACCCAAAGTGACCAGAAAGCTCTAGTTCCCACCTAAGATGTCGTTAAGAGATTGGAAATGGAAACTCAACAGGGCATGGTTGAAGACAGTGAGTAGAGAAAAACCATTTCATGTTCTTGTGCCCACTGAATCAACACTGTTTGCTATTTTGGTTACACATGGCAGGGTTTCCCTCAAGCTGCCTTAGAGATGGCTTGTTACCCTCTTTCTCCCTGCCTCCATCAGGAGGAAACCACTGAACAAGAGAAAGGTTCCCCTTGCATCTAGGCTAGGAGCCCTGGGCACAGTGGTCAAAGCAATCCACTGCTAACCAAAAAGTCGGCAGTTCCAAACCATCAGTGGCTCTGTGGGAAAAAGATGTGGCAGTTTGCTTCCGTAGAGATTTACAGCTTTGGAAACCCGGTGGAGTCACTATGAGTTGGAATCAACTCGATGTCAGTGGGTGATTTGGTTTATATCCAGGCTATCAGCTGTTACTTTCAGCGTGTGCACCTCTGCCATCCAATCTTCTGTGGCTGGAGTGACAGGTTAGTTTCACTGAAAACAGAGGTCCAGCACAAGGTCTATTATAAAGGGAAGCACTGGTCAGGCCCTTCACTTCAGAAGCGGGGCTGTAGGGACAGATACAAGACTCCTCTGGCAGCCTTCCAGCCCAACACTCCAAGCTACCATCATTCCCCACCTACAGAGGCTGCAGAGGAGGCCCTTGGGGCAAATGAGCATTGGAATAGATTCTCACACTTACTGATCGTTCAGTTCAGATAGACAAGGGCCTTCCTGGAAGGGAGGAGAAGTCAGCCAGACCTAGCGAAGACTGTGAAGGGAGGAGGTTGGCTGAGGAGCGGAGGTGAGGACTGACAGCTTTCAGGTGCTTCCTAGAAAATGTGTCTGGAACTAGAGACTGCAGTAAAGACTGAGGGAAAATTGTGAGATTCTGGAACCTTGGCCACTGCCCCAGCTTCTTCCCTCGCTGTTGTTGTGAGTTGCCATTGAGTTGGCTCGGATTCATGGCAGCCCCATGTAACCCTTGCCAGCTCCTGCACTATCTTCATGATTGCTGGTGTGCATGAGTCCGTTGTTGCAGCCACTGTGTGTTTTGAGTGCTTTACAACCTAGGACTTGTTATGGATTAAATTGTGTCCCCCCAAAATACATATTGTAAATCCTAATGCCTATACCTGTTATAATCCCATTTGGGAATAGTTTTTCTGTTAGGTTAGTGAGGCAGTATTAAGGTAGGGTGTGTCTTAAATCATCTGTTTGAGATATGAAAGAGCAGACTCAGCAAGCAAGCAGGTTCAAATGGATGGGGAAGATACAAGCCCCAGGAAGCTAGGAACAGAAGCTGGAAAGAAACAAGGACCTTCCCCAAGAGCGGACAGAGAGAGAGAGAGAGAGCCTTTCCGTAGAGCCAACGGCCCTGAATTCTTACTTCTAGCCTCCTAAACAGAAAGAAAATAAATTTCTGTTCATTAAAGCCACTCACTTCTGGTATTTCTGTTATAGCAGCACTAAATAACCAAGACAGGGCTCAGCTTTCAGAAGTATATTGGACTACAGACCTGAGCACCGGATACTAATCTCACAACAACTTTCTGCTGAAACTCCTATTATTAACACCATTTTGCAGGTCAACAAAACCACTTAGAGAGGCTTAACCATTGTCCAGTTCCAAAGCTCGTGTTCTCTTTCCCCCCTTTTTTCTTTTTGCTTACCTCTTTCTTGTTCTTCTCCCTACTACTCACATTACCCCAACAATCTTCCTGGTAACCTTGATTAACAACCTGGGATGTATCCTTCCATATCATTCTTCATATATATTGTTTACTTGACCAGAAAGGGATTGCATAATATACACATTTTTATCCTGCTTTTTTTTGCTCATAATACCTCACAGAAGCCCTCCAAATCAACCGATATAATTTCTTATTTTCAGATGCTCTATTGTTGCTATTCTTTAATGTTTTAATCTAATGGATGACTTTGATAGATTTTCTTATATTAAGCTGACGTTGCGTTCCTCAAATAATGCCTCCTTTATCACGGCGAATTTTTTTATGTATTGTTTTCTATTCACTAATATTCTATTGCTAATTTCTGTATTTATATTCATCTGTGAGATTGATCCCTAGTGTTATCTTTTTGTACTCTACTATGAATATTAATATGTAAATTTCATAAGCTATGTGGTAATTTTCTCCTCTTTTTTAAGTGGTTTGGAATATTTTAACATCAGAAATTATTTGTTTTTCAAAGTTTAGATAGAATTCAAGTGTTAGACCACCTGGTATTAGTTCTTTTTAAATGAAAGTTTCTGTAAAACATTTCCATTTTTTCCCCCATGGTAATTCAAGATTTTGATTTCTTCTTGGGTCAATTTAGGTAATTTGTATTTTTCTAGAAAGTTGTCTGTTTTCTCTAGGTTTTCAAAAATATCACCATCTAATTGCATGAACTATTATAATTCTTTTGATCCATGTTCTCAGTAACTACTCACACTATTATCTCTCTGAGACTGCAAGAGAACTTAGCTATGCTCAGAGCTATCAAAGGAAGCAACTGCTCAGACCCAGGGCTAAGACAAGGGGTTTATATAAGGAATTAAGGGATCAAGCTTTGACCTTTCATAGAAAGATGATTGCTTTGTATCAGGGTAACACAAAAAGCTGAGAAAGATAAGAGCTGAGGGCTAAATTCTCCTACTGGAGGTTCAGGAGAGAACAGGTGATTCAGATAAGCTAAAGCTCATGTCTGCTTCCTCCCCGACCCAAAGAGGTATTGGGGCCAGATCTTAGAGATGAGCTACCCAAGGGATGACACTGGTGGGAAGAGGTCGATAAGAACACAGCTCCAACAAAGTCTTTTAAAACTTACGCTGTTTTCATTATTGCCTTTGCTCCCATGCAGGCCGGTATGAGAAAGACTTATAAAAGCATCAGCTCTAACACGTTTAGTTCTTCCTCAAATGGCAATTCTCAGCATGTCATACAGACACTGGTTAACTCAGCAGGGTAACGGATGGGGCGTATAAGCTCAAAGACGTAGTTCAAATTTTATGAAAATCCATTAGCTTCATATAAGGAAGCCACAGATGATATTGGTGTACTTTGATGAGTCCAAAAAAATAAAAAATAAAGACTTTTTTTCCCTTTAGGTTAAGAGCACCTGAAGCAGAACCTGTATTTTATCTTTCCTCCAGGGCCTACTTCTATTCAATGCTTAGAAACAATATCTTAAAGGTACTAAGTTTGTTTATTTTGGGCCTTTGGGCCCCTTAGAACAAACAAGCCCTAATTAACCTTTCAGCATGGGATGCTTCAAAATGACAAGATGCCTGATACTCTTTTGCAAAGCAAGAGAAATCATCTCTCTCTTGTTCCTATGCTGAGATCTGTTTACAGTCAACTTAAGTAGAGCCCTTTGTGCCTTAGGGTATTACGGCGTAATGTCAGAAAACTTCCAGTTTTACTTATAGCCTGCCCTGTTCCATCTCACCCCATCTCTCTTCAGAGAATTCAGCCCTGGACTTATGATGGAGCTAGCCCAGGAGACATTACTAAACGGCAAACGCCAGGCTGTACTCAGAACTGACCCTTGTCCTGCTGATCAGGGCTTTCTTACTGAATCAGTCTTATGTGCTTGGATTCCTCTTCCCAGCAATCTCTTCAGTATTTCAAGTAAATAGACTTATGTGTGTCTGGTCCCACCAGTCTGATAGATAGAACAAGAATAATAGTAGCTAATGTTTTTTGAGTACTTACTGTATGCCAGGGACTGTGTTTAAGCACTTTGTATAACTTAATTTAATGGATTCAATTCTCAAAATAACCTTATTAGTCAAGATTCTTTTGATGGCGAATTACGGAAATTCAAAGTGAAACCAGCTTGTGCATAAAAAGCAATTTATTGACTTAAGTAACCGGCAAATCCTCTAGAAGCAAATGCCAAAATTAACCACACAAAATCTTAACATGGTTACCACTGGATGGATCATGACTAATTTCTCTATTGTTCTATATTATACTTTTCTCTACACCAGAATTTACTGCTTTTATAATCAGAAAAATATTATTTAAAAGGGGCTCCTATCACATTCAACACATTATTTCTTATAATCAACTGGGACCCTTGTCCCCTCGACTATGATCTCCTCAAGGGTAGGCACTATATCTTAGGTGCCTCTGTAGTCCCTCCTTTGCCTTTTCAATTTGTGCTCAAGGATATATGTGAAATGAATTGAATTCATGCGTTTCATAAGGGAAGCTTTTTGCAGTCCCAATTCTTCCAGAAGGCAGATGATAATAAGAAAGTAGTTTACACTTGATCCAGTACATGATTTCTCAGGACAAACCGTGAAACCGCAAATGCATGTAATAATCCCAGGTGATTGTGATGCTCAAATGAGTTAGAGCCCCTTGTAAGCTGTAAAACTCTGTACACCTGGCAGTTTGTAATGACTTGGGTTTATAGAGCCTTCTCCTTCTGGAGCCTGTGTCCAAGGTGAGTCATACCTATTTCTAAATTATCTCAGAGCCATCATTATCTCTTGATGAAAGGAAATAACGGAGGGAGAGAGAAACTGGGAACATTGATTTAGGGTAAAATTATTAAACACCTGCCATGTATACACTCCAGACCTACCCTCAGATTCTCCTCCAGGGGCCGACTCGCTGGTAAGCAGGGCACACATGAGCTTACTTGAGTTTATTTACTAATGTAGTGACCAGAATGCTCCTTGGAAGCGAGGATGGTGAGACTTCTGTCTTACGTACTTTGATGTGTTACCAGGAGGGACCAGTCCCTGGAGAAGGACATCATGCTTGGTAAGGTAGAGGGTCAGCAAAAAGAGGAAGACCGTTGACGAGATGGATTGACACAGTGGCTGCAACAATAGGCTCAAACATAGCAATTATTGTGGGAATGGCACAGGACCAGGCAGTGTTTTGTTCTGTTGTACATAGGGTCACTATGAATTGGAACTGACCTGACAGCACCCAGGGCCAGATTACCCAATAAGCAAGATACGCACAGGCCTAATTGTGCCTTCCCACCAATCTGCAGTGCACAATTTCACCTGTTCTCCACCACATTAAAGACGTGGTGAAACCCATGTGAAATTGCTCACCACAGATTAGCAAGTAAATACAATTAAGCCCATGCGAACCATGCTCAATGCCAGCCGGTGCGTACCATGCTTACTGGTTAATCCACCCCGACGACCACACCTAACAACAGTGACCAATTGCACATAGGTTTCACCACATCTTTGATCAAAGATGTGGTGAAAAACAGGTGAAATTGGTCGCTGCAGATTAGTAAGTAAGCACAAGTAAGCCCACATCTCCTTTTGGATATTTCAAACGCCCTCACACTCAACAGGTTTAAGACTGAGTTCAAGATCTTGCCTCCCAAACTGGCACTCTTGAAGTGTTCTCCATCCCAGTCAATAACACCTCCTTCCATCCTCAACTCTTCTCTCTTCCTCAGGCTCCAAATTCATAACCTGCCTACTTTACCTCCTAAGTGCCCTGAAATTTATTCTTCTCTCCATCCTGATTGCCATGACCCAATATTCCTCACCTAGACTACTGAGATAACCTAATTACTCTACCCACAGATAGATTTGCTTTCCTCCAGTCAACTCTGCTTAGCAGCCCAGCACAACTCTGATAATGTCACCTGCCTGCTTAAAACGCATCAGTGGCTTCCACAACTCTGAAGATAAAGACCCCATCTTTAACATGGCCTATCAAGGCCCTGCAGG
>NW_004443942.1:3352024-3353095 GCF_000243295.1 Trichechus manatus latirostris
TGGCAGTCTGAACCCACCCGGAGGTGCTTCGGAAGTCAGGCCTGGCAATCTGCTTCTGAAAGGTCACAGCCTTGAAAACCCTATGGAGCAGTTCTACTCTGCACACATGGGGTCACCATGAGTCGGAATTGACTCGATGGCAAATAACAACTGGTATACTGAAAGAAACACCATTTGGTCTCCTGCAATAATCCCCTCGGAACTCCCTCACTTTCCCAATTTACTCCCATGTGATAATCTCCTTGGGAAGTCACATCCTTCCCCCACACCTTGTGGTCCCATTTGATTGGCTCGTTGGGAACATGTGCCTTTTCCTCCCTTAGGTAGGAACTTTAAAATTTAACTAGGCAACCCCAGACCAGCACATCTAACTGCTCAGCCTCACCCTGAAACCCCAGTAAAGGCACTGCCCACAGTTCCTTGCTTGCTCTCTCGCTCTCCCATTGCGCTCGCCCTGCGTCTGTCGTGCTCCTGTGTGGCCCTGCGTGGCTTGGTCTGTACTCTGGGAACTGTGAGTATAGTGAACCTAGTTACTTTTCTTGGCCTCCTTGACTCTTTTCCATGTTGCACCTGACTTACCATCCCCTAAATTTGTTAGAATACCTGCTCACCTGCCTCTGGGCCTGTCTGTGTTCTATTCCGCCTGCATGAAAGGACGTTCCTTCACCGTCTAGTTAACCCTTCTCGACATTCAAATCAGCTCACATGTCACTTCCTAGGAACCTGTCTCTCATTTCCCAGACTATGTTGAATTTGCCTTTTATACTTTGTCAGAATTCTGTGCGTGTCTCCTTCTTAGTACTTATTACAGTTGTAATTTTATATTATTTGTTTAATTATTTGGTTAATATCTGTCTCTTTCACTATACTGTAAGCTCCATGAGGATAGTGACTGTCTCTTTTTATTCCCTGTTGTATCCCCAGCACATAGCACCTAGTAGCTGCTTGATACATATGTGTTAAATGAATGAAGGTATGCGTGCATGCCAGGCACTGTGCTGGGACTAGGAATACAGAGAGAAATTAAGCAAGTCCCTGCCTTCCAGGTTCCCACAGCCTAGTCAAAAGGAC
>NW_004443942.1:3353485-3356911 GCF_000243295.1 Trichechus manatus latirostris
TGAACGCCCTCCAAAGAACTGTTTGATGGAAATAAAATAGAAAAGGGAATAAAAGCAGGTCCAGTCAAACCAACACAGAAAAACAATAAACTAGCTTGTGTACACACACATACGCAAAACATAGCTATACATACATGCACACAAGCACATGTATTCAAGACACACCCTTCCACAACATATTCCTAAACAACACTTAGGGACGTGAATAGGCCCTCAGGTACACATGTACGTGCTCAGCCCCACATGCACGTGCTCAGCCCCACATGCACACAAGCAAGCATATCACCCTGCACTCACACATCTCGTGTTTACCCTCGTGTGTATGTTCACGCCTGTAAATACACAGGACAACCCTAATATATATATATATATATTTTCTTAATAGAGCCCTTTAACTGCATTAAAGCAGCTCTTTACAGCTGGCCAGATCAGAGAGCCCAGAAATAAGAGGCCATTTGATACGGTCCTTACAGCTGAGGCTGGAAGATGAATGACTGTTCCTAATGCTGCTTGTTGGGTAGGACTTCCCAGCAAGCAGGAAAGTTTCTCGTGCCTGGCTGGGCAGGTGGAAAAGCCAAGCTGGCTTCCTTTGTCTTCTACAAGTCATCCATCTCCTCAGCTGTTGTCCATAGGGTTGTTGGCAAAACTCCTCCTGGGCATGCTGGGCCCTCTGCTGCCAGCTGGCACTGAAGGGAAGCAACCAGGATGGGAGGACGGAAGGAACGGGGCAGAGTGTAGCATTACTCCTCAAGAGGTCAGCAATACAAAGCACTATCAAACGGTGAGGTGAAGTGGGGCTTAGGCCAGGCTGGGGATGACAGCCTGGGGTCCAATCTGATGGGTGAGGCAAAAAGCTGGTGGTAATACCTGAAAATCAAATGGTGGAAGTTCCAAGGTTTTAAGGATGGGTCATTGTGGGAGCAGAGTCCCAGGAAGGGGTAATCCTATGCCAGACTAAGTATCCAGTCCCAAGTGGGAGTGGCCTGGCAAGGCCAACAGGGGTTTTGGGCCCAGGCATAGTAGGCCAGGCTCCAGCCTCAGTGGAAATGCCTTCTTAATTGGGAATCTGAGGTAGATTATCCTCCATTTTGTGATCTCCCATAAGTAATATAATATAATCACCTCCATGATGTCATCTGATGTGATCAGCCAATCAGTTGTAAGGGGAGTTTCCTCAGGGGTATGGCCTGCTGGCAAAGCTTATTTGCTTGCTCTGGATCCTGCTTCCAGCTCATCATCATCTGACCTCTGCTTCTTGGGACTTGAGCCAGCAGCTTGTCATCTGACCTACTGACTTTGGGATTTGCCAGCTCTGGCAGCCCTGTGAGCCAGCAGCCTGTTGTCTGATCTGCAGATTCTGGGTTCATCAGCCCCTGCAACCACGTAAGTCAGAAGCCTCCAGATGACACCTAACAGACTTTGGGACTTGGCAGCATCCACAACGGTGTGAGCCGTTTCCTTGAGATAAATCTTTCTCTATGTATATACACTTCACACTAATTTTGCTTCTCTAGAGAACCTAGCCTAAGACACCACTTGGCTCCGTGTCTGGGAGTCAAGGCTGAAGCTCGTGATCACACCGGATGCTGAGTTTACAGCAGCTGGAATTGCTCTAAATCCTCACTCACCAGGAAGGAGGCAGCCAAGGACATCATTCATTCATTCTGTTTCCTCCCTCCCTCCCTTCCTTTCTTTCTTCTTTCCTTCCTTCAGCCTGCCTGCTGTATTCATTTCCTAGGGCTGTGGTAACAAAGTACCACAGTTGGGTGGCTTTAAACAACAGAAGTTTATAGTCTCACAGTTCTGGATGCTAGAAGTCCAAATCAATGTGTAGGCTGGGCCATGCTCCTCCGAAGTCTCTAGGGGAAGATCCTTCCTGGTCTCTCCCAGCTTCTGGTAGCACCAGGCATTCCTTGGCTTGTAGATGTATGTTTACATGGTTGCCCTTCCTCTGTCTCTTTGAGTCTCTTCTCTTTTTATAAAGACACTATTCAGATTTGATTAGAAACTACCCTACTCCTATATGAGTTTGTATTAACTGATGACATCTTCAAGATCCTATTTCCAAACCAGGTTACCTTTACAAGTACCAGAGATTAGTACTTCAACATAACTTTCTGGGGGATGCAATTCAATCCATAACACATACCACTACTCTAAGTCAGACCTAACTCTCCTTTCTATCTGTTGTGTCTTTCTCTTGCCTTTTCCATGCAGGAAACTCCTATTCACCCATCAAAGTCCAGGTTATAATTTCCCCTCTTCTCTGTGGCATTCTCTGACTTTACCAGGCCAACTACATACATATGTGTGCACGCACACAGACACACACACACGCGCGCACGCACAGTGTATCTATATGGGGGAAAAACACTAGTCTTAGAGTCTGAAGACAGAGGTATGAATCTGAACTATTTCACGTAGTATCTCTGTGACTCTTGGGCAAGTTAATCTCATATGAACTTCATCCTTTCCTCATGTGTAAAATGAGTACCTATTAATTACTTCATAGGCTATTGCGAGACTTAATAAGATATATGTTGGTGTTTAGCATATAAACGCAAATCATAAACATTCTATAGTTGAGTTTCTTTTATTTCTTATCACATTGAATATCTATGACTATCCATCCTCTCATGTGAGACATCCTTTCAGACGGTGAGCACCTTACAAGAGGCAACAGGCCACCTGCTATTTTTACCTGTGCCTGCACACAGCACACAGGGACCTTCAGTAGGAATCCAGTTGAATGAAAGACTGTGCAATCTCTGGTGAGCCATGGAGAGGAAGTGAAGGCCTTTTTGAATTTGGCCCCTTTGGTGAGGTTTGGGTGAACTGCTCCTGTTCAGTGTTCCCAGTTTGACCAATCAGCCAAAGGTTTGAGCAGAGGGAAGAGAAAGTGCTGCCTCTCCTCATGCCCTTGCCACTCCTGGTGGGTTTCCTAGAACCATAAATCATAGAGCTACATCTGGGCTTCTCTGACTGTAGTTCTTACGTGTGGGCACTGGACTTTAGTACCTCCATGGCCGTGGACCCAGCACTTCTAGCATCCCACCCTCTGCTCACCTGCCTTTCCCCGTGGCCCCGCCTGGCTGTCTTGCTGTTAACATCGAAGGACAAATGTGGTCCTATATTTCAAAGTCATCAGGCAGATCTGATTAATTTTAGAAATGAATGACATGGAGATTCATCACAAAATTTCAGGTATGAGCAGCAATAAACAAAACCAGAGCATGGAGTGCTATTTATTTATTAAAATAGTACATTGAAGGGAAATGGGCTATTTATTTTGTACGATGTCTTCCACAGAAATAATTGGCTCATTAATCACACACTCACCGTGGTCACGTTTGGAAGGTCAGGCTCACTAGGGAATAGAAAGAGGGGGTGGTGTTTATAGCCCTGGCAGCATGTGGAGCCCACGGA
>NW_004443942.1:3357124-3359908 GCF_000243295.1 Trichechus manatus latirostris
CTGGCAGGGATGGGGAGGAGGCCAGAGTTAAATGGTGGAAGGGCTGAGGAAACTGCAGGGACAGTAAGGGCTGATGCCACAAGGGCAGTTAGAAGCTCTGTGTGACTTGGGCAACAACCAGAGGTTTTGGTCCATGGGGCAGGACATGGCATTGATGAGTAGGTGGCCCACTGGTAGTAGCACCCCAGCCAATGAGAGGCTCCAGAGGACAACCCCATGGGACTCAGCCCCAGATGGGAGTGAGAGTTCTGGAGAAGCACAGAGTGAGGTGAGAGGGACAGGATGGAAAAGCCAAATGTGGAGTTCATGTATGTGCTTCGCCCCTCTCCTGCTCATCTGCTCTGGTACTCTGGCCTGGGAAAGCCAGAGCCTCGGAATCTTTTCTAATATAGGCGACTACTACCAACTTAATGTATTCAGTGAATGGGAACTATTTGCTATTCCGGTGTGACAAGGTCAGTCAATGCTCACCCTAGGCTCTATAGAAGGGGTCTGGGTCTTGGTGACTCCAGAGGAATTTGACAGGAGAAGGCAGGGCTGACAATGTCCTCAAAGGACTCATGCTGTAACTGAGATCTCTCACTTCATGAATGAAATACATAGTTAAACTTCCTTTGTGGTATGGTTAGTTTCAGTGCAAGAGACATTGGGTGGGGTTGGGATAAGAGGATGTGAGCTAGGAAGATGGGAGAGGCAATAAGGTTGCCTGGCATGTCCAGATCAGGGAAAAACAGGGGTGAGTGTGCTGGTTACACTCATTCTCTGCTCTGTATTGACCTCTATGAACTGCATCCATGGCTCCTGTGCCCTCTGCTTCCAGTTGGGTTTGGTCAATGGAAGGCATTGATAGAATATCTGATGCAGGAGAAGGGAGAAGCAGAGGTATTTTTTCCCAAGCTTTGCCGCCATCCCAGGCTCCCTCCCTGCTGAGCTGTGGTTTCTGTAGTGGGTGTGGGGGTTCCTCTCCCTTTGACTACAGATCCTGTTGGGCAGCCCAATTCCATGGCTACAGCTCTCAACAAGGTTTGGTAGTGCCCCTCCCTCGCTCTGTTCCTTTAGCCGTAGGAAATGGCCCAACCAGCCTCAGGGAAAAGAAGAATCATCAGGAAGTGTATGGAGTGAAGCAGAAACTCAGGTAGTTCTAGGGCCTGTCTGTTGTCCTCATCTCTTTCCTGACCATGTGTGTTATGTCTTATTCATGATGGCTCTACTGCCTTCTGCTCCTCATCTCCTTTCTTTTCTCTGCTCAGCTGGGTTTTCCCTCACAACTTCAGCATGTACAGGGTTTTGGCTCATTTGGTCCCTTGGAGCCCAGCTCTACCCTACCGCTTGTCTCTATGCATCTCTATGCCTCCTGGCCTCCTTCACTAACTGGCTGAATCTTTACGTGTGTCATGGGGCAAACTCACAGGCATAATTTGATTGGACCAGCTTATCTTTTTGTATTGAGTCATTGTTGATTGCTGACCAGCCACTAGACGCCTGCCATTGGGTCAGGTTGAACCATCTACGGAGGGAAGAGGACATGGTCATGGTACAAATAGGGTGAGAGCTGGGGCTGTGGTTGGGACAGTTTTTCTTAAGAGGGATGTAGACATGGAGGGCAGTGATGAACAATTCAGGTACTTATGCAAAAATTCCCTGTCGTCCATGTAGTACTCACCCTCCTTCCTGTGGAATCCAGGACAACTGGTATGAGCAAGGTGAGGATAAGTGTAGGTAGTCTCCTGGGGTTTGGGATCTGCTCTTCGCCACCGCTCTGCTGCCCAACAACAACAAACTTTCCAAAAAAAAGTTAGAAGGATATGGGACATTCACATCCCTGGAGGGGTGAGCCTGGGCTACAGACTTCCAATGAGTGTGACATCTAGGAGCCAGGGGCTCCTCCCACCCACAGCCCACCGCTATATCTAAGGTCCTTGACCTAGATGCTCCTAACACTTGGCCTCTGGACACACTGAAGGGGAAAGCTTTCAGGGCTAGTGGCTGAGCAGTCATTTAAAATCTTTCGATGAGATCCACTGAAGGTTTTAGGCAAGGAACAAATCTGATTGTGTTTGTGTTTCAGAAAGATCTCGGTGACTGCTGCAATGTGAACAGATGACATGGGAAGCAGGTGAGACTGGAGAGCGGGAGTGATGGAGAGGCTTGGGAATAGATTCCAGAGCTGTTTAGGAGGCATGACCACCATGATGTACTGAGTGATAGGATATGGAGTGGGGTGAGGCTATGAAGAGCAGGTGCACCTAGCTGTAGCACCTGGGGAGGATGGTGCTTGTCACTGAGATGGGCCCAGAAGTGAAGAGGGTTGGGGTCTCTTTTCAACACAGCAGTTGTCATTGTCTGGGTGATAGCCACACAACTGCCCAGGGCCTGTCAGCAGGGGACGATCTGGGCCTGGAGCTAAGGAGAGTGATCTGGGTGTAGATGCAGATTTGAATGTCACTGGTGTCCAGGTGGCTGGTGAAGCCATGGGTATGGGGTCATCACGCAGGAGGAGACCCACAGACAAGCATTTGGAGGTGATTCTGGCAAGCATGGAGACAAAATGGGGAAATGAGACAGGGAAGGGAGGAAGACCAGTAAAGGGTGCCTTAATGTGACCCACTGGGGACACTCTGAGAGGCTGGGGCATCATGCCTCCAGTCATTCCACTAATGGGTGAGGAGGCCCACCCTTGTGGGTTGCGGCTTGTTCCTGAAGTCTAAACTGTCTGGTGCTTACAGCTCATCCAGGCACAAATCCAAGCCCATGCCTATGGCCAGAGAAGGGCCTCAGGCAGAG
>NW_004443942.1:3360008-3368874 GCF_000243295.1 Trichechus manatus latirostris
GCTTGTTCCTGAAGTCTAAACTGTCTGGTGCTTACAGCTCATCCAGGCACAAATCCAAGCCCATGCCTATGGCCAGAGAAGGGCCTCAGGCAGAGACGGAGGAAGCTGTAGGGACTGCAGGAAAGTACTGGAGCTCATGACAGTGACCTACAGGGCAGGCTGGGATATGGCCAGGGCACTGATGGCTTCTACCATTGTGGTGCTAACAATTATGTCCATCTTCCAATGGTGAGCGAAGAGCACATCTTCTTCCTTCATTTCTCAGGACAGATGTGACCACGGGGAGAGACTGGGTGAAAGCTGGGGGCTGAGTTGTGGAACTGGGTTATGGGTCATGCAGCAGGGCTGGCTGGCTGTCCAGGAGGCCTCATGAACAGGTTATAGAAGCCTTTTCTAGTAACAGTGAAAATAGGAAACAAAATTGTTTATTGTGCAAATCATTAAGCAAAATGATGATCTCACTCCGGGTGTTCAGAGAGCCCCTAAACAGCTGCTGATTAGCTTGCAGCAGCTGTGGGAAAAGCAACCACATGAGGCTGGGATGGAGAGGAAACTGGATGTGAGCTGGTGCCTCCTCACGTCCTCCCTCCATTAAGCTCTGGACCTCCTGCCTCTGCCCTACACCTGCTCAGCACCTCTCTTCTGGAGATGCATGACCTCAGACTTCTGGCCTTTTTGTACCTCTGATACATAGAGGAGCCTGGATTGGCCACAGGGTTCCCACTTTCAGGAAGTCAGGGCTCTCAAGGGCCACCTCAGAGCCTCTTCTACCTCCAGGGCCTGCCCATCTGGGCTCAGGGAGATGTTGAGTTGGTGTCCCAGGAGGGAGCTGCTCACCTGTCCTTTTTTAACAGCCCCCAGATTAATTTATGGGAGAGGACACTTTCTGGGGTTTGCTCCTCAGGATGTTGGAATGCGTTGTTGTGGAATGTATTTGATTGGAGGGTAAGGATGTGTGGAGTTTGTAGGGGTATGGGTGTAGGTAGCCATGAGCATGAGAACAAATACCTCCAGGCAGGTGGCTACAGACATGAGTGGGTGTTAGTATGGGTGGGGTGGGATATGGATGTTGATAGGCATGGCAAAGTGTGAGTGTGGATCAGTGTAAAGGTGAGGATGCCGGTGACAGCAACTGAGTGTCAGGGTGTCAATGGATGAAATAATAATAGGAAGACTTTATAGCACTCACTATGTACCCATCACTGCTCTAAGTGTTTTACATAAATTTACTCACCTACTTTTCACAACAACCCCAGAAAATATATGCTATTATTGTCCCCACTTTTTAAGAGAAGGAAACTGAGGCACAGAGAGGTCAAGTAACTGCCCACGATCATCCAGCTAGTAAGTGGCAGGGCTGGGATTTGAACTCAGGCTGTCCTGCTTGAGTCCACACTCTTAGTCCTTCCACTTTATGCTAGGGATATGGTGTGAGTTAGGTGGGTGCACAGGGCATTCTGGATTCTACTTGCATGAGGTGGAAGTTGGTGTGAATAGGTAGAGCAGTATGAATGGCCGCTTTGGAGATGGAGGCCTGAGCCATTGCAGGAGTGAGAACAGGTGTGAACTGATTGAGGTTGATGCTGGACAGTAGTTTTCAAGACTTAGCAGGCATCAGAAGCACCTGGACGGCTTGTTAAAACATAGATTGTTGGGCCTCAACCCCAGATTATCTGATTCAGGTGGGTTGAGGGGGAGGGGGGCTTGAGAATTTGCATGTCTAACAAGTTCTCTGGTGATGCTACTGCTGCTGGTCTGAAGATCACACTTTGGGAACTACTGGTGTAGGGCATTCTGTGTCAGTGATTATGAAGAACAGAATTGGCAACTTAGAGGTGATGAAACAGGTAGGTAGAGAGTGAATTAAACAGAGGGTAAATTTAGAAGTATAGGATGGTGTTACACCTATAGACAGATGTGGATTTGAATGAGTGTAGTTTACTGAAGAAGGGAAGTAAATATGGGAGGAGGGTGTAAGAGCCCTGGCTTCTACAGTGTAGGGAAGGCAGTGCCTATGACTCTGTAGGTGCCTCTTCCTGGCTGGGGGTTCCTGCTCCCCTTGTTGACCTCCCAGGTGGTGGTCATGAGCTGTGACCTGCCTGGCAAATGTGTGGGCATCCTCCAAATATATGGAGCCCATGGGCTCGTTGGGAGTTCAGGGAAAATCTAAAAGGGAGTCTGTGACGGTGGCCAGGGATGTCCCTGGTGCCCCTCCAGGGATGGGGTTCTTGATGTGCAAAAGGGGCCAAGACAGCAGCCCCTCTTCCCTCAGGGTCCCACAGGTGGAGGGAGGTTTCTCTGTGTTCATCAGTTTTTCAACTATAAATTACTGAACCAAAGCAGGCACATGCCTGGTCTGGAGGCCCCTGGGAAGGAGGTCCCAGAGAACTTGAGGAGGTGGGTGAGGCTGAAACTTATCCAGAAAGGGTTACCTCTTTCTAGTTAGAGCCTGTCAGTCATTATTACTCTGCTGTAAGCTACAGGGATGAAGGAGGGCTAGAAGTGGGTTGGGGCAGCGGGGCCCTCAAACTAAAAACAGGAACCCCAGAAGACGAAACATTCTGCCAGAAGTTATTGGAGGGACAGAGGGTTGGGCATAGGCTCCAAGAAAGGTGGCTCCACCTGAGGTCCATGGTCTCCTGAAGCTGTGTCCAGAGGGGTTGACTTGGAGCCATAACAGGGTGAGAGCTATGATCCACTGGAGGAGCCTGACCGGCAGGGATAGATGACCTGGTAAGCACGGGCTTACCTCTGCTTACTTACTAATCTGTAGTGACCAATTTCACTACATCTTTGATGTGAAATTGGTCGCTACAGATTAGTAAGCAAGCACAAGTAGGACCGTGCTTACCTTGCATACTGAGTCATCCATCCCTGTCAGGGACTGTAAATTTGAAAACAGGCTTTGATTCTGTAGAAAGGTACTGTGGGGTTGGGAGAGAGACAGACAGACACCAGCCATACCTAGAAGCAGAATCTTTGATGTGGTGAAAAAATGTGAAATTGTTCACTACAGATGATCTGGTGCTTACTGTGCCTATTGGATGATCTGTCCCTGCTAACTGGCCTTAGCAATGGGCTGGGCATCTGCTGTAGGTGAGCGTTGCTGCTGAAGGGCTGATAAGTGAACGGCTTTGGGAGGTGGGCGGTGACCTGGAGACTTTAGGAGAGGACACTGTAGCCTGAAGCCCAGCTGCTGCCATTCCACTGGCCAGTGAGCAGTCCTTGTTTCTCCAGGAGTGAAGAACCGAGGCTGCCTTACAGAGAAGGAACCGTCTCTGGGAGAGGCAAAGGCAGCCTTCCCTCGGAAGTGGGGACTGAGGTCATGTTGCCACTTCGCCAGCCCTGGTCCTCAAAAAGTAAGCTGGCAGCTTGCACACAAGCTCCCACTGTGCGCAGGTGATTAGAAGCCTTTTTCAAGGATGTGAAGCTGGAAGGGCCAACAGGGACACATCTTTGGCTTTGAGAATTCCAAGTTCAGAGGAGCTGGGCATGAATCTCCACAGAGCACCAAATGACCACAAAAACCCTTTTCTTAATCAATAGTCTTTTATTGATATAAATATTTTCCACTTATCCCCTATTTACAGTTGCAAAATAGTTTATGATATGACACCCTCACCCACCATTCAGCATCTTTCTATAAATTCCATGAAAATTGACTGGGAAATAAAAAGCTCTTTTAGGGGCCCACCGACCTGGCTTCGCCAGACTCCAAACCACCCTACACGGACAGCAGGCAGCATTGCAGCAAGTGCTACACAGTAGCAAAGGGGTGGGCGGGAGGTGGCTCCCGGGGGTGGGGAGGGTCAAGACTCCAGGCTCCGCAGGACGTTGGTGATGCTCCAGTGCTGGCCCGAACACTTCTGCAGCACCAGCTGGAAGCCAAACTCCATGTCACTGCTCTCCTGCAGCTCCAGACAGCGCTTGGACTTGCTGTTCTGGATGGGGCCTCCCTAGGAGCCAGGGCAGACAGCAAGGTCAGAGGGCGTAGAGGCAATATAGGGAGATTTGGGGAACGTCAGGCCTAGAGGCTGGTAGGGCTGGAATTATTTGTGTGGTCAGATGCCTGGGACCCAGTGAGGCTATGACAGATCTGTGAAACCTCAGGCCCCCCGTCTCTGA
Source organism: Trichechus manatus latirostris (assembly GCF_000243295.1). Classification (NCBI taxonomy): domain Eukaryota; kingdom Metazoa; phylum Chordata; class Mammalia; order Sirenia; family Trichechidae; genus Trichechus; species Trichechus manatus. Next base: position 3,364,134 of record NW_004443942.1, read on the forward strand.
TGTGTTAGTATCCTTCCTAAGACTGAACGTCTACTTCAGTTTTCTTCATAGTACACTAGTTCTTTGCTAGGACAAAGACTTCTGTCTGGCTGGGGTGTGGCATTATGGTTTGCTTTTACAGCTCCTACCCTGGGGTGGGGGTAGGCCCTGCTACCCATGACCATTGAGTGGTGCCCTGCTCTGGAAAGCCTCGTTCTATGATCAGCCTGAATATGAGCATCATCAAAGGCCCAGGACCTCCTGCTTTTGGGCCCATGTTTAGTGGCCCAACGGACGGTGTCCAGGAGCCTGGGTTTGGTTCAGGTTAGCACTTCGACTCCAGAGACCCAGTTCTTATAACTACACAAAAAACTGACAGCATCTGCTGAAGCTGAAGTACACATCCCTATGAGTCAACCATTCTACTCACAGGTGTATACATACCTAGCAGAAATATGTGCACTGAAGACATGAACTTGAATTCTATTTGAAACATTATCTGTAAAATCTCTAACCTGGAGACAAGCCAAATATCCATCAACAATAGAATGAATAAATAACTTGTGGTATATTCGTTATTCATACGATGGAATACTATACAGGAATGAAAACAAACCAGAGTTATAGTCAGTAAGGATGATTCTCAAATATAAGGTTAGCAAAAGAAGCCAGACAAAATCTCTGTCTCTCTCTCTCACACACACACACACATTCTCTCTCTCTATCTAAATTCTATTTATATAAACTTCCAAAATAGGCAAAAGAAACCTATGGTTACCTTTGAGGAGAAGCGAGTGGGAAATGATTTGGCAGGAGGCAGGAGGGGTGCTGGAGTGTGCTATTTCTTGTCTTGGGTGGTGGTTACATAGACATTTACTTTGTTTTTAACATTGAATGGAACATTTATGTTTGGTGCACATTTATGTATGTGTGTGTTAATCTTCAATTTAAAAAAATTAAAGCAAAAAATCTAGCTCCCTCAAAATGGACTTTGAGTCGTAGGTGAAGGGGGCAGAGAATGGGAAAGCTGGATGGCAAAGGAGAGTGAGGGGTGTGTGTATATGCATTGTTGGAACTGGAAGTCCCAGTTTCCGGTGTGTGGAAAAAAGCCCAATAGACCGGAACCTCTTTAGAAGTGAAGTGTTCAAGTGAATAAAGCAGGGCCCCTCTCCCTGCACCCCCAGCCCAGCACCTCTCCAGAAGAGAGCAGTGGCTCACTGCATCCAACAGCAGAGAGACAACAGAACAAAACGGAAGCTGAGACAGCTAGCTCATCGGGGACCACAGGTGCAACCAGAGTGAAACCTGAAGACTCAGAGTGGCCATCGGATGAGGGCTCAGAAAGGACCCCGGAATCCCTGTGTTAGAAGAGACCTGGAAGGCCAACCCTCTCCCTCTCATCTGCAGGCTGAATGGCCTCTACATCTCAGCCATGGGACTATTCTGCTTAGCCACCTCTAGACATGAAGAACGAGCACTTTCTTCCCCTGAGCTGCTCTACCTTGGAACATTCTCCTCCCATTGAACTGAATTCCTTGTGTCAGAAGCAGCCACATGGGGTCCTGGACCTTCCCCTTGGGCTTCCACACTCAGGTCTGCTCCTGCTTCTCTACCCTTTCCCCTCCAATAGGGGAAGGTGATGGCCAAGTCCCCCCAGGTCTATGCTTTTCCAGGTTAAACTTCCCAGTTCCTTCCACTACTTCTGGGACATTTCTGTGTCCTTTTGCCATTCCAGTTGCCTTCCTTTGGACAAGCTCCAGTTGTTTTGTGCCACTCAGAACTGACCACAGAGCAGAGCGCCACCACTCATTTACACTGGCCAGTGGCTCCTTCCACATAGCCTGGTACTTTGGTGGCTCCTTAACACCATGCTCCTTAACCCCTTGGGGATGACTGTGGAAGACAGTCTCAAGTTGTCCTCTCAGATGCTGGGGGGGGGGTCACTTTGGGTGCCCATCCTGTCCCTCAAAGGCTGGACTTTTGGACTCATAGGCATCCCTTGTGACACCTGCTCCAAGTCAGCCCGCCTGGATTTCTATAGCTCCTGTGTAAAATCTTGCAACATCCAAGCTGAGCACATCTGTCACCCACACCCAGGCTGCAGCATGTCCCTGGTGCTTCTTTAGGGGGCCTGCAGCCAGGCTCCCCCAATCCCTCCAACTGCCTTGCCAGCTTGGTGGTATGTCCTACCCCATATTCTTGGGAGCAGAGCTCAGGCAGGGTGGGTCTGAAACCAGCCCAGCTTTCTGATTCACAAGCGCTTCAAGAAGTCTATGGGTGGCACAAGTGGTTAAGTGCTGAACTGCTAACCAAGAGGTTGGGGGTACAAACCCACTCAGAGGTGCCTTGGCAGAAAGGCCTGGCAATCTGCTTCTGAAGGGTCACAGCCATGAAAACCTTATGGAGAACAGTTCTACTCTGCAACACATGGGGTCACCCTCAGTTTGGTTTGCTAGCATTTCACGCAGTGATGTACAAAGGGAAGTATGCGGAACTGGACTCTGGACTCTGAAGACCTGGCTTCTTTTCTGGGTTTCTGTGGTATGGCCTTGAGAAAGCCACTGCACCCTCTGGTTTCATTGTCTGTAGGTCCAGCTGATAATTTCCATCCTGATTACTGGGAGGATAAGCAGGAGGATGGGAAGTCCCTTTCAGCTATAAAACCACAAATAATAGATATGAGGCTACACGATTTGGAGTATCAGGATGGGGCTCCAGGAAAAAATGCATGATAAACAGAAAGGGGGGCCAGACCAAGCACCCCCAACCACTCCCCTGAGGATTCTGACTGCCCAGCATATCCTCATGGGCCAGGCCAGCCTTGCCAACAGCAGGCTGCTTCACAGACCCCTGAAGCTTGGAGAAACTTGTCCAAAGCCAGAGGAGGCTGCAGACCCCTCCTTTCCCACCAGCCACAAGGCACATTCTAAGCCTGATGTGTTCTTCCCCTTGAGGGGCACCTTGCCAAGGGCTGAGAGGGAGGTGGGAGCAGAGGTCTCTGAAAAACAGACTTCCTTCAGAGACTCAAATCTGACGTTTCCCTGGCCCAGCCGTGCCCTCAGCACCCTAGAGACAGGAAATGTCGTGACCCTGGGGCAGAAACAGCCAGTGTGGTCTCCTGGAAGGGTGTAGGGGAAATGGAATGAGACAAGAGTGGGGTTTTTGCAGGGGGGAGGATGGATCAATGAGAGTATCTGGGCCTGTCAGGGAGGGTGGAGTATGAGGCCAAGGAAAGCACCCTCCCTGGAGGCTCAGAGAGGAGAGTCTTCTAGAATAGGGCTGTAAGGCCGCCCTGGGGCTTTGCTGAGCATAGCCTGGTATGCTCCTTGGGACACATCTGGGGTGTGGAGAGAGGAGCCAGTCCACCCTTTGGTGCTGGAGCTAGCATGGACCACTTGCACTGTCCCCCTCCTGTCTTCCTTCTCAGACCTCCACCCCTCTCACTGAATAAACTGGATGCCCTCCCTCTCTCTGAGCAAAACCCAGTCACCAAAATTGCAGAGAAGCCTTTCCTTCCTCCATTTAGCTCTTTCCTGGTGAGTTCAGTACCCTTGAGAGAAGCCTGGTGTTATCACTACCTGGTACCTCTACCTGCAGGCTCTACACAAGAGATGAAAATAGTAATCAAACCCAAGAAAACCAAACCAGTTGCCGTCGAGGTGATTTTGACCCATGGTGACCCCATGTGTGCAGAGTAGAACAGTACTCCAAACTGAAAGGCTGTGACCTTTCAGAAGCAGATCACCAGGACTTTCTTCTGATGCACTTCTGGTTAGGTTTGAACCACCAAGCTTTTGGGTAGTAGTCGAGAGTGCTTACCCATTTGTGCCACCAGAAGACGCCCCAAAATAGTGACAGCTAACAAACACTTATTTGTCATTAAAAAAACACACACACACACACACACACACAAAACCATTGCTGTCAAGTCGATTCTGACTCATAGCTACCCTACAGGATAGACTACAACTGCCCCATAGGGTTTCCAAGGAGCAGCTGGCGGATTCGAAGTGCCATCCTTTTGGTTAGCAGATGAGCTCTTAACCACTGCATAACCAGGGCTCCATTTACCATCTACCTAGCACTCATCTCACATATTCCTTACAGCATTCCTATAAGGTGTTGATTATAATTATCCCCATTTTATAGAATTGGAGACTGAGGCTTAAAGAGGTTGGGAGACTTGCCCAGGGTCACATGGCCAGTAAGGCTGTAAATCCGGAGGTCTGCTTCCTTTACTGGAAGGAAGCAGGGAGAGCTGTTAGAAGGTTCTTGTTCTAATACCAAGGGTCAGACAGCAGCCTTGGAGCCAGTCCCATGGCTCTGGGGTGCCAGGGTTTGACGCAGAGCTCCCCAGTCGGCATCCCCCTCAGTAGCGTGCACAGTTGCTTGGTTTACCAGTCCAGCCATCCAAATTATTTGTGTAATACAACTACAGGCTCTGGAAACACAATACTTTTAATTAAAGAATTTAAATAAGGGCAATTAAACCTGGCAGGAGAGAAGCCGCAGTACACAGAGAGCTTAATTGGAATGGAAACCAAATTAAATGTGGAAACAGCATTAAAAAAAAAAAAAAATCAAAAGCTGAATGTATAGAATTAAGAAGGCTAATAATACTTCCTAGAACTGGTTCCCAGCCCGCAGCCTAATTCCTCTTCCTTCTGGGCCTCTCTGGAGTAGTGACTGGAAAGTGCATGACAGGCAGTATGAACTGGAGCAAAGAACACAGCACTCCCGTTCCAGCCTTGGCTCTGGCCCG
>NW_004443942.1:3369633-3370894 GCF_000243295.1 Trichechus manatus latirostris
TTTGAGGACCACAGGACTAGATGCATTTAAATAAACCATCACTCCCTTTCAGGAAAGGTTTGGACCTGGCTCACCGCTTACACTCTCCACCCCAAGGCAGCCGATCTGGAGTATCTGGACTGAGGACAGGCTGGTCTCACTTTTGCAGTCAAGGTGTTCACAAGGCACTTGTGCATGTCCTGAATCCTATATTTCCACTATTTCTCTGCTTATTTCAGTGTTCCCATTCCACTTTCATTTCTAATTAATTTTTCCATGGGCAACTGGCCTAGTGGGTCTTTGGCTTTAAGCATAGTGGGCTCAGGAGTTTCCAGGTTAAGTAGTTAATGATTAATAATCAAATGCTTCAAAGCATGGGTGGGATGTTAGTGCTATTTAAAGAAACATTGAGATTAAGTCTTTTGTAAAGAGATCGTTCTGTTTTATGAATATTCAATACTCAGTGTATTCAATAAATACTTCGGTATTTTATTTCTTCAAGGGGACTCACTTGTGCGTGAGTGGCATTCAGCCTGGGACTTGCTGTGAAGGGCCACAGGATGGAAGGTGGGCAATTGCAGTGGCAAATGCAAAAGGGCAGGAGGATGGGTTATGGAGACAGCAGGATGGCTTGAGGGAGTTTGCTGTGGAGGCTGGAATCTAGCCAGCTGATAGACACATACATGGGACTGGCTTCACAGGGAGACCGCAGTCCCAAACTCCCATTGCAAAATAATCCACTGGTTTTCCAGCAGCAAGCAAAGGCACCATAGTATGGTGGTTAAAGGCTTGGACCCCCAGAGCCAGAATTTCCAGGTCAAACTTGGACAAATCACTTAATCTTTCGGTGCCTCAGTTTTCTCATCTATAAAATGGGAATAATTATAGTAACTACCTAATATGGCTATCTTGGGGATTAAGTGAGCTAATACAGGCAATCCCCAGTTTACAAACAACTCATACTTGCCCTTTAAAATTATGTAAATTTGCCCTCACTTTGAACCAACTGAACCAACTCCTGCTCACAACAAATTCTTCACCACAGTCACTACACTTGCTGCACCTGCAGGTTTTAAATCATTGAAAAGACTTTGAGCGCTTTCTTGCACTAAAGTAAGGCTAAAGAAGAACTGTATGCACCTGTTTTGAGTTCCCTACAAACTCTTAAAGACACAGGAACAGATCTTGTTTGTAACCCGGGGACTGCCTGTATTTATAAAGCATTTAGAATAGTGCCTCGCACATAGTAAGCACCATACACATTTCTGAAAAATAAAATTTA
>NW_004443942.1:3372798-3373760 GCF_000243295.1 Trichechus manatus latirostris
TGTTTATGCTCTAACTTTGTGTACTGCAGTAGGACGCAGTACTACCTACAAGTGTTTGTTGGAGTAGGGCTAGGGATTTTCCGACCAAGCAGGACACCTTGACTATTACCTTGAAATGTGCCTGAAATTCTCTAGTATGATTCTTTTTTTTTTTTTCCAAGTGTTATTTTGGGCAAGTACATGTACGTGTGGGGCCCTCTTGGCGCAGTGGTTAAGTGTTTGGCTGCGAACCGAAAGGTCAGCAGTTCAAATCCACCAGCAGCTCCTTGGAAACCTTATGGGGCAGTTCTACTCTGTCAGATAGGGTCACTAGGGTTGGAATTGACTCGATGGCAATGGGTTTGGTTTTTTTGGTGTATATATATATATATGTGTGTGTGTGTGTGTGTGTGTGAGTACAGTCATTGAGAGTAAGGTTTTGTTCATCTTTTGCTCTCCCCACAAACCTAGCTCAAGACCTGGCCCCCGGGAGGTGTTCATTTAATATTTGTGATTAAAAAAAAAAAAATTCCTTCATTCAATCAACAGCATGTTGGGTGTCTTCTCTATCTCAGGCTTTATGGTAGGTGCTGAAGATACCAAACGTGTAAGACTTGTGTCTTGCCCTCCAGTCTATTTATTGATTGTGAAAGAGGCGCATGGGGTGAAATAACGGGTAAATAATTCCATAAAGCATGATAAGGATGATCATCATACCAGGAGTTCAGCTCATTTTTAAATTTGTGGTGCTTTGTATGAAGGCAGGCTCAGTGGGACTTTTGTGTAGAAAAAGCCCTTCTCAGGGATTTGGTGTCTGTCTGCAGAAACTTAAAATTACAGACTTTCAGGGTTGGTAAACCCTTAAAGTCACCCAATCCAACTCCATTCAGAGCTCTAGTGACTTTCATGGCCTGCTGAGTACTCCCCTGAGCTCACTCCCTCCCTGGACAACTCTATGTGAGAGCTGTCCTATAAATTGCCCC
>NW_004443942.1:3375516-3381414 GCF_000243295.1 Trichechus manatus latirostris
GACCCCATCATGGCAATCCATTGCTTAAGAGCCTCCCCTAGTTCCTCCCTGCTTTTAAGGTAAATTCCAAGCTCCTTGCCCTGGCTTTCAAGGATTACCACCATCTGACCTCAACCTTACTCTTAGGTTTTCACTCCACATGCCCCATTCACCCTCTAAATTTCACCCACACCAAACAATGGATTCATATTCCTCAAACATGCCTTTGCCCAGGCTGAACCTCTACCTGGGATATTCTTCTCTCTTTCTATGCGAGGGAACTGTCTCTGCAACTTTCAATATCCAGATCAAACAGCTTCGCACGTGAAGCGCCCTTGAGTTCAGCAGACAGAATCAGTCACCACGGGTTCACATAACACTCTATATGCCTCTGTTTCTGCTCTCATCATTCAGTTTTGCTTGTGTTTACATGCTCACGAGCAACTCGAGAGCAGAGGTTGTGTCCAATTCATATCTGCATCCCTCCTGCCCAACCCCTGTGCTCAATAAATGTTTGGCGAATGACTAAAGCAATGAATGTTCATCATTGGAAGATTGCTCATCAGAGCCCTGTACATCAGCGTTGCCAAGAGATGTTTTCATCAAATGTGGTTTCTCGGTGTCAGTATCTAACACTGTCCTGGTTCAGCCCGAAGCATCAGAAATTCAGAGATGCTTGCAGGTGTTAGAGAAAAGGCATTTTATCTGTTAAGCAGAAAACCAGGGTATGAGATGGAACACTGAGATATTCAAATGCCTATCTCCTTTGTAGGAAACCTGGGAGAATTGCACTAGATTATTTTGAAATTAATTCAGCCTGAGTGTCTGTGGAACTTAAATGTGGTCCCCAGGAGAGTAAGTAAATAAATGAATGCATAATGTGAAACCGGAAAGGACACTGGAAACACACCCAGTAAAAGCTCCTTTCAGCCTAGCTTCTATGTCACAACATTCTAGTTGGTAGGATCCTCATGTAATTTGCAAGGATTAAAACCTGTTGCAAAAAAAATTAGCCTAAGCACGAGACTTAAATCATTTAAGAGGTTTCTGGCTTCCTCTTGCCTTGTCAACAGCAGCTCTTAAACAAATAAGGACTTGAGGACAGATACAGGTTGCTTGATAAATATTGATCATTTTTCACTGAGCAAAAATTTCACATACATTAATTTTAAAACAGGAAGTGAGATTGGCTGCTTTGGGTCCGCAAATTAGGAATTTAAAAATATTATTTCTAAACAGTTCATTTTGGCAGAATGATCAAAGATGTGGCTGCCTAAGGACTATGGGATTTTTAATTAGAAATATGCTGAAATGGCTGAAAATGACCCCAATTCCAGGGCTCCAAACACCAGTACTAATCTGCTTTGTGGGTTGCCCATGTCAATTCAAGCAGGAATTGTGTGGGGCTGCCTGTTCAAGGCCATCAGCTGAGACAAGGAAAGGATGGAGCTGGATTTTTGGGGTATCATTGCCTTGAGGGCACCTGTTCTAGGGGAATGTTCTCTTTCCTGCCTGTTAGGGATGGACAGATAAAGTGGGAAGGGTGGAGAGAGACAGTCATGCAACACGAAGGCATATAGACCTGGAAAGGAGATTGAACCAAGTCACACCAGCCCCAAGACCTCAAGCACGTGTCTGAAGAATGTATGTGAGCCTGGAATGGAGGCAGATGTGCCTGCATGTAGGTCTGGGATGTGGAAGCAGCCTGGGCTTTGTATTCAGCCAGCCCTGTTCGAATTCCAGCTCTACTGTCCTGGGGCTGTGTGGTCTCGGCTAAGAGACTTAGTCTCATCTTCTCATCTTTGAGGTGGAGATGCTGTGCTTATCAAACCATACTACACAAGGCTGGACAGAGAGGCTGAGGCCTGGGTCAGCCAGCCAGAGCTAGTTCCATAGTCACTACTGTGGGGACTGTCCTTCACAAAATGGCCACCAAGACACTTCCCTGTGAGAAAACCTCATCCCCTAGAGTGACCCCATGCTGGGAGGAAGGCAGAAGGGCTCACAGACCAGAGACAATCCAGCCCCATCTCTGGCTGGGAGACTGGGGGCTTCATCCTGTGAGAAGGAGCTTATGTAGAAGAAATACAAGAGTCTAGAGTCAAAGAAAGATGCCCCGGTGGTACAATGGTTAAACACTTAGCTACTAACCAAAAGGCGGGCGGTTTGGACCCACCCAGCAGCTCTGCAGAAGAAATGACCTGGTGATCTGGTCTCATAAAGATTGCAGCCTAAGAAACCCTATGGAGCAGTTCTATTCTGTCATATTGTGTCACTATGAATTGGAATCCACTCGATGGCACACAACAACAGCATCAAAGAGGTCTGAGTTTAGCTCCCAACCCTGCCACGTGCTATATATGTGGCTTCTCCCTCTGAACCTTTGTTTTCTTGTATCTAAAAATTAAATAAAATAATAAAACAATAATAATAGTATCTTCCCTCAGAGCCAGTATCAGGAGGCAATGAGCTAATGTATGTGAAACCCCGGCACAGAGTAGGTACTCAGTAAATGCCTGGGAATTGGTCTGGAATCACAGCCTCACTACTGCCTCCTTCTCTCCCCTCCGGCCTCCCCAGCCCCTGCAGCTGCTCTCTCTGTTTTCCTGCCTTGTTGCTGTTCCTGGGGCTCTGGGGCTCTTACCTGAGAGAACTGCCAGTGAAGCTTCATTCTCTTAGCTTTGGCGTAGCTGCACTCGATGAGCCGTGGCCGACTGTTGACATCTACGAGGCACCGGTTGTCATCGTCATCGACCGTGGGACTCAGGATGCCTACATGGATCTGCTGACTGCTTGTGTAGTACACATTCTGGAAGTTGAGGGAGGGAGGAAGAATGAGAGAAGTAGGTGAATGTCAATGGCCAGAGAGATGGAGAAGGTGAATGGGATTCTCACCAGAAAGCTGAAAAAGAGATTACAGTTAGGTAGACTCTGGATTCTTTAAATTGTTTTTCTATTGCAACCAACAGCAAAAAAAAAAAAAACAAAAAAAACCCCTCTTACGTTGATCCAGTATATGACCTGGTCCACCCGTACAATTGAAACAAAATAATCAAGAAATAAAACATCCTTACCATACACAAAGCACTCTGATCTATTCCATTCCATTCTACTCTTTCTTTGAAAAAACAGCATGTCCAAAACCTTATAAATTGATTTCATGACTCACACTGCTTGAATCCACCTATTCATAGACTCATGGACTTCCTTCTTACCTCCATAAATATTTTGTGCCAAGACAATGTGCAGATAGAATATGTACAGAGCAAAAAGAGCAAGACCATGCCTTCAGGAGCTCAGAGTCTTGGGGGATGGGAGATTGTAACACATAATTTCCACCCATACTAAGACTGTGTAGAGCTGGAGTTGGCAAACCTTTTCTTCAAGGGCCAGATGGCAAATATTTTTGGCTTTGTGAGCCATACAGTCTCAGTCAACTCAACTCTGCCATTGTAGCACAAACACAGATATGGACAATATGTAAACAAATGACCATATTCAAATAACACTTTATTTACAAAAACAGGTGGTAGTCTGTGGGCCATAGTTTGCTGACCCTGGTCTGCAGGAAAATCATGTGATCCTTGGCTTTCCAAGTTTTCAGTAACTTCCCTCAACCCTGAGCTGTGATTCCCAACAAGGGCTCTGAATGGGAAGCTATAGGACTCTCTGAGCTCTTTTCCTCATTTTACTAAAGGAATAAACACATCCTCCTATAATTAGGCCACATGGGTGAACCAAGACGCCATATTTTTCTTTAGGCTAGAATTCAGGATGGTCCTTCTTATTACCTTGATCTATTCAAAAATTCTCACTGGAAAATATTTTCAAGTAATTAAAAATGCGAAAATGAAGTATTTCTTGCTTTAGTAGAAGACGGTGGTTGACAAGAACTTTTTAAGCATGGGTACAGAGCATCAAAGGGACTGTGATGGTGAGAAGGGTAGTACAGGCTAGGGGGGTAAGTAAGGGGTGGTTCTTCATGGACATGTTCCTCCTGACCCTCAGAAGTCTCTCTAGGCATCCAGGGAGGGTGGAGGGCTAGGCAAGGCCACGCCTTAGACATAGAACAGGGCTTAGGTAAATGTTGTATTATATATTTTTTACAACAATTTAAAAAAAAAAAAAAAACAAAGCAAAACAAAACCTGACCAGTACCCCTCAAAACTGTCAAGTTCATCAAAAATAAGGAAAGGCTGAAAAAGTGTCACAGCCAAGAGGAATCTAAGGAGACATGACGACTAAATGTAATGTGGTATCCTGGATGGGATCTTGGAACAGGAAAAGGACATTAGAGAAATACTGAGGAACTCTTCAGTAAAGTTTGGACTTATTTAATAATAATGTATTGATATTGGTACTAATAAAAATGAATCATACTAATGCAAGATAGTAAGAGATACTGGGTGTGGAGTATATGTGAACTTTCTATACTATCTTTGCAATTTTTCTGTAAATTAAAATTGTTCTAAAATAAAAAATTTATTAAAAAAAAAAAAAAAAAAGAACAAGGCCTTAGGCCAGTGTATTGGTCAAGGCCCCAACAGGAAAACACCCAAGTTAGGGAAGAGGGTATAATGAAGGCACAGTTTTCAAAGGTGTGAGTAGAGTGTAACGAAACCACAAGGGATAGTACAGTACCCGGGGGTAGTAACATGGAGCTGTTATCACTCCTAGGTCCAAAGAGAAGAGAGGAGGGAGAGGCTACCAAAACCTGTAAGAGAAAATTTACGTAGAGAGAGCTGCCTTGAGAGGAGAGGTGACCTTCAGTTGAAGGCATGGCCAGCCGAAGGCAAACCCCTCAGGGAGGACAGGTGGTGGTGATGATGAATAAACTCCTTAGCTTCACTCTCCCCTTCCCACTCTAGTCTTCTGCTGGGTCAGTCCATTGGCAGAAGCCAGAGGGCATGGGAGCCCATTGAGACGTTCCACATAGTCTCCCAGGGTGGAAGGAAATGGAGGGAAAGTGGGTCTGGAGGGGCAAAGGAAGACACTCATTATAGTAGGATCTGCTCTTTAAGGTAATCTTACAAGTTATCAGGTTTGGTGATCCATGAAAATAAACAAAGGTGACTGATTCTTCCCGTCAGAGAGGTAAAGGATCATAGTGACCAAGGCTCTTCCCTGTTGACCAGCAGCTAAACAAAGAATATGCAACTTCAGTGAGGAAGTCTAACCCCAACACAGAGGCAAAGAGAACCTATTCAAAAGCTACATTGGGAAGAGTTGGGCTTCTAATCGGAATCTTGAGGCCATCTCTTGTATGGCCTGCATTGCCAGCTCACCACCAAGGCAAGCTGATGACCAGCTGTGGCTTCCAGTTTATTGGAGTTGAGGGAGAATTTGAAGACTGGTAGGATTTAGGAAATTAAACAGCCATGTAGTTAGGCATCTCATCCATCCTCCAAACAAAAATTAATCTCTAAGTTGGCTTCTGGGGATACAGAGATGAGAAAGTCCTGGCCCCTATCCTGGAGGAGCCAATAGCCAACTTGGGGAGCCCAATATATCAGAAAATAATGACCCTAATCATACTGTCATGGATTGAATTGTATACCCCAAAAATATCTGTCAACTTGGAGGGGCCATGATTCCCAGTATTGTGTGATTGTCCACCACTTTGTCACCTGATGTGATTTTCCTATGTGTTGTAAATCCTATCTCTATAATGATGAGATGGGATTAATGGCAGTTATGTTAATGAGGCAGGGCTCAATCTACAAGATTGGATTGTGTCTTGAGTCAATCTCTTTTGAGATATAAAAAGAGAAGCGAGCAGAGAGACATGGGGACCTCATACCACCAAGAAACAAGAGTCAGAAGAAGAGCGCATCCTTTGGACCCAGGGTCTCTGCTCTGAGAACTCCTCGACCAGGGGTAAGATTGATGACAAGGACCTTCCTCCAGAGCTGACAGAGA
>NW_004443942.1:3383988-3385498 GCF_000243295.1 Trichechus manatus latirostris
AAAATATATATATATATAAAAAAAGAAAACTCACCACTTCCAGGAAATCTTCCCTGAATATGAAGAAGCATGGAGCCTCAGCCTGCCTCCCAGGCGTCTTTCCAAAATGTGCACACTTGTTTATACCCTAGAGTTGAATGTACCATAATCTCTCCTCAGGACAGAATGTAGTTCTCAGTTACCTGTGTGTCAGTACCCAGATTTCCTAAGACTCAGGAGTGTGGGGCTGCAAGGCAAGGAAAGTTAGGGGGCCCAGATACTCCTGCCCCTCCCTTTTTCCCTGTAGTCCAGGTCTGACTCTTGTCTCCAGGGTAGACTCCACACACACAAGCTGCCACCCAGGTAATATCTGAAATCAGCTTTATCCAATTAGCTTCTATGAAGTGCTTGGGGGAGATGCTCTGAGAGACATGTGAGCACTTCTTATCCAGTACAGCTGTCACCAAAACTGTTTATTGCTCCAGAGTCAGGAAAAATCATAATAGGGACAGACAATTATTTGTTATTTAAAAAGCAAACAACAAAGTGCATCTCGAGTAGCATAACCATTAAGCCAGCAGATCACAGAGAGAGATTCGCCAAAGAGGATCCTCTCAAGTTGTCACCTGGACATCTCAGAAGACCAGCTGGTAGTGGAATGAATCAATAAAAGGTCTGAACAGAAAAATGGGAAACAGTTTTGTACAAGATGTCCCAATTTTACTGCCTGCAGGCCTGCAAGCACCAGCTATGCTTTCTGAGCTAAGAAACCCTGCTGGGCACAGTCTGAATCATTGCACAGACTCCTCTCATTCAATTCATGCATTCACTCTGTGAAAGATACACTTAATATATACAGCCTGCCAGACATGAAGCGAGGCACTGGGTATGTAGAGAGAAACAAGATATGGTTCCTGTCCTCAAGGAGCTCTCTATTTAATGGAGGAAAAGTCATGTAAAAAAAAAAAATCACTCGTAAGACTGTACAACACTAATAGTGAACCCTAGGTATAAATTATGGACTTTAGCTAATAGTAATGTATCAGTATTGATTCATCAATTGTAACAAATGTACGACAGGAATGCAAGATGTTAAAATTTCTTTGTAAAGCTAAAACTGCTCTAAAAAATAAACCCTATTAAAAAAAATAATACTCATTACACAATAGGGCAGTTTCACTTCTGTTTCTGACCTTTCTAGCCACAAGAAAGTATTATCTCCACCTAACAATGAGAAAAATCTGAATAATCTACAAAATAATTTTTTGGGGGAGGCGCGGTCAACATGGCAGAGTAGTTAGATGCTTCCTATATCCCTCTTACAATAAAGACCTGGAAAAACAAGTGATTTAATTCTATGTGAACATCTGCCAGCCCTGAACAAGGCAAGGTTAAGAAATCTGTCTGAGTGATACGGGAGACAAAGACCGTTTGGAAGAGGTGAGAAGGGTTAGAGCCGTGGTGGCGAAACTGCAAAACCACAGCCATGCCGCTCCGCGGTGAAGCAGGCAAACAGCTGTGCTCCGCATTC
>NW_004443942.1:3394559-3404692 GCF_000243295.1 Trichechus manatus latirostris
TGAGTGGCATCTGGGGTCTTAAAAGCTTGCAAGTGGCCATCTAAGATGCATCAATTTGTCCCAACCACTTGGAGTAAAGGAGAACGAAGAACACCAAAGACACAAGGAAAGTATTGGCCTAAGAGACAGAATGGGCCACATAAACCAGAGACTTCATCAGCCTGAGACCAGAAGAACTAGATGGTGCCCAGCCACCACCAGTAAACGTCCTGACAGAGAACACAACAGAGGGTCCCCGACGGAGCAGAAGAACGATGGGATGCAGAACTCAAATTCTAGTAAGAAGACCAGACTTAATGGTCTAAGATGGAGGCGCCCCAGAAGGCATGGCCCCTGGTCTCTCCATAACCCCAGAACTAAAACAATTTCCGAGGCCAACTCTTCTGACAGGGAGTGGACTGAACCATGGGACGTAAAGTGATACTAGTGAAGAATGTGCCTCTTAGACAAGTAGATACAAGAGACCAAAGGGGCGGCTTCTGTCCAGAGGTGAGAGAGGAAGGCAGACAGAGTTAGGAGCTGGTTGAATGTTCATGGGGAATCAGGGGCGGAGGGGAGGAGTGTGCTGTTGCAGAATGGGGTGAGCAGTTGGGGTCTCATAACAATATATGTTAAAAATTAAAAATAAAGAAAAAGAGAAGATGATCAGGAGATCAGAGTTCAAGTGCTGCTCTGCTGCTTACTAACGGTGTGAACTTGGGAAAGAGTATACGTCTAGGAGAGAATACTCCTCCTGCATCTGATGCCACTGAGGATTAAGGGGAAGGCACAGGTACCTGTCCCTGCATCAGACAAATCACTTGGGCTTCTACTTTGTTAGAGCATTTGTTGTTGTTGTTATTGCTGGTTGCTGTTGAGCGAACTCCAACTCAGGGTGACTCTATGTACAACAAAACAAAACGTCCTGTCCTGTGGCATCTTCACAATTGAGTGCATTGGTGCTGTCACTGTGTATTTTGCATGCCTTCCACCTTCAGGTGCTCATCTTACAGCACTGTATTAGACAGTATTCTATTGTGATCCATAGGATTTTCACTGGCTTATTTTCAGAAATAGATTGCCAGGCCTTTCTTCCTAGTCTGTCTTAGTCTGGAAGCTCTGCTGCAACCTGTCCACCATGGGTGACCCTGCTGGTATGTGCAATACTGATGGCATAGCTTCCAGCATCACAGCAACATGCAACCCACCACAGTATGACAAACTGACAGATGGGTGGTGGGTTGGAGAATTAGGTTTCTGCAAACAACAAAAAAAAAGTTATTTTTTAAAAAGAAGAAAGTCTGAAATCAACTGTTGCCATGGAAGGAGAGCAGGACTGGAATCCACGGACCATGACCTTGAGCAGGTCACCCACCACTCGGTCTCCTCACTTTGCTCTCAGGGACGTTGGAAATACGAACATCCACTTCGTTTTCCAATTGGAGAAACACACAGAAACCATGCAGGAGAGCATGTGCCTGGACACAGTGCCTGGCCTTAGTGGGTGAGCAGATGGGTTCATTGCCTTCGCTTTCGGAGGGTTACACCCAGCCCAGATGGGCTTATTCAACTGAAAACTCAGGAACAGGAAGGGGGATGCGTTGGGCAGGTAGAGTGGGGGCATCGAGAGGGAGATGGGCATTGCCAAGGTGGTCCTCCCTTTGAGTATGTGGTGGAAAGCCCTCAAGGGGGGAGTCAACAGGGCTGGCTCCATGGGCCTGTAACCTCCACAGTCGCTCAGGGCCCTGGAGACCTGGTCTTGTGCTCTGCTGTCACCATGTTGAAATTCTTGATTTTTGAACAGGAAGCCCCACAATTTCATCTTTCACTAGGCCCTGCAAATTCAATAGCTAGTCCTGAGTCTTAGCCCGACACAGGCCCCATGTGACTGCACTTCAGCTTCTGCATCTGTAAAATGGGTAGATTGCAGGGCGGCAAAATGATGCTAATGGTGATGCTGACTGTCTTCTGAGGGCCTTTGCAGACTGTGCTAAGCACCTCCCTGCACCTAGAATAAACATGTGTTAAGTACCCCAGTGAGATTTGGACTCAACACCCAAATGCCAATCTAGTGAGAGGTTAAATCCCGGGGATTTGGAGCCAAGCAGACCTAGGTTCATATCCTAACCCCTCAACCAGTCACGGGGCTTGGAAAAAGGTCCATATCTCGAAGTGGTGTCTTCACTGATAAAACAGGGATGATAACAGTATCCCTTTTAGGTTGTTGGAGTATGGTGTTGGCAAAGAATATTGAATATACCACGGACTGTCGGAAGAACGAACAAATCTGTCTTGGAAGAAGTTCATCCAGAAAGCTCCTTAGAAGGGAGGATGACGAGACCTTGTCCCACTTACTTTGGATGTGTTATCAGGAAGGACCAGTCCCTGGAGAAGGACATAATCGCTGGTAAAGTAGACGGTCAGCTGCAACAATGGGCTTGACATAGCAATGATTGTGAGTACAGTGCAGGACCAGGCAGCATTTCCTTCTGTTGTACCTAGGGTCACTATGAGTCAAAAATGACTTGACAGCACCTAACAACAACAGCAGGTTGTTGGGGGATTAAGTGAGCTTTTGTGTGTTAAGCACTGTGCCAGGCACATTAACAAAACCAGTTGCTGTCGAGATGATTCTGACTCATGGAGACCCCATGTTTGTCAGAGCAGAACTATACTCCATAGGGTTTTCAGTGGCTGATTTTTCAGAAGTAGATCACCAGGTCTTTCTTCTGAGGCACCTCTGGATGGATTCAACCTCTAGCCTTTCAGGTAGCAGCAGAGCATGTTAACCATTTGTACTACCCAGGGATGCCAATAATAACTGTTAACATTCGTTCATTTATTAATGGAGCATCTACTATGTGCCAGGCACTGTGCTAGACTCTGAACATACAAAGGTGACAAGATAGACACAACCTTGGCCCCAGTGGGGCTCACAGTCCACACAGGGAGGCAGAAAATAAGCAAGAAAGCAAATGCTGTGGGGTAGCTTCACAGAGTGACAAGCAGAGAGAGCAAGGGCAGAGAGTGGGGGCTCTGCCGTGGGGATGAGGTTATTAATCATATTATGGTTCCTTCCAACTTAGAAATTAAACTCTTTATGAGCTAGAGCCAGGATTTCAGCCCTACTCCCAAAGTATCACTACTGTTTTCCAGAAATTTCCAGATGATTACCTACAACCCCACCAACTGGAGGAGGTTCTGTGTCCCTTCCACCTCCAGGAGAGCAAACAATCCCTAAACCAAAATCAAACCCATTGCCATCGAGTCAATTCCTACTCACAGCGACCCTATAGGACAGAGTGGAACTGCCCCATAGGATTTTAAGGCTGTAATGTTTACAGAAGCAGACTGCCACATCGTTCTCCAACAGAGCAGGTAGTGGGTTCAAAAGGCTGACTTTGCCCCATAAAACAAAACGGGACTAATGAGGCACAGCAGTCCAGGGACAAGAGCTAAGGGCAGAAGGGGACAGGAAAGCTGGTGATAGGAGAGCCCAAGGTTGAGTAAGGACAGTTGTTGATGTGTTGTGAGGTTGTTAACCATTGTCATAGGGCAACATGTGTACTATTTAATAAGAAACTATTTTGTTCAGTAAACCTTCATCTAAAATGAGAATAGCAGCACAATTGGAAGAGCGTAGTTGATGTCACTGAACTGTACATGTAGAAATTTTTGAAATGTGTATCTTTGGCTACGTATATTTCACCAAAAAAAAAAAAAAGTTCAAGAAGGGAGAGGGTTGACATGTTGTGGAGTTGTTAACCAATGTCATAAAACAATATGTGTACTGTTTCATGAGAAACTATTTGTTCTGTAAACCTTCACCTGAAGCACAATAAAATAAATAAATTTAAAAAGTTAAAGAAAGAAAACAAAATAATTTTTTGGTGGGGGGCTAATCATTTTTGGGGGGAGCCCGGGTGGTGCAATGGTTAAGTGTTTGGCTACTAACAAAAAGGCTTGCAGTACAAATCCACCAGCCACTCCTTGGGAACCCTATGGAGCAGTTCTACTCTGTCCTATAGTGTTGCTATGAGTTGGAATCGACTCGATGGCAGTGGGTTTGATTTTGTTTTGGTATCGGAATGATGAAGTCCCAAGGTAACCAGGTAAACTGAAGTCCAAAGGGTAATAAGCCCTGTTGAGGAGAGGCAGGAGACATGAGCTTTTTCACCTTTGGCATAACATGAGAGGAAGAGGTGGTCACCATAAAAGCAGGTAAAAAGAGAGCTGACATTTTAATGAATTCTTAAAGGTTGAATGTGGACTAGTGCGGCTTTAGAATCTTTGGAAAGACTGCTGCCACTTTCCAGTTTCTTTCCATAGGCCTCCGCTGGGTATTTATGAGAAAGGCTGGGGGTAGGACAAGAGGGCACCTCAGTGATGCAAGTGTGCAGGGCCTGCCTGAGTTTGAGGGTGGAGCAGGGGTACCTAGAGAAGCCCATCTATGTCCCAGGCCCTCTGTGCAAAGACGGTGGTGATTGGTTTCATTGGGGTGATAGATGTGAAATCTGCCTCCTATCCAGATCCTTCTCTGGAGGATGTCTACCACTGGGGAAAGGGCAAAAAACCCTCCTAAACCCTGGTCCCTGTCCTGATACAGGCAAAGGCAAAGGTTGGCTTCTACTGGCGAGGGGTAGAAAACCTACCACTCTACCACACTGACACTAAGCAAAAGGCATTTGTGACTTGGTGGGGGGGGGGGTCAGAAAATCTACCCTTGCTCACTGATATTAAGCGGAGTTCAGATGCCATGAAGGGGGAAGGGGCAGGAACCTGCCTATGCTCTAGACCTTGACCTAAGTTGGAGGCAGAAGTTGCCAATGGGGGAGGGGAAGGAATCCTGAGAAATCTCTACTGAGGCTCAGGCACACAGGACCTGGCTGAGACTGAGGTTAGAGCAGAAGAACCAAAAAACATATCCCCTCTCTGAGCCTTGCACTGAGTAACAAACAATAGGAGTTTGCTGAAGAAGAAGGGTTAAGAGTGCAGAGACAGGACCCCTCTATGATACTGATACGCAGAGTTTGTTAAAAGCTGAGGTTGGAGCAGGAACACTGAAACAAACCTTCCAGCATTCTAGACTTCACACTAAGCACAAGGTAGCTACAATTCACCACTGGAGGAATTTGAAGCCTGAGGTGCACTGAAGGTAACTATAAACAACAACAACAAAAAAACCCGTTGTGTCCATTCCGACTCATGGCAGCCCTATAGGACAGAGTAGAACTGCCCCCATAAGGTTTCCAAGGAGAGCCTGGTGGATTTGAACTGTCAACCTTTTGGTTAGCAGCCGTAGCTCTTAACTACTACGCCACCAGGGTTTCCAAAGGTAACTATAGCAACAATAAAACCCACATCCAGTTTAACGACATACAGAACGACTCAAACCCCCACACTAATGGCCTGATAGAAGAAGAGGTGTGCCCTTTCCTGGGAGTAAACTTACCTCAGTCTCTACAGTTCTTTTACACACATTATATGGCATTCAATCAAAAATTACAAGCACACAAAAAGAGGAGGAAAAAAAAAAAGTAAAATGATCCGTTGTCAAGAAATAAAATAGTCACCAGAACCAGACTCTGAAGCATGGGGTGCTAGAGCTGCATGGGGCATTGGTGCTGATGTAACTGTAGATGCCTTAGCATGGTCAACCCAGGGTTGGCGTGGACAATGGAGAGCAATGGGATTAAAGAACAGGGAAGGGGTCAATCCATGAAGGACCTTCCAGGCCATGTTTGAGCTTTAGACAAAGGGAGACTTTGAAAACTTAAGGAAGAAGTGACTTAGAATAGTAGTTTTAAATGAGGACAATTTTGCCCACCAAGGGATACTTGGCAATGTCTGGACACATTTTGGGTTGTCATGACTGGTGGGGAGGGAGGAAGAATACTATTGGCATCTAGTGGGTAGAAGTTAAGGATGTTTCTCAACATCTTACAATGCACACAACAGCCCCCATGACAAAAGATTATCCAGCTCAAAATATCAACAGTGTCACTGTTGAGAAACCTTGACTTAGACTGCTAATAATAAATGCTGGACTATTTTGAGCTCTTACTGTATGCCAGATATAAAGCGATTTACATGCTTTCTCTCATGTAATCCTAGTAATAACTCTATAAGGTAGGTACTATTATTACCCCCATCTTGTAGATAAGGAAACTGATTGACAGAGAAATTAAGTAACTTGTCCAAAGTCACACAACTGGCAAACAGTAGCTGAGATTTAAACCGAGGCAGTTTGGCTCTGGAGCCAGGGTTGTGAGCACACACCTCACTTGCCTACCTCCCTAGGATCACTCCAGCTCCAGTAACCAGGCTGGAAGGGGAGAGGTGGAGGCAGGGCCATTGGCTTAGGAGGCTGTCACTGTAGTCCCTTTGAGCAATGATGGAGGTCTGGTCTAAGGGAGTAGCAGAGGAACTAGGGAGCTTTTACTAAAGGGCCTGTAATAAAAGATGGTACAAAGTGCAGACACAGCAATATCCCTCCTGTAACTCACGCCAGAGTCTGAGGGCCAACTGTTATGCTATCTGTGGATGTTTTACAAACCCCCGGGGCACAGAGCAACATCCCAGACCACTTAGCTCCTCCTCAGCTGCAAATGATTGATTCAGCTCAGTCCCCACTCAGCCCCAAGCAGCCTAGCAGGACACAAACCAGATCACAGGCATTTCATTCTGATGCTTGCAAGAGAAAAGAGAAAAATCACCGGTAAGGTAGAAGAACAAACACATTTTTATGTTGGGTCTCACACTGGGCATTTTCCTCTCTCACAGGCCAGGGGCAGGAGCAATAACTAATCGCTAAGCTGGACAGCCAGCCAGGTAGCCCACAGGGCCCCTGCTTGCACCCTCCTGCTCTCATGGCCAGAGCCAAGGCCAGACAAAGACCCCAGGGCTGGGGGTACCCTCTGCTCCCTCACCTCACTCTTAGACAAGGGATCAAGCTGCCAGGGGGTCCTCAGCGACCCTTTCTTCCTGGCAAGCATGGAGGTAGGACCTGCCCTGCTTGGCAACTAATTTATGGCCTTCCACAGGATCCACCCCTCAAACATATCAAATATCACCTTACTGACAGAAATTTTGCCACTGGAGGTTGAACCACCTCAGGGAGAGAAGGTGGGGGAGGGGAAGGAGGAAGAAAACAAATATTCTTGTATATACGCTGGGCCCTCTGCTAGAGTTTCCATACTGGTAATCAGCTTCCATTTTAAGCATTAAGGAAACTGAGGCTAAAAGGGTTAAAAATAAACTTGCAAGGTGCACAGGTAGGAAGTTGCTCGCTCCCTTGCCTGCCTAGGGGAGAGTTCCAAGGAAGGTGAGTCCTTGGCAGTTTAAGGCCTGCTTCCCATTCCCTGAGTTAAGCAGCCAAGATGGTTTTCCCACTTAGGAGACTAGGCAGGGTACCCCTTGGCAGGGCCTCCCTTCAGCCTGGGCTGAAGCTGGGGCACCACTTCTGATCCAGACCCTGACCCTCAGCCCAGGCTGGGTCAGGCACAGGAGCCTGGCTCCTGAGGCTGTCCCTACATGTCCGCTCAACCAGCAAGGGGACTTCCAGGGGCATTTCCACCAGCTTGTACAGACTGAGCCCTTGGGCCCAAGAAGGGGTCTCAGGGGCCACAGAGGGGAGTCAGGGTCTGGGAGGATGGGGATCTTCTCCCAGCCCAACCTAGGCAGATATTTTTTTTCTTTCTTTCTTATATCTGTTACAAAGGAAAAAAAGTTTGAAAACCACTCCTCTAAAACATGAGACATCTGTTCAGAGGGAGGAGGGTAAGGTTTAGTAAGCCTTCATTAGCTTATACCAACATTTGTAAACATTTGGATGAGTGGCTTTAACCTCCTGCCTCCACCCTCCGCCAGACCCCCCATTCCTTTGCATTCTTTGATATGGCCAATTTACATTTTTTTGATCATTCAGTTTCACCGCTTCCATCCAGACTACTATTCCTAAATCATCCTAACTCCCTATGGAAATCCTGGCACCACCACCAAGATGAACAGAGGTTGAGTAAAAAGAATCACGGAATGGGATGGGCAGAGGGAGAGGGGAGGACGAACTCCTAAACAAATCAGGAACATGGAGTTATTACTCCATGTTTTAAATTACTTATACCATGTTATTAAATTACTTAATAATACTAACATTTTCAAGGCACAATTGAAATTCTGGTTTTCTTCCAAACAATAAAACCACTTGCCACAGAGTCCGTTCTGTCTCATGGCAACCCCATGTGTGTCAGAGTAGAACTGTGCACCATAGGGTTTTTAATGGCTTATATTTTACAAGTAGATCACCAGACCTTTCTTCTGAGGACTTTCTTTCTTCCTGGGTAGACTAGAACCTCTAACCTTTCAGTTGGCAGTTAATCTTTGCACCACCCAAGGACTCCTTCCAAACAACTGGCGTATGAATTCTGAGCAGCTGTATTTCTTCCAGTGTACGGTGTTTCCTTGGCAACATTGCTGACCTATTTTGTGGGTGGCCTTGAGACATGAGGTACCTTAGAAACATTGAGAGACACTCTTGCTGAGTGAGGGGAGTAGAGGTGGTATTTGGCTGGAATCTTCTCTGCATGGAGAGTGGTGAGGAGGGTAGAAGGAGACCTACAGTGTGACACTCTTTACAAGAGGTTCTGGAACCCATGCAGGGGAGAAAACAACTGTATTTGTAGGGTAGATTCATGGGAAAAGTGACACAGGGTGAACAAGGACCCCTGTACTTGTTTCTCTGGGTATTTGGAAGGGATCAGTACCCTGGATGATTGCTGCAGCCCAACAAGGATTTAAGAGCCCAGCTCTCTGAAGTGGGTGGGGGACATAGCAGGGGACTGTGACACAGTCTAGGGAGTCAAAAGTCACACATAATTGGGGTGATTACAAAGTGTCAACATGACGGAGTGACAAACGTCATTGAAAAGAGGGCCAAGCTGTGGGCTGGACCATTGCAATGAGGCAGGCTTCCTGGAAATCATTGTTACGGTGCCATCAAATCGGTCCTGACTCATAGTGACTCCATGCACAACAGAATGAAACACTGGCTGGTCCTTCGCCAACCTCACAATCGTTCCAGTGTTTGAGGCCATTGTTAAAGCCATGGTGTCAATCCACCTCATTGAGTGTCTTCCTCTTTTCCGCTCACCCTCTGCTTTACAAGCGTGATGTCCTTCTCCAGAGACTGGTCCCTCCTGAGAACATGTCCAAAATAAGCGAAATGAAGTCCCACTATCCTTGCTTCTAAGGAGCATTCTGGCTGTACTTCTTCCAAGACAGATTTGTTCATTCTTGGCATTCCATGGTATACTTGATATTCTTTGCCAACATCATAATTTAAAGGCATCAATTCTTCCTGGAAGAGGGGAGTGTGAACTAGGCCTTGGAAGACAAGGAAGTTCTGAGAACAGCTGAGATGGGGCAGGGAGGGGGGAGATAGAGGAATCAAAGGCAGCCCTGGTGGTACAAAATGTTAAGCCCTTAGCTACTGTCTTAGTTATCAAGGGCTGCTATAACAGAAATACCCCAAGTGGATGGCAAACAGAAGTTTATTCTCTTACAGTCTAGGAGGCTAGAAGTCCAAATTCAGGGCCACAACTTCAGGGAAGGCTTTCTCTCTCTGTTGGCTCTGGTGGAAGTTTCTTTTTTCTTTTTTTAATTGTTGTAGTTTAAATGAAGTTTACATTTCAAGTTAGTTTCCCCTACAAAATTTTATACATACATTGTTATGTGACCCTAATTGCTCACCCCATTCTGTGACAGCACACTCCTCCTTTCCACCCGATTCCCCATGTCCATTCAACCAGGTCCTAACACTCTCTGCCTTCCCATCTCACCTCCGGACAGAAGCTGCCCGTTTAGTCTCTTGTATCTACTTGAGCTAAGAGGCACCCGCCTCACGAGTATCCCTTTATGTCCCACAGTCCAGTCAGTCCAATCCCTGTCTGAAGAGTTGGCCTTGGAAATTGTTTTAGTTCTGGGCTGATACAGAATCCAGGGGCCATGCTTTCCGGGGTCCTTCTAGTCTCAGACCATTAAGTCTGGTCTTCTTACTAGAATTTGAGTTCTGCACCCCATCTTTCTGCTACTCCATCAGGGACTCTCTTTTGTGTTCCCTGTCAGGAAGGTCATTGGTGGTAGCTGGGCACCATCTA
>NW_004443942.1:3404792-3419621 GCF_000243295.1 Trichechus manatus latirostris
GCTGGGCACCATCTAGTTCTTCTGGTCTCAGGCTGATGAAGTCTCTGGTTTATGTGGCCCTTTCTGTCTCTTGGGCTAATGCTTGCCTTGTGTCTTTGATGTTCTTCATTCTCCTTTACTCCAGGTGGTTGGGACCAATTGATGCATCTTAGATGGTTGCTTGCAAGCTTTTAAGACCTCAGATGCCACTCACCAAAGTAGGATGCAGAACATTTTCTTAATAAGCTTTGTTATGCCATTTGACCTACATGTCCCCTAAAAGCATGGTTCCCAGGCCCCTACCTCTACCACTCTGTCTCTCAAAGTGTTTGATTGTATTCAGGAAACTTCGTAGCTTTGATTTAGTCCAGTTGTTCTGACTTCCCCTGTAGCGTGTGCTGTCCTTCCCTTCACCTAAGATGATTCTTATCTACTATCTAGTTAGAAAATAACCCTCACCCTCCCTCCCCACCCTTGTAACCATCAAAGAATGTTTTCTTCTGTATTTAAACCTTTTCTTGAGTTCTTATAACAGTGGTCTTATACAGTATTTGTCCTTCTGTGACTGACTAAATTCACTCAGCTTAATAAGTTCCAGCTTCCTCTATGTTATACGTTTCACGGCTTCATCGTTGTTCTTTATTTCTGCGTAGTATTCCATTGTGTGGATATACCATAATTTGTTTATCCACTCATCCGTTGATGGGTGTCTAGGTTGTTTCCATCTTTTTGCTATTGTGAACAGTGCTGCAATGAACATGGGTGTGCATATACCTATTCGTGTGACGGCTCTTATTTCTCTAGGATATATTGTAGGAAGGTTCTTCTCATAAATCTTTCCCTGGACTAGGAGCCTCTCAGTGCAGGGACCCTGGGTCCAAAGGATGCACTCTTCTCTTGGAACTACTTTCTTGATGGTCAGAGGTCTCCCTGTCTTTCTGCTCCCTTCTCTCTTTTACATCTCAAAGGACATTGACTCAAGACACAACCTAATCTTGTAGATTGAGTCCTGCTTCATTAACGAACTGCCTCTAATCCTGCCTCATTAACATCATAAAGGCAGGATTTACAACACATAGGAAAATGACGTCAGATCACAAAATTGTGGACACTCACACAATACCGGGAATCATGGCCTAGCCAAGTTGACACACATTTTTGGGGGACACAATTCAATCCATAACAGCTACTAACCGAAAGATTGGAGGTTCAACCTCACTCAGAGGTGCCTCAAAAAAAAAGGCTTCGTGATGTTCTTCTGAAAGTTCACAGCCCTGAAAACCCTACGTAATACAGTTCTGCACTGAAACACATGGGGTCACCGTGAGTCAGAATCTACTCAATGGCAACTGGTTAGAGGAATCAAAACTCCTAAATGCAATCAAGGTAAGGCAGTGTTTCCCTGTCTTGGCTGCACACTGGAATCACCTGGGGGCAGGGGCTGTAAAAAATTTAAATCACAGGGATGGGGGCGAGGCATGGGGATTTATTCCAGGTTATTCTAATGTGTGGTCAAGGTTGAAGACTAGTTTTGTTAAGGAGACTTTAGGCAGTCTAGGGGAAGAAATGCATGGGTAATACCTACAACTTCCTGGATTCTAAGCCTCCCTCTCATTGTGGGCAGCAAGTAGAATTCTCTATCTGCAGGGGCATTCTTTTGAAGATTCTAATGAGAGTAGCCAAGAGGTTAGGAAGCACCATTGTTTGAAACTGCTTCAATTTGTGGTTCCCTCCTGTTATCTGGGAACTTTTTAGAAATGTCAGTTTTTGAGCTCTGCCCCAGAGTTACTGAATCGGAAACTCCGGGTGGGGGGTGGGGGGGCAGTAATGTTTGAGAACCGCTAAAACCATTGCCGTGGATTCCGACTCATAGCAACCTTACAGGACAGAGTAGAACTGCCCCATGGAGTTTCCAAGGAGCATCTGGTGGGTTTGAACTGCCAACCTTTTGGTTAGCAGCAGTAACACTTAACCACTATGCCACCAGGCTTTCCTGAGAACCACTAGTGGAGGAGAGGGGTGGCCTGGTGGGATAGAGAGCATGAGCCTCCAAGCCAGGTAGACCCGAGTCTCCATTCCACTTCTCCACCCCTCACTTGCTAGCGGTGGCCTTAGGAAAGCCATTTCAGCCACTCTGAGCTTCAGTTAGTGATCTATAAAATGTATTTGCCGTGAGGATTAAAATGTTAATAGCCCCTAGTCTGTCCCCAGGGCTGCAGGGCAGGGGCAAGGGAAGTCAGGAGGCCTGTGGGTAAGGGGACATGAAAACAGCAGGCAGGGAGCCAGGTGGGAAGAAGGTAGCTGAGCTTGGCTTTATTAAATTTCAGTTTATAGAGTGGTGACTATGACGCCCCTAATGTGTATGAAAAATGGGTTGTTTGTCCACTTTGCCTAAGAAGGAGCTGTTGGCCTCTCTGCATTCGGGGGCTGGAGGTGATTTACGGGTTTGGTTATTGGTCATTAACCCCTCAACACAGAAGTTAGTTACATGCTGAGGGCCATAGCACGCTGGTGATAAATTAAGAACGAAGGGCAGTCATTTCCAAAGTGATCTTAGATTCACCAGCCACAGAACTAGGTGTACATAAAGGGAATGAGAAACACTTAGAAACACTGCCATAGCTGCGAAGGAGCATAAATGTGTAAAGCAAGGTCCCTTGGCTCAGGGCTCCCCCTTGTGAACCCGTTTCCCTGCTGGAGGGGAACAGGTGAGGCTAAGCACGTGAGGCCTCAGCTTTAGGAAGAGACATGTTTCCACCCCATCTATGAGGTTGTTCGCAGCTTAGCTAGCCTGATCAAGAGTCCAAACCCCCAGCTTGCTTTGTCCTCTCTTCCTGTGTCATTCTGAGCTCCTGATGTCCCCTGGGGCTCTGTACCCCCACTGTCCAGTGTTTCTCTTATGAGTCCCTGTGCCCCAGGAGACAGCTGGGCGACAGGAGTTACCCTGGGCTTGCTGCCTTGAAACCAAGAGTTGACCAGGAGTGAATTACCAGTGAGAGACCAGAGGATATGAGATACTGAGAACTGTTTGCCTTCTAACAGCATCTTGCCTCAGCCTGGTCATGTTACACAGGCTGGCCAAACAGTGTACCCCACTTTCTCTCTGCCACTGGACTAGCAGCATCCCGGATAGGAGTTGTTCCTTTTGCCCCCAAAAAAGGTGAGGTGAGAAAGAGCTGAAACTGAACCATGATGGCCAAGTAATATGAGCAAGAAATAAGCATTTCTTGTTGGCCACTGAGATTTGGGGCTCATTAGCTTAAGCTGTTGATAAAGAAATTGACGCTAGATGAGGGGGGCTGCCAAACCCTAAAATACGGAACATTGACTTTGAGGCCAGAAAGTGGCTGGTGAGGAAACCATCACGAGAGGTTGGAAAGATGGTGACCTCTTTTATGCAGGGGTGAAGCATTTGGCAAAGCTGTTGCTTGCAATAACCTGGTAAGCTGATAACATGGTAAATGAGCCTATACTTTAGATGAAAAGCATGCCTTTGTTACTATCAGCTGCTTTTGACAAGGTACTGCAAAAAAGAGATATGGTTAGAAAAGAATTAGACATATAATATGACTGAGAAATGTTAGTCACTCTAAGCCACTGAGATTTTGAGGTCATTTGTTACTGGAGCATAACCAAACCTGAGCCGACTGACATACATTTTGCTATGCTCCCTCACCAGATAATCAGACCAAAAGAGAAACAAAACATGATATGTGCTGTTAAGAAAAAGTACAAGGAACTTGGAAAATATATACCAAGCGGACTTGATCTAATGGTAGGGGTGGGAGGTGATTCAAGAAAGACTGACTCTGGATCCAAACTAACTAGTTGCTGTCAAGTTGATTCTGATTCATGGTGACCCCATGTGCGTCAGAGTAGAACTGTGTCCTGTAGGGTTTTCAATGGCTGAGTTTTTGCAAGCAGATTGCCAAGTCTTTCTTCCAAGGCACCTCTGGGTAGACTTGAACTTCTAACCTTTTGGTTAGGAGCTGAGGGTATTAACCATTTGCACCACCCAAGGACTCCAGATTCAGACTGCCTAGATTAAAATCCAAGCATTCATCAGCTGTGTGACCTTAGACAATTCAACCATTCATTTTCTTAATTTAACTCATCTGTAAAAACAGGGACTCGTAA
The DNA here is from genome assembly GCF_000243295.1 of Trichechus manatus latirostris. Classification (NCBI taxonomy): domain Eukaryota; kingdom Metazoa; phylum Chordata; class Mammalia; order Sirenia; family Trichechidae; genus Trichechus; species Trichechus manatus. The sequence goes on from NW_004443942.1 coordinate 3,408,909, forward strand.
TGATACCTACCTCATAGAGCTTTGGGGGAATTAAAGAGAATGATTACTGCTCAGCAAGTGTTAGCTGTTGGTGATAAAACATTGGCCACTTCCCATTAGATTCCAAATTCCTTAAGGGCAGGGACCATGTTTGTCTTGCTCACTATTGTATCATTATATAACCCAATGCTTGACCCATAACATATAGTAACAACATATTAGTTGATTAAATGAATATGTTAATAAATTATTCCAGGGACATCAGAACTCCAGATCAGAAATTCTTCCAGGCTCACTCCCTGGTGCCTTCTTCACAACTATCACTCCAAGACTCTTCCATCTTCTCTCTGCCCAGTTTTGGACCAGTACCTCAGATCCCACTCTCCACAGAAGTCTGTGGATTAATGGCTCTGCTAGAACAAAATTCTGTCTCCAGGACAAGACTCTTCATATTTGCCCCCAGGACACAGTCTGTGCCAGGCCTGATCCTTGCCTAATCTCCATAGGAACCGATGGGGCTCAATCCCTTGCTGGTACACCACAACAGTTAAGAAGAGCTGAGACTGTTCCCAGTGCAAGAGCTTTGTGTGTGTGCGTGTGCCTGCATGTGTGTGTGTGTTTAAAAGATATTCTAACATGTTGTCAGTGTGGGATCTGGACATCTGGATTTACCAGCAATCTCAGTTAGTGTTCAGGAAGATGTAGGAAAGAGCATGGTAATAAAATCTGTGGGTAATAAAATCCAGCAGGGAAAAGTTAGCCCAGAAAAATGGAGTTCATGTGGATGAAATAATGGCTCTTGATTTTAATTTGCAAATGCAAAGCTCTCTATTTCACCTACTCTGGCACCATCTCCAACTCCATCCTGATCTCCATCACCCTCTTTCCTGGGAAAAAAAATACAACTTGCTTTACCGTGGGAAAAATGCTCCAGTTCATGTCTTTACTGGGTGGAACAGACTTCAGGTAGCAATGCCAGATGGACTGCACTATGACAGAGAAAGTGTTAGGTAACTAAGGCCATTCTTTTGAGGATTCATTTTCTCGACATAACCACAAGATAGGTGCTCAATAAATAATTTTGAATGAATGAGTGAACAAATGAATGAAAGAATACAAATGAACATGATAGGGCATTGTGATATATCATAATGGCCACAGAATCTTCCCATCTTTGCACGCAGACCACTTTGCAATGTGATTTTGCAGCTCCTTCCATCAACAGCCTATTTCTTTACCCCTCAAGGTTGGGGTTGGCCATGTGACTTACTTTGGCCAATGCAATCTGCATAGCAAATGTGATACAGCAGAGGCTTAAACGTTTGCTCTTGCCCTCTCTTCCTGCTCTTAGAAATTCCTGTTACCACCATCATGTGAAGAAGCCTGGGCTAGCCTGTTGGATGATGAAACACATGGCTCAGTATCCCGCTCACTCCAGCCGACAGTCAGCCAGCCTCCAGAAGCAGTCACCAGCAGCTGTCCAGAGAGGCAATGAGTGAGCCCAGCTGAGATCAGCAGAAGACATGACCAGCTAAGCCCAGTCCAAACTGCTGAACCTTATAATCTTAAGCTAACAAATGAGTGTTTTTAAGCAGGGTTTCTAACCAGTTAAGTCTGGTTCAACCCCCTGCTGAGAATTTGAATTTCCACCCAGGAAATACTGAATCAGAATCTACAGTTTAACAAGAGCCACAGGTGATTCTTATAATAATGACCTGGAGATCTTGTTAAAACGGAAATGAAAATTCTCAGCAGGGGGTTCGAAGGCTTGGTTTTAAGCCACTAAATTTTGGGGTAGTTTTCTATGTAGCAAAAGCTTACTGATTGCAGGTATCTTATTTTCACAGGTATGTTTATAAAGTATATAGTTCAGAGTATAGGTGTTCAGCAAATGGCTCTTCCTTTTTTCCTCCTGGTTGAAGGAAATAAGAGAAATAATAATAATAGCAATATTTCCCATTCAATGAGCTGTTACTATATATTAGGGATGCTAAGTGCTTTACCTACATATTGTTATTTAATCCTTGAAATAACCCTGGATAAGTGGGGGTATTATCATCTTCACTTTTAGGCAAGAAACAGAATTAACTGGAGTAAATTAATGGATAGCAAGTGGCAGAGCTGGGATCTGAACTCAGGTCATCTGGTTCCAAAGCCCATCTTTAACTACTACAATACCCTGCTTCTCGATAAAGAAAGAAAGCTTCCAATTCTACCCCTTTCCATTGTGGCCTCCATCCTGAAGTGTTCTTCCTGCTCTGCTTCTGCTTGCACACGTCCTGCTCTTCCTTTAAGGCCCAGGTGCTGTTCTCCCTCCAGGAAGGCTTCCCTGACCTCTCAAGGTCACAGTGATCCAGCCCTCTTTCTCCTTGGCAGCTGGGCCTCTGATTTCTTCCTCTGGAAAGAGCAGAGCCTCCATAAAGACCCTCTGACCCTGACCTGAATGCTGTGTGAACTCCTGGAGTGGATGTGATGGGAATAGAGTTCAGTGGTCATGAGGTCAGAGGGAGTTGACACGTTTGGTAGTTGGGGGCTTTGTCCTGGGCACAAAAACCAGGACCAGGATTGACCACAGTGGCTGTAGTATTAAGAGATGTGGTTCCCCCATCCGATTCTGCTATCCTTTTTCTCCCATCCTCCCAGCTCCCACGGGACATCCTGTGGGGATTTCTATGGCCACCGGGTATTCCTTAGAGGGGACTCCAGTGGGAGCAGCAGCAAGATTCCCTGGCAGAAAATCTTCCATATTTTCATTGCCATATATCCCACTATTAACCATTTCCTGACCTGTCAGGGAGATCCTCACCACATAAGTGATGGTAAGAAGGAAAGCACATAGCACAGATTTTCTGGATGATGTCAGTCTCAAAGGCCATGTATTTTGTGATTGTTTTCATGAAAATGTGTTATTTTCAATAAAAGTAAATAATCAAGTATGTAACTACATAAGATTTAATTTTTGTTATCTTTGTAGGGCTTTCTCATCCTTTTCTACTGCTGATATGCTCTGTGCCTCTTTCCTCAGCTGATCTTCCCTTGTTTGACCTCCTTCTTAAACCTTTCCCTTGAGCCTCCTTCAACCACTTATCAGTCTCCCAGGATTTTTCAAGGATAGTCTTTTTAAACCCACCAGAGAAGACCTTTCCTATCCCTACCGAACATGGCTCTCCCTGGAGAACACTGCTACTCTTCTTTTTTTTTTTTTAAATCTGATTTTCCCATCAGGACATGAGGTGGCGTTGTCACTCTCCTCTCTCCACAGTGCCTCTTCTACATCTTGGTTTCTCCATTCCAGTGTAAACACATCTCCTTAAGGATTATGACATTAGACACTGCCAGCCTCTGCCCACTTTGGCCTTCTTACCCAAGTACTTCCCAGGTAGTCCTCCATATCCATCAAAATCTTAGCCATCAGGCTCAGAGCTTTCTCTATATCCCAACTGGGCAACACTCGAAGGTCTCTGTCAACAACTATACCTTGGCCTCAATTCTAGGGATGGCCACATGAACTTGTACTCTACCTTAGCCACCTACATCTATACGTAGATCTTATTGCCCAGAATTGTTTTACCTCTAAAATCTTATCCTCTATTTCTATACTTTCACCCCAACTGCCTATTAATCTCTATTGCTCACTCTAACTTCCCAAATGCCTGTTCATCAGCCTTCAGAACTATGACCTTATCTCTTTCCTCTCATACTTTCAGCTCCCTCCTGGCCTCTCCACATCCCTAGAAAGGCCACACTCAAATTCCTTCAACCACTTTCTTGCCAGCACTTTCAAGTCCTGTACTTCCTTATTTCTGCCTTCTACAACCTGCAAACTCTGTCTCTGTATCCTTAGTAACCTCTCCACATCTCTTCCCTGGCTCTGAGTACTGCCAGAGAAAAATCATGGAACTAGGCAAATTAGACACACCACAAATTCATGGTCTTCAACTTCAACCAAGCCCCTCAACATTGCCTAGCACTCCTTCTTCGGATGCCTGGTCAGCACCCAAGCCACTTCCCCTCAGTAGTGTGCCTAAATCTTCTCAAGTCTTCTACCAAACGGAATCTCCCCATGCTTCATTTGCAAAAGACAACCTACAAACTTGTTCCTCCCTCCCTCCATCCTATACTCAGGCTTCAGAGGAAGAAGTTCCTCTTCTGCAGTCCAAGGCCAACCACCACCTGAGCCTTGGACCCCATCCTTTCCTGTCCTTGCCTTCCCCTCTCCCATGGATGTGCTTCATTAATTACTCCCTCTCTCCCCATGTATCAAACCTTCTCTGCTGATGTCTTCTCCTCTTCCTCAAAACATGCTCTTTATTGCTTTCCTTAAAAAAACAAATCAGAATATGCACCTTCTCTCAAACCCATCTCCCCTTCTAATAGCTAGCCCTTTTCTCTCTCTGTTTTTGCAGCAAACTCTCCTGCTGCCTCCACTTCCTCACCCACTCCTTGGACAGGGCTTTTTTGCTACCATGTCTTTCATGCATCATGAAATGCTCCTTTGGTATCATCTGTCCTCAAGTTCCCAGGGTAGCTACAAGGTGAACCTTACCACCATAGAACCCCCCAGGCTTTTAGTTAATTTTCCATTAATTTTGTCATTCCTTTATTCAATACATATTTGTTAAGCACCTACAATGCCCTAGGCAAATAAAATTAGGTGACTTTTGAGCAGCCTAGTATATTCCAAGTTTACTAAAATGTGATAGTTAAAGTTGTGTGTTAACTTGGCTGGGCCATGATTCTAAGTGGTTTGGCAATTATGATGTAGTTCGGCAGTTGTATGATGATGTGATCACTTCCATGATAAGATTTGATATAATGTGATCACCTCCACGATGAGATCTGCTGTGAGTATCCAATCAGTTGAAAGGAAGTTTCCTTGGGAGTGTGGCCTGCATCAAATATAAGTAGACTTTCTGGCAAGCTCGTGGGCTTTTGCTTGGTCTGGATCCTGCAGCTGGCTCCTGTTCATCTGACTTCCGGTTCTTGGGACTTGAGCTACCAGCTTACCTACTGTCTTGCCTGCTGATCTTGGGATTCGTCAGTCTTCACAGCCTGTGAGCAAGAACCCTGCTGTCTGACCTACGATCTGGGGTTTGCCAGCCCCTGTGGCTATGTGAATCAGGAGAAGCCTCCAGGATTATCCATGGACTGGGGATGTTCCAGCCTCTACAACCACATGAGCCATTTCCTCGATATTAATCTCTCTCTATTTATACGCTTCTCTAGAGAGCCCAGCCTAAGATACCAAAGATCCTGCAGAGAAATCTATTCTGCAGCCTGGTTCTACAATAATTAAGACCAGCAAGTCCTTTTTCCTGCAGAAAAAAAAGTTATGAAACTTTCCTTTTAAGCGTGTCCTTCACCCAAGTTAACCTCCACTCCCACACATGTTCCTGCATTTAATGGTGTATTTTTTGAGCAAGAAAAAAATAAAGCTGTTATGGTGATTGATTGGAAGGGCCCAGCTCTGCTTAAATTCCCAGTATATTAACACAGTGCTAACCTCAAGGACTTCACTAAAGCTGTATCCTGGCAGGACTATCATGCAGCAATGAACAGATTTTGGAAAAATCTTCTGGGACAAAAGGCAATGTGCTGACAAGAGTTAGTTGGAAAAATTAAATATAAGAATCCACTTACACCTGTGATATATTCTGAACACATCTCCTTAGGAGGTTTCTTGAAATAGATAAGCATGTTTTTAAGCTGCTCCTGATATAAGCATTTTTCAGACGTCCCTGCTCAATGCCATCAGCCATTCCCAAACCCCAGAGCCTATTTTCTTATACTCCTTTCTGAGGTTCTCTACTAAGGATTATGCCACCTCCTCCAAGGGACCTTTGGAGATGCATGGGAATGTTTTGGTCCCTTACTGACTCTAGTGGAGATCAGGATTCAGGAATGCTAAACACCCTGCATTGAGTAGGACAGTCCTGTACAATGAAGAACTGTCACACCAAAATACCAGTGACACCCTACTAAGAAACAGCAGCAAAGAGCAGCAAATGGTACAGCCCATTCTTGGGGGCCTGCCCTTTGTACAAGGGGCACCAGAGCAATTACATGAACTGTGGGGAAACCTCCCCACTTCCTGCTCCAAATGGAATTCCATATTGAATCAAAGAGGAAGTGCCTTTGGGGAGGACACTGTACCTGTGCCATTCAGGAGTGGTCTCCCCCAAGACAGAATGCTTGCAGCTTACACTCGATCACTGGCTCACTGTTCTTATCCCGGGGTCTCCTGGATGCAGTTCTGCAAGGCCATCTCACATGGGGGAGTGACCCACAGAAAGCTGGAGAAGTATTAGTAAACACAGCTCTGCCAGTAGAAGAACTCTTGGGGTCTGGGGAGTTTATGTTTGGATAACTTGTCTTTTCCCTTGTTTAGGGGTTGTATCAAATGGAAAGGCAGCCCAGTTTCTGTGTGCCAGCAAGACTTGGTGGCAGGAGAGGCCTTGATGGAACTGGCCCATCATCAAGGCAGATGACCAAGCTCTCTCAAACTCCCATCTCCAGGTAACCATGAAAAGATACTGGGTCTAAAAAAGAGATACAGATTCTTCCAGATCATATCTTAACTAATTTTTAATGTTGTGTTGTTACCTACCATCGAGTTGACCCCCAACTCATGATGATCCCATGCACAGTGGAATGAAATGCTGCTAGTCCTGCCTCATCCCCATGATCAGTTGCAGATTGGACTGTTGTGATCCATAGGGCCAGGACTTTCTTCCAAGTTGCTTCTGGGTAGACTCGAACCTCCAATCTTTCAGTTATCAGTGGAGCACATTAACCATTTGTATCACCCAGAGACTCCTTAATTAAACTAGGGAGGCAGTACTGGGCTTGGGGTCAAAGCCTGGTTCCACCCCTGGGTAGTTATGTGACCTTAAGCAAATTATATAACTTCTTTGGGCCTCAATTTCTCCCCTGTAAAAAGACAATAGTAACAATACCAACTTCAAAGGGGTGTTGAGAGTATTAAATGAGATTATACACACAAAGCATTTAGAGAGATGTCTAGAAATAGTAAATAAATGTAAGCTGTTAATATGTGGAGTCTCTGGGTGGTACAAATGGTGAACATACTCGGCTGCTTACCAAAAGGTTGGTGATTTAAGTCAACCCAGAGGTGACTTGGAAGAAAGGTCTGGTGATCTACTTCCAAAAAAAATCAGTCACTGAAAATCCTATGGACCTCAGTTCTACTCTGACACACATGGAGTTGCTATCAGTCAAACTGACTAGATGGCAACTGGTTTTGGTTAATATTGTTGTTATTATCTTTAGGTGGGCTGGCAAGCTTTCAAAGAATGTTTATTGAGAGACTGTCCTAATTAGAACAAGAAACCATGATTAGTGAGCCCAGTCCTGTGCCACGCCCAGTGTTAGGCACACAAGGGTTTGTCACTTTATTTACATTACAGCAAGTGCCCTCATTTTACAGATCAAGAAGCTGAGGTGAACTGACTTGTCAGAGAGCACAGAGCCAAGCTGGGATCTAAATTCAGCTCCTTTCACTCTGGTTTCCGTGACTTGTCGCCAAGGGCAGAGTGGCCTGGGATGCAAAGATCGCTAATGATGGTGGTGGAGGGCAGGAGACCTGGCCTCTCTCTGGTTAGTGAGCCTGAACCATTTTCTTAAATGTGGGCCCACTGTGGTGCTGCTAATGACTGCTTCTTCCCAGTCTGTGGGAGTTTAATAAAAGTCATGTAAAACTCACTGTTTACAACTCTAATTGTGGAATTTTGGACATGAAGAGAAGAACATATAATGTGGAATGAATAACAAATCAAGCAGCTCTTTTTTTTAGCACTGAAGCTGCAGGAGCAGCCAGAGCTCACCATTACACCATGGTGGTGTGAAGAGAAGGTTTTCAGCAGCACCGACAAATGTGTGCCTAGCACATCCCTCTGCTCCTGCCCTGGCACCTGCACCCCACTCTGAGCGGACAGCTCAGGCCAGCAGCTCTGCCTCAGTGTGTAGTTAGCAAGAGGAATGGAAATGAGGTGTTCCCTGGCTTAGGGTAGGAAACCACTGCAGAGCTTACCTTACCCGGAGAGGGACCAGCCTCTGAGAACATATATATTATAACATCTAACAATACATACTGATAACACATACCAGTAAATGGTGAAGGCAGTCCTGTTTCAGTGGTAGAATTCTCGCCTCCCATGCGGGAGACTCAGGTTCTTCAATTCCTGGCCAATGCACCTCAAGCACAGCCACCACCTGTCTGTCAGTGGAAGCCTGCGTGTTGCTACGATGCTGAGTAAGTGTTACCAGAGCGTCCAGACTAAGATAGACTAGGAAGAAAAGACTGGTGATCTACTTCTGAAAACCAGCCAGTGAAAACCTCATGGATCACAATGGTCTGATCGACAACCTATCATGTGGATGGCGCAGGACTGGGCAGCATTTTGTTCCTTTGCGCGTGGGGTCACCATGAGTTGGGGGCCGACTTGACAGCAGCTAACAACAACAATAAATAATTAATACTATAATTGCTGTTGATAGCCTACAGTTAAGTAGTACTTACTCTGAACCACCAAGCATTGTTTTAAGTTATATATATTTGAGGTAAACAGAAATTAGGGATCTGACCCAGGTCACACAGCTAGTAAGCGGCAGAACTGGGATTCATACCCGATTGGCCTCAACAGTGGCCCAGCACAGATAAGCTCTTTTCCTTTCTGTAGGGCTGTGAGGAAGGAGTGAGATAGCAGGCTGGATTTATAAAACAATCCCTTCACTCATCACTTACTGATGAGCAGACACAGCCAGGAGTGAGGCAAGAACACGGTCAGGTGGGAAAACAAAACCAACAATGGTGCTATGCTCAGAGTAGAGCCCGTGTGGAGCATGGCACAAAGTGCCGTGGGAGCCCAGAGGAGGGAGCAGCTGCCTTCAGATCAGGGAGGGCTTCACAGAGGAGGGGACTTTTGAGTCAGAGATTGAAGGATGAGTAGGAGTTGGCAAGGCAGAGGATTCTAGGGCAGGAGGAAGAGAGGAGCGGGAGGGGGCAACTGGTGCTGAAGAAAGATTTGTTTAGACAGAAAAGAGAGTTCTATGGCCCTGAGCCATGGGGCCAAACCCACCGCTGAGTCAATTCTCATATCGACCCTATAGGACAGAGTAGAACTGCCCAGAGGGTTTCCAAGGCTGTAATCTTTATGGAAGCAGACTGCCACATCTTTCTCTTGAGGAGTGGCTGGTGGGTTCAAACCAACAACCTTTCAGTTAGCAGCCAAGCAATTTAACCACTGTGCCACCAGGGCTCCTTGAGCTATGTGGCCAGCACTACATAAAAGCTAGCTCAGAGACTTCTGCTTCATGCATACCTTAGTCCTGAATTCTCCTGAACTCTTCTCTAAGCTGTCTCACACCCCACATACTGACTTGTATTTGATTTCCCCATCTGTGGTCTCATCACCCTCAGATCTGACACTTGACTCTGCTTCATAAGCAGCAACCTCCGCCCTCTCCTTGGTCTGGCCCAGTGATTCTCAGTGTTGCCAGGGATCATTTGGCAATGTCTGGGGACATTTCTGGTTGTCACAACTGGGGGGGGGGGGCAGTATTGCTACTGGCATCTAATAGGTAGAGGCCAAGGATGCTGCTAAACAGCCTGCAAGGCACAGGACAGCCCCCCCTCCCCACAACAACAAAGAATTATCCTATCCTGTCCAAAATATTGGAGCCCTGGTGGTTCAGTTGTTAAGTGTTTAGCTGCTAACCAAAAGGTCAGTGGTTAGAACCCACCAGCCACTCTGTGGGAGAAAGATGTGGCAGTCTGCTTCCATAAAAATTACAGCCTTGGAAACCCTATGGAGCAGTTCTACTCTGTCCTATAGGGTCACTATGAGTTGGAATCGACTCGACCAGCAGTGGGTTTGGTTTGGTCCAAAATGTCAGTAATGTGGAGGCTGAGAGACCCTGGTCTAGAGCACACTGAGGTCTCCTGGGCCCCTCTACCTGGGGGGCCACATGGGGGCTCTAGACTTCTCTGGCTCCAGCATTCCACACGTCAGTGAAGCACCCCTGGAAGAGTAAAGAAAGACCAAGAAAGCAGCAAACTTCTTCACCCCATGAAGCCAGACGGCCAGGAATAAAGGAGTCCAGATGAATCATGGTCAGTGTTCATACCAAAAGCCAGCTGACATCAGGATGGACAATTGTATCACCACAAAGGATTGTCCAGACCTCAAGGGACCCCCAGGCCCTTGCTCCCAAGGAAGAAGTAAAAGTTCTTTCAGGGGCCACCTGTTCCTGAGCCCTGGGATTCAGGCCAGGCACATGAGGCACCTGATCTCCATGGATGTCTCAAAGAGCTGCAAGGGTGAAGAAAGCAGGACAATTGCAGGCCAGCCCTGCATTACCCCAGAGGCACCACTCACTCTGTGTCTTAGGGGAATGGTGGCCTCTGGAATGGCGTGAGATTACAGCTTGGGGAGGAAGCCCTGGTGGCAAAGTGGTTAACAGCATGGCTGCTAACCAAAAGGTCAGCAGTTCGAATTCACCAGCAGCTCCTTGGAAACCCTATGGGGCAGCTCTACTCTGTCCTATAGGGTTGCTTTGAGTTAGAATTGACTTGATGGAGCATAACAAAAACAACAATAGCTTGGGGGCCAATAAATAAAGAGATCCAAACAATGCTATCTGGGTTAGTCCCTGAATAACAGAGGTGACCAGGCCAAGCTTCAGCCACAGTAAGGATCCCGCACAACCATTACC
>NW_004443942.1:3420724-3447813 GCF_000243295.1 Trichechus manatus latirostris
TGGGGTTGCCATAAGTCAGAAATGACTCCACAGTAACTGGTTAATTGGTAGTCTGATTTCTTAGCCACTACATATTGCTTCATCGCTTGCCTTTCAACATTGTTAGGCTTCCTATCAAGTGTGGTGCCCAGAGAATGATATGTGATGTTCACAGCAGAGGCCAGAAAGACTGTCATCTTGGGATGGTTGCTATTCCCCAGACAGCAATGTCAATCACCACACCCCTCTCTGGGAGTTGTGCACGGAACAATACGCACAATTGCGTGTGGCAATCCTGTGTGCATAAGTGTACTTTGCTGGGTGGGTTCTCCTTGGCCTCTGTGGCCATGGTAACAAGAAAGATTTTGGCGAGAGCTGCCAGTAGGAGGGGAAAACATCCCTGGAGATACATGTTTGAGAAGTCTGATTGGGACCAAGCTTGTATCTGTCCACACTCCCCTTCTGAGATATACCCTGACCTTGTCCTTAGGTAAAATATCCCTGAATACCTCCTTTCCCATCCTTTCCATGAACCAGAAGTACTTGATGACTGGTAGATGCTTTTGGAAAGCTTTCCAGCCAGAAGCTCTGCCTCCTTTACCCTGCGCCCATTCCTGGTGGATGGATAAACTCAGGCCATGGCCCTCAAAGAAGCCAAGGGCACAGAATTCCAGAATGATTCAGTCCTCTGCATCTCCTAACTCACTGGGCAGGCCAGGCTCAACAAATTCCTGCCAAACCCCCATCTCCCTCTTCTGGGAAATATGTCTGGATCTGAGGTTGGTCTCAAACCTCCTTACCTCTGGGCAATGATGGCTGTATATCTCAGTGGATATACAGTGGATATACTGGAGGAAGAGGGCAACTGGGAGCCAATGTTCCTATATGGCCCAGTTGCACGAGTGTTCCTGTAGCTTTGGGGATGGGTAATGGGGACCTGAGTCTTTAAGATTTACTGCAGCTCCACATTAAGAAACTGATTTCCAAAGCATTAAGGGAAGTAGCTCCCAGAATTCCTGGCAAGCACAGCACAAACTCAAAGTTTCCCAGGCCAACTGGATTTCAGAGCACAGGGATTGGGGGTAACCAGACTGTTAGCTGGAAGAGCTGGGCCTAGACATGGCCCAGTCCAGCTTCCCCATTTTGCAGATAAGCCAGGTCCAGATAAAATTAACCAATGGTGATAGATATTAGAATAGTCATTGGCTTTGGGTGGGAGTATTGAGGAGGAACAAGGAAGCCCACTGGGACAAGGGCATTCTTCTCTATCTTGATCTAGGTGGTGATTATAGAGTTTTATACAAATGTAGAAATTCACTGAGCTGTACACTTATGATTTGTGCACTTTATTAAAAAATTATACCTCAATAAAAGAGTAAAACAAAACAATGGCCCAGAGAGGGTTAAGGTGACATTGGAAACATGCGGGAAGACCAAGCCTAGGACTCCAGCCTCTTGATGGCCAGTTCACTGCCCTTGTCCCTACCCCACTGCATTTTTGCTGTCATAGCAACTCAGTGATGCATAATAGGCTGTGATAGGTTTTGATCAGAGCAGAAACCCATGGCAAATGAGGCATGAGGTCAAAGCAAATCAGTTCAATGCGGACTTGGGCTAGAATCTTGAGGGTTCTTACACTGAGCAAGAATTGGGCTTAATGAGTAGTGATGATAGTAATAATATTATAGCAACAATAACACTAACATTTATTGAGCACTTACTAGGTACCAAGCACTATTTTAAATGCTTTACATTTATTTAATCCTCACAACAACCTATCTGGTATACCATTATTAATCCACATTTTACAAATAAGAAAACAGGTCCAGGTTTATAAATCTGCCCAAGGTTTCATAACTAGAATGCATCAAAGCTGGGATTTGGACCCAGGCAATCTGGCTCCAGAATCCATGCTCTTAATTACAACACAGATGGCCTCATATTGAATCATCTGCAGCTGGTGGAGAACTGGCAGTCTCTGCTCAGGCTGACACCCACCATCCCAAAAAAGAATCACCCAACATTTGTCTAGTGGCCAGATAAGCACCCAACCCTGTGGATCTCCATTTAGATTTGTTAAAAGCAAATTCACCTCGCATCTCCTGGATCATAAGTATTAGGAGGCAGAGAGGGAATTTACAAAAAGACAAAGCTCTTGTGACTTGGCCACCTTGGTTCACACTCAAGAACAACTCCGGTATGTTCCAGGCTGAAAAGCCAGATGCCCAATAGCACCAATAATCAGAGAAATGCAAATTAATGCAATTTATTGCAAATTTAAACCACAATGTAATACCACTATCCTACCATGTTCCACAATGGCTATAATTAAGAAGACAAACAATAATACCAAGTGTTGACAAGGATGTGGAGCAACTGGAACTCCAATATACTGCTAGTGGAAGTGAAAATTGGTATAATCGCTTTGGAAAACTGTTTAGACAGTGTTTACTAAAGCTAAACAATTGACTCATCAATTCTACACCCACATAAATACCCAATAAAAATAAGTGTATGTATGTGCCAAAAGACACGAGCAAATACGTTCACTGCAGTTGTATTCATAATAGTCCCAAACTGTTAACAATACAAATGTCCGTCAATGGTACGATAGATAATGAATTATGGTATATTCATAAAATAGAATCCCACATAGTAATGAAAATGAACAAACTACAACACACAAACATAATGAAAGAAGCCAAAGTGAGTATATATCATATGATACTATTTATGTAAAGTTCAAAATCAAGCAATAAATTTTTTTTTTGAGTGCTGGTTACATGAGTGTGCTTCCTCTGTGAAAATTCACTAAGCTGTATACTCATAATTTGTGTATTTTCTGTATGTATGTGATACTTTGGAGCCCTAGAGGTACAGTGGTTAAGCATTCAACTGCTAACCAAAAAGGTCAGTGGCTGGAATCTACCAGCTGCTCCTTGGAAACCCTATGGATCAGTTCTACTCTGTCCTATAGGGTAGCTATGAGTCAGAATCCACTCGACGGCAACGGGTAATCAACGAGTACATGATACTTCAATAAAATGTTTATATAAAAATAATCACCAATTAGGAAATGTCACAGCATTGTAATAATAAAGAATGAATTGCTATAGTATAATTTACTGACCTGCAAATGATATCACAGAAGCTCAGTCCACAAAAAGACGAGTATAGAGATCATAATGGACCATCAAATGGAAGTCTTAGCATTCTTACCCAAGGTAACACGAACAGCATCCTGTTCTTTAGTCATGTGATTAGGCAGGTAATAACACTTTTAAACACTAAATTGCAATTACATGAACCCTAACGAGACGGATTGACACAGTGGCTGCAACAATGGGCTCAAGCATAATAACGATTGTGAGGATGGCGCAGGACTGGGCAGCGTTCTGTTCTATTGTACATGGGGTTGCTATGAGTTGGAACTGACTCGATGGCACCTAGCAACAACAACAACGTATACAAATATATATATATATTTATCATTGTGTACTTCTGGAGTTACGTAAACTCTGAAAATGTTGCTACTTCAGACCAGGTCAGTCTATGGCATTCTAGGTCAATGGTTGTCCACTGTACTTTCTTGAATAGACCATTTGTCTGTGTCTGGCATCCTCTTTGGGCATCTGAGACCTAGACTAGGAATGTGGAATTTTTCATGTTAACTTATTTTCCTGGTAGCTGCCCTTCATTCTCCGCCAGAAGAAGGTCACAAGAGCTGGAAAGGAGTCCCAGCACTATAAATTTTGGCCCCAGCTATGATCTACTAAAAGGCAGAGACTGAGAGCTCCTGAAATACACTCTGAAGGGGTTTTTGAGCTATCTGAGTGCTTGGGGAACCACTGGATTCCCCCTTCTAGAGGAGGATGTGGCTGCTAGAACCAGGACTGTGATTTACCTATAACCTCCCCAAAGGAGGTATTCCTCTTTAGAAATTATCCCCCTTCCTTCTGCCCCACCCATCCTGGCATCTTAGCATCCACTTCCCCAGCCTCCTTCCAAGCAAAGCAGCTGTAACTATCCTCATTTGTTCATGAGGACACTTCCTAATGAACAACCCCTTGGCACCTGGACCCAGAGTAGCCACGACAGAGCCCAGCCATCCTTCCCCACACCAGACACACTGGTGTATATACCCTGGCACGGGGCTCTCTCAGAGGACTTACCTGGGGTGTCATCCCATGGCAGATGTACATGATGGGAACATTCTCTGTGTCTGGCCCCTGATCAAGACATAAATCAGTCTTCAGGGAATTCTGCAGCTGAAGACCAAAGGAGAGATGGCCACACCAAAGAGAAAGAAACAGAGAAAACAAATGCATTAAATCAGGAGAAACCAGAATTCTACTGAGACAGACTCTATTTCCATAATCAACCCAAGGCCCTTTGAATACTATGGAAAGCAACAAGCACCAGCTTTTCCTTGCCTTAAGGAGTTGAGGGAAGACTGGCCTCCTCTGAAGGAGAAACATTCACGTCTAGTTAAACAGCAAGCTATGTTTTGAGAGCAGAGGTAGTCGTGGTAAAAATAAAACATACACACGCATACACATACGTAAGATGGTGCTAGATTTTTTAACTCCCTCCATCTCCACAGGGGTGGCATGATGGCCTTCAACGGCCCCTGAAAATAAGTCTTTGCCTCTGGGGGTTGGGCAAAGCGTGTAACATGTTAGCCGTTTTCAGGTCTGGGACATCCTCTAGGATCAGGCCCTTTCTGCCTCCTGCAGATCCAGCAATTTCCCCTTCTGGCTTAAGCTCACTCTTAGCCCTTGGAAAAGGAAGCCTATAGTCCACATGGCCCTGCTCACCAGTCAGCTGAGTTGAGTAGACCAGGGTGGGCACCCACGCACAGTTTATACTCAGTTATTAATTAACCTTCTCTCCCTGTCTCCCCTCCATCCTTCTCTCTCTGGAGTCTGACCATCTCATCATTCTCTCATTCTGTCTTAAGAATGTAATGAGAGAACTAGAGACTGTGGTCAATGGGCCGTGGTCACTAGAACCGTGAAATCACTTATATTGGAGGTGAGGACCTATTGAACCATGTGCAAGCAGAGGAACCAGTTGTGATCAAGGAGAGATGAAGCAAGAGGCAGAAAGACTTAGAAACAAAGGGATCATTATGCTCCTGCTGTGGCTCCAGTGGCTTCCCTGCTCGAGAACCCTCATCCAGCCATAGTTCAGTTCCTGCATCCACAGAGAGCCTGGAGTATCTACCTTTTACCCTCCTTAACCTGAGCTAGCTGAAATGAATTTCTCTCCTTAGCAATCAAAAGAGCTTTGTTTGGAACAGGGGACTGGAGAAAAGGGAAGACAAGAGCCATGGACTGCAGGAGGGTCATCTACCTGGAGGAAGGCCAGAGACAGACAGTGGTTGAGCTTTTGTAGTTCTGATGTCCTGTGGCAGGAGTGGACCCAACTAGCGCTTGGAAGTGGTTTGCTTGGCTTGAACCCTGTTGAGAACTTGCATTTCTAAAACATTCCTAAGAAGTTATACACAAGTATCACCTGGAGATCTTGTTAAAATGTAGATTCTGATTAGGTATATCTGGGGTGGAAATGCAAATTCTCAGCAGGGAACTTGTTAGAAATGCAAAGATTTTCAGCAGGGGTTTGAACCTGAACCACTTGGAAGCCCTGGAATGAACTCAGTTAAGGGGCATGAAATGGAAGAGATAGCTAGAGGCACGCGTGCGTCCTGTGCATATCCTGTTCTGGACAGGGGACGTGGAACAGAGTCAAATTCCTCTTTCCCGTGCTTCCTTTCCTTTAACTGGGTGAGAGCAGCCCCAAACATGCAATCAGTTTAGAGATTCTAAGGAGATCTCCCCAGGTGGGGGCCCCAGAAGCATCTATGCTGCAAATCCTCCACTGTAAACTGACTAATGGCTTGCCTGTCAGGAAAGGGCACATGTAATCACACTCTGGACTTCTGCTGAGGGCAGAGGGGTGGTGTCTCATATCAAGCCAAGCACGGTAGTCCATTAGTGAGACCTGCTGTTATTGCAAAGAGAAAGGGCCAGAAGGTCCAGAGGTCAGCCTTGACTTTCCCCTGAGTTCTTAAACCTTGCCTCTGGGAGAGGTGATGAGTGCCTTTTGATAAGCTCCCCCTGGCTCTATGTCACCTCTCTCCCATTAAGCAGGTGGCCTGTTGAAGTGGTTGAGACAGATAAGCTGGGATGGAATTCTGGCTCCAGCTGTGTGGTCTTGGACAAAGCAACATAACTCCTTTCTGTTTTCTTGTCTTTAAAATAGGGATAATCACAGTGCCGACCTCATAGGGCTGTTCTGAGGATTGAGTGAAACAATACTTAGGAGCACTTAGTGCAGGGCCTGGCAAATAGCAAACGAGCAATAATTGTTAGCTGCTATTATGACTGCTATAACCTTCCTGAGAGCCATTCAGGGAAACTGGCTATATGAATGCATCTACGTGCCAGGTACCAGGTGAAGTGCATTCCATGTGTTATCTCATCTAATCTTCAAAATAACCCAGCCAGGTGGGTGATACTATCTCTCTGAAGGATGCTTCTCCATGCTGCTTTGGTCTCTATTTGCTGGACTAAATCCTCCACTTCCTTAGGGCCTCAGCTCATCTTTCATTTTGGAAGGCCTCCTTGACCTAAGCCTGGGTGTGAGACTTGCTCTATGCTTCACCAACACCCTCCATTTCTCTTATTATAGCACTTTAAAAAAAAACCCAAAATACCAAACCAGTTGCCGTCGAGTAGATTCTGACTCACGATGACCCCATAGGTGTCAGAGTGGAACTGCGCTCCATAGGGTTTTCAATGGCTGATTTTTTAGAGGTAGATCACTAGGCCTTTCTTTTTTTTAATATACAATTATTTATTTTGTTGTTGTTATTGAGAATATACACAGCAAAACATGCACCAATTCAACAGTTTCTACATGTACCATTTAGTGACATTGATTACATTCTTCGAGTTGTGCAACCATTCTCATTCTTCTTGTCAGAGTTGTTCCTCCCTCATTAACATAAACTTAGTGCCCTGTAAGGTTCCTACCTAATCTTTTGAGTTGCGGTTCTCAATTTGATCCCATATAGATAATTCTTAAAAGAGCATAATACTCAAAGTAGACTTTTTTTTACCAGTTAAGCTAAACTATTGTTTGATTTTAAGAAGACTTCAGGGTATATTTTTGGTTTAAGTTTAAAGATTATCTCAGGGCAATAGTTTCAGGGGTTCATCCAACCTTCATGGCTCCAGGACGTCTGGAGTCCATGAAAATTTAAAATTCTGTTCTGCATTCCTCCTCCTCCCCGCTCCCCGTTTTGAGCAGGATTCTGCTATGGAATTTTTTATCAAAATGTTCAGTAATGGTGGCCGGGCACCAGCCAGTTCTAGTCTCATGGCAAAGGAGGCAGTTGTTCATGGAGGCAATGAGCCATACATTCCACACCCTCCTCCTAGTCCTGACCCTCCTTCTTCCTCTGTTGCTCCAGGCAAAAAGAGACCAATTGTTATGCCCTGGGTGGCCACTTGCAAGCTTTTAAGACCTTAGGCACTATGCATGGAATCAGGTAGAACAGAAACACTAAACATGTTATTAGACCAATTCTTTAGAGGTACCTCTGGTTGAACTTGAACCACCAGTCTTTAGGTTAGCAGCTGAGTGCATTAGCCGTTTGCACCGCTGAGGGACTCTATTGCGGCACTTCGTGTATTACATTCTTGTTGCTTCTTCACTTGACTGCCTGCATCTCAAAGTCTTTCTCACTGTCTATCACGTAGACAGTCTGGCACACAGTTGTTGTTTGATGCCGTCGAGCTGATTCCAACTTATAGCGACTCCCATGTGACAGAGTAGACCTTCCCCCACAGGGTTTTGTTGGCTGTAATCTTTACAGAGGCAGATTGCCAGGTCTTTCTCCTACAGGACTATCAGGTAGGTTCAAACTGCCAACCTTTCGGTTAGCAGCCAAGCGCTTAACCATTGTGCCACTGGGGCACACAGTAGAGAGTAAATACTTGTTGAAAGAATGAATGAATGAAGAAAATGAACAAATGAATGGCATTCCCAAGGTCTCATAGTTGGACAAGTGGCAGAGCTGGAGTCCATCTGACTCTAAATACAATGCATGCAAATGGCTACAATCCTAAAATTGTAAAAGATGCCATTTAAAATGGTATTACTAGGACAACCAAGGTTTTGCAAACTGTCAAAGTTACACAGTGAACAAGTGGCAAAGCTAACATTTAGAAGCCAAGCATGTCTGCCTCCAAAGGCTGTCCTGTTTGTACTGCCAGCACCAGGGCTGGGATTAATCCAAAGCTACCCATCTCCCGGGCATGCACTTTCGTGATCCCGGGGGCACCCATGCTCACACAACGGGGCCCGCTGGCGCTTCTGCCTGCAGGAATCATTAGTGGGACCTATTAGTGGATTAATGGGCTGGCTATAGACTTGACATTGGCCTGACTATGAGTCCCAGGAGAAGTTATTTGATTGGAGAAATGCAGTTTGGGCATGAGTTGGAAAGAAGAAAGAAAAAAACTCTGCACCTAAATAGATTTTAGGTTTCTTCATTTCAGAATAAATGAAGGCAGAACGATTCCAACCCAGCAAATCTCTTGCCTCTTGTGGCTTCATCCTGCTTTGCCATCTTAATCCAATTGCCCCCATTAAGAGGCATTACGATCCTCCCAAGCAAGCATATCTCTGCTCATTTAAGAGCCCAGCCTGTGGAGGAGGGCATAAGGGAGGAGAGGCTGGCTGGGGTCGAGGCAGGGGCCTGAACAGTGGCTGGCAGATGAGTGTGCAGGAGGTCAGAGACCTCTGCCAGCCCTAGGAATCGCTACACAGCTGAGGCGTGTGGGATGATGCAAGCATGACTTTTCAGCGATGGACTCAGACAGATCTAGAATACAACTCCCTACCTGCCACTTACTATTTAATCAACCGGAGGTTTCTGAGTGGGCATCAAGGGGCCACATAGTAAAATTGCCGCACATGTAGATAAGATGAGACCCTGTTGCTTGGAGGATAAGAATGCCTTTAGCCAAGACCCAGAATTGCAATGATCGCATGTACACGCTCCACTGTTATTGCTTCCTCTGTCTCTCTGGGTGAGTTTAGCTAATCCTGTTCTGCTACAGCTGACAGCATGGTGGAGAACACAAGTTCAAAAGTTTGCTGTGGCTCACAGAGGCTTTCAGCCAATAGTTTCTCTCGAGACACAGTAGCATAACTGTCCTTTTTGGCCTGGGTCCAAGACTGGCCATGCAGCACACACAGCTTGCTATGGGACGCTGCAGGGGCATCAGTAGAAGCTGTGTCCTCAGGATGCTTCTGGGGAGGTAGATGGGGTTGATGGACATGCCTCAGCTAATGTGTTACCATGGTGACAACAGGATGTGGAGCCTCACAGAGGAGCTAGGCGGCACCAGCTGTGTAGTTTTCTGACCTATGAATTACACCAGCCTGAGAAGGGGAGAAGCAAGAGGCCCCTGGGCAGTTCTCTCAGAACGTGTCAACCATGCCGTGTGTACTCTTGTGGGAGGATATGACCTCCTCCTACAGGTTGGCCTCGGGGACAACCGGATGTTAGAGTTGGGAGGCCTATAAAGAACATCCAGTCCAATGTCTCAGCAAAGGATCTCCCCCCTTCCAGGCCAATGTTCTGCCATTACATTCCCTGCTAAGGCAGGCCTTGAACGGAGTTCTGACCACAGGTCATCAGGGGAAGAGGACTCGGTTCTTCCTCTAAGTTTTCATTCTGGAACGCTGAAAAAGGTCTGAGGGGACGCTCCCCAAAGAAGAACCAGAGTTATATCAGAAGCTGGTGTTTTACACTCAGTTTCACTGTTAATTAGCCGTGGGTGGTACAAACAGTTAGGCGCTTGGCTATTAACCAAATAGTTGGCGGTTTGAATCTACTCAGAGATGCCTTGGAAGACAGGCCTGGAAATCTACTTCTGAAAGATCATCCACTGAAAACTCTACAGAGCACAGTTCTCTGATACCCATGGGGTCACCATGAGTCAGAATCAACCAACAACAACTGTTTTTTTTTTTTTAACATGGGCAAGTCACTTTGCCTCAGTTTCCCTGTCTGTAAAAGGGAATGATAAAGGTAACCCCAGCAGGCAGTACTGAGGACTTAACTGTCAGTAAAAAAAAACTTCATGTGTTAAGACTGTAAGTCAGCCAAAATCAGGAGAGAGATCAAAAAATCAATCAGCTATCATTTAAAATACCTTAAGAATTGTATGGTTCTGGGAATAAGAATGCAGGAGTTTATCAATTCAAAGTATTTGGACCTGAGACAGAAAATAAAATCACATATCTTAGATCTTCTTTTACCTTATGAGGACGCCATTATTTTACCCTGTTTCAACACCCGAAGAAACTGAGGCACATAGAAGTTAATACACTTGCCTGGGAAATTGCATGGTTGTGATTTGAACCAGGCCCGTCTGACTCCCAACCCTGGGCTCTGCCCCCTTCCACCTTGCTGCCTCTCACCGGGGAGAATTACTTTGTGCCAACCAACCGGTGGTACTAAAAGGTCCCTTAAAATACAATCAGCTCAAGAATATAATACTTCTCAGAACTCCTTTCAGGGAAGCTCTGTGTGTGGTTAGAAGGCATAAACCCCTTGGGTGCAGGAGGCATGCGAGGTGGTTGATAGACAGTGATGTCACTAGGGTTGGTGTCACCCAATGCTGTAACTCATGGTGTCACCCCCCCCCATGCTAATTACCACAATATTGTGGCGGAAACACCGGGAAATTTGACAAAATCAGAGACTACAAAAACACCAGCAGCAATGAAAATAACAGTGCTTGTAGTGTCTGCAGATGAAACCACGTGATTTGAAGCATCATTGTAATTGGGTAATAATGACAGCTCTGACCAGAGCACACTAAAAGGTTCAAACAGTAAATTAGCATAGAGTTTTAGCCCTGTAAGTACGTTGATACAGGTAAGCTGGGCTTATGAACCAATTTTTTGTTGTTATAACTAACTACTGGGATATTTTTATAAAAAATAATCAGTTTCTGCTGAAGCACTGCACAAAACTTTTAGAGACAGTCCTTTTGGTGTCACCCCCTCTGACTGTGTCACCTGGTATAGTCCGCACTCCCCAGAGCCCCCTAGTGACACCATTGTTGATAGAATCTCCAGGCACCCAAGCTTGAGTAACAGCAAGTGTTTGTTACGCTGCCTTGCAATCTTAAACTAGCTGCAGGATTTTGTTTTACTAAATGGAATATGCAGGGGTGGGGCCAGAGCTGAATGGCTCAGGACAGTAAAGGAGAGACTAAACATCTCTCTCCATGGTTTTCCTTCTTCCCTTTCCCCCTCACAGCACATGGCTTCTGCTTTCAGGCAGCTCTGCCCAACAAAACTTTCTGTGATAATGGAAATGTTCTATATCTCACTGTCCATTGTGGTAGCCACTAGTCATACATACATATTGAACAGCTGAAATGTGGCTAGTGAGACTGAGGGACTAAATTTTTAATTTTGTTTAATTTTAATACATTTCAATTTAAATAGCCACATGTAGCTAGTGGCTCCCAAAATGAAGCATCTCCTCTCGTTTCTGCCCTGACAAACCTTAAGAAGCTTGTGGTAGTGGTGAGTTTTCCTCGTGCTTTCTTTCCCCTCGTCCCTTCCTCTCCGGACCAGCCACTGGCTGACACCTGGTGTTCTGTGTGACAGGCATGACGGAGGTATAAGGACAAAAGTGCTATGTGACCTCTGAGAGAAGAAGAGAGCCAGGCAGAGGCACCTCTCACTTAGGAAGAGAAGAACCCAGGTTTTTACCTATCTGCACAAATCAGTTTCCTTTAACCCTGACATTAGAGGTAGGAGTGAGGTCGAGCAACTGCTAAGGTTTCTGAAGATCTTCATGCCACAGGCTGATCCTATGATGAGATGCTGGGGCTTTCTTCCTCCAGGGCCCACATCAGCTCCAGCTCTCCAAGAACCAGACTGGGGACATCTGCCTTTGAACCAGGAAGCCTCCACGCAAGGAGAGGGAAGCTGGCAACCTGAGCATCTTGAGCCCATGAACGGGCCATGGGTCAAGGGGAGTGAATAAGCTGGTCTTCTGTCTTCTGGCCTCAGTGTACCAGGGCTGACACATTGAACCATGTCCCTGCTCCAGCCCTCTGAGTCCAGGACAGAATGCATCCTGTGCTGGCCAAGCAGTTTGAACACCCAGACATAGACACACGACGAAATGCAAAAGAGGAGTGATTATGCACCTGGAATAGAGACAAACCAAGGGAATGGACAGGTCTGGGACTATCAAAGCAAAGGACGCCTTGCTGCTCCATAAACCAGCCACTCAGCCAACAGGTCCCCACGTGGGAGGCCAAGAGGATTGTTATCTCCTTTCCCCTTACTCTCTGTGTCTCCCCTCTTGCCTTGGTCTCTGTGTCTGAATGAAGAACTGAGGAGTTAAGCTCCTTACCACCCCATAGGCAATGATGTCTGAGTACATCCTCATCTCAGGGTACACGCTGACCAGGTACCACCGGAAGGTCTTGCACTGCAGCTGCTTCCTCAGAGCCTTCCTAGCGGTGATGTCCCCGATGTCGATGCCTGAGTCCTGCACAGGGAGGCAAATGCAGAGATGCAGTCAACCCTAGGATGCAGCTTCTCCCCAAATCCCACCTTGTGAGGACTTAGAGCCCCCAACCAAGATTCCTGAGGACTATCTTGTGAAGGGATCATGTAGGAAATTAACCGATGCATTTTCCCACATGTACCTTAACCCCATTTAACTGTGAGGTCAGCATGGATGGGGATTGTCACTGAAGGACCTTGAGGATAAAGATGCCAAATCCTTAGATTTTAAATTTAAAAAAAAAAGAAAAAAAAAGCTATAGTCTTGGTATAGGTCAAGGAAACGGGAAGAATACAGTGTGAGTAAAGTTTTTCCCTACTTAAAGAGTAAAGATGAGAAACTCTGATCTGTAGGTAAGAGGGACAGGGAAGGGAGGAAAGTTGAAGATGGAATAATACTAATTCTAATACTACTGATAATAATCAAATACCTAAGACTTAAAAAGCACTAACAGTGTGCTAGGCTCTGTTTTATTTGATATCTACTCATATTTATATTTATGTACCCTGTCCCATTCAAATATGTGAGGTAGCACTATATACTTCCCATTTTATAGAAGAGAAGTTGAAACAAAGAGAAGTTGAATAACCTCGTTGATAACTTGTCCAAAATCCCACAGCTAATAAATGGTAGAGCTGAGATTTGTGTTTTTAAACTGGATCTAGAGTTTGTGTTTTAATTTTACACTCTGCATTTGGAAAATCTTGCCCTTCTGCCTGCTGAGACCAAGCCCTTGTGGGAAAAGCAAAATCTCTCTTACTGTAGAGAGTACCTGTGTCCCTCACTTCCCAGGTGCATCAGAGAGGTGGCCCCTGAGCCATTGCGATGTACCCATCCCAGAGTAGAAATGGCGACATGAATGTAACCACCAATGAGAGGGAAGAAGCCCCACGGAGATTGGAGTGGTGCATCTACAAACCAGGGAATGCCAGGAGACACCAGAAGCTGGGCAAGACCAGGAAAGATTCTTCCCTAGAGCCTTTGGAATGAGTGTGGCATCACCAGTACCTTGATTTTGGACTTCTGGTCTCCAGAATTGTAGGAGAATAAATTTCTGGTGTTTTAAGGTACTCAGTTTGTGGTACTTTGTTACAGTAATGCTACGAAACAAATAACACTTGGCCACACACAAAGCTGCCCAGTACTCCTGCCTGTGTGTGCAGCAACACAGTCACCAAATTGAGATGGTACAGGCTCCCTTGCAGCCAAATGTAAAGAAAGGGCCATCACGTAAACATCGAGGTGATGAGCCACCCCCAGGACTCAGCCCGACTTTGGGGAGGAGGAAGAAGGAGCCGGTCTAGAGTTCCTGAACCCTGTTTAAGAAAATATTGATGCTCTGCTGCAGGCTGACTTCCTGTTTGGTGACAAGCAAGCTGAAAGTAGAAGGATGTGAGAGTAGGCAGCTCCTCTGGTCTTTCAGAAGCTTGAGGCTGAGCGTGGTGAAGTAGCGGGTGAGAGGGTCAGCTGTGCCCAGTGTGCAGCCCCAGAGGGGACTCAGCACGGAAGGCAACAAGGGCAGGAGGGCTTTGTCCAGCAAGGGCTTTTTAAAACTGGGGAGAGATGTACAGGGTATAAGCAATAACTGCAACAACAACAGCTAACACTTATCTAGCACTTTCTATGTGCCAGGTACTGATCAATGTCTTTACATATATTAACATATTTTATTCTCAAGGAAGCTCTAGCTCTTGTAGACAAAAAGTTAAGTAAATGGGTAACAGGTATGCCTTGATTGAGCTAAGGGTACTGGAGTGCCAGCACTTCAGGGGCAGCAGGTAAAACTCCTGAGGGAAACAGGCAGGGCATGCATTGTCCACACTTCTCCCTCCCTCTTCTTTCTTTTTCAACTCACATTTACTGAACGCCTCTCACATGTCAGGCACGGTCTTAAGCACGAGTATACAAACAAGACTAAGTCTCAATCTTTGCCTGAAAAGAGAGTCTAGGTTTCACCATAGTATTGGAATTTGACTTGAGAAATGAATGGGAGGTGAGAAAGTGTTGATTCCTTCCAGAAGTTTAGTAAAAGGTGAGAGAGGGAGTTTGGGCATAGAAGGGAAGAGGGGATAGAAAGACAGTTTTTTTTTTTTTTTAATGAAAACA
Source organism: Trichechus manatus latirostris (assembly GCF_000243295.1). Taxonomy (NCBI): domain Eukaryota; kingdom Metazoa; phylum Chordata; class Mammalia; order Sirenia; family Trichechidae; genus Trichechus; species Trichechus manatus. The sequence goes on from NW_004443942.1 coordinate 3,435,426, forward strand.
GACCCCTGAGGCTGTATCCTAGACACATCCACCTCTCATCTGCCTTCTTGTGTTCACTACCCCCTGCCCACTAGATTTGGTTTGAACTACCCCCCTGAGGAGTCACAGACACTGAGTTTCATCATTTTCCAATTACTTTTCTTCGATCAGCTCTCTCTCATCTATTGGATTTGATGTCCATTTCAACATCTGTCAGCTTCACTGGGAAATGGGGCTAGAAGGGCTACAGGTTGGCATGCAGAGAGAAGGGGGCAGGAGAGAGGACAGAACTCCAGTCCTTTAGCAGAGCCTGGGGAATCTACAATGCTTCACTACTGAGCCCCTGGGGTGTTTCTAAGTGTTCTTAACATTTTACGGTCAGAGGACAACCACGCGGGCTCAGCATCCTGCACAGAATGCTGTAATCCAACACCCACAGCCACAAACAAGTGCAGAAGGCATTGCGGTTTCCTTAGACACACTCCCACCATCAGAGATGCAATGCTGGGGTTGGCTTATTAGGGTTCGCTGCACACTGGCTCGTATTCCTTGGCTCCTCATTCCTCCTCCCAACTGTTGGAATCTCACTGATTTCAGGGGTACACAACCCAAGCACTCTTTCCCTTTTCCTTTCCCCCTCTCCCCACTTTTGCCTAAATGCTCCTGCCCATGGTCCAGCTTACTTTCTAAATCTCTTAGTCAGAGAAATATTAGCTTGGTGGAGAGTTCAGGGAGCAGGGCCTTCATATGGAAATTTTAAGCACAGATAGGTCACTTCTCTGTTAGGAAGATGGAGCTGAGGCTTTCTAGAGGACTCCCAAGGGGGAGCCATGGCCTTGGGAGGGAAAAAGGAGGTCATGCAGTCAATAGCTTCATTTCTCACAGAATGCAACATAAGCAATGAACTCCAGGCAGATAGGCTGGTAAGCAGGTTGGAATCCCGTGGCCGGCATCTGCTGGGTTCTCCCATCTCAGCAGACAAAGTCATTTCCATGTGACACATAGCAAGGTTGAACAAAGCTACTAGAGAAACATTGCTTATTTTCTCTGGCATCTCTTAAGTACAGGTGATTAAAGGATTGAGGACTGCCGGAGCAGAGATAAGATTCTTTGAGGCTAGAAGCAGCTTAAAATAAGTCCAGAGTAATTTCTCTCTCCTACTGAGGCCCCTGTGGGAGCGTATCCCATCCCCACCCACTGTAGCTCAAGAAATTCCAAAATCAGAAAATTAAAGCCATTGACATCCAGTCGATTCTGACTCGCAGCGACCCTCGAAGGCATATTCCTTATTGCTCTCGTCAAAGGTTCAAAGGGGAAGCTTGAATCCAGGTATTTGAGGTGCATTTTGGGAATTTAGTGATTACTAGTGTATTTGTGGAGTCCTGGTTGCACTGTGGTTAAGAGCTCAGCTGCTAACCAAAATGTCACTCCTTAGACACCCTATGGGGCAGTTCTACTCTGTCGTATAGGGTCGCTGTGAGTCGGAATAGATTCGACGGCAACTGTTTTTTTGGTTTGGAGTGTATTTGTAATCCAGTACTATGAAACACCTAATGTTGGTCAGACATGTCAGAGAAGCTGAGGACTTACAACTTTCTCATTTAAAATGAGAAAACTAAGGTCCAGAGAAAAGAATTCCTCCTTCAAGCAGGTTGCCTGGTTGTGGGATTAAGAAATGGCTTAGAGCTTCTTAGTGAGCCTCTTTTCTTCAACATACAGTATCTTTAGGGGTTGAAAGCCCAGTCTAGCATGGAAAACAAGACTCTGGTTGACCCATGAGAAGAAGAGTCTGCTCCTGTGGTTTTTTTCCCCCACCAAACCCCAAGAAAACCATCCCCACAGGGCATCCCTACCTCTTGGGGTATGTTCCATGCCATGTAGACATGGCTTTTAAATTCATCCATCCATACTTCAGCCACCCTGAGGGCGTTCCTGCGGACATGGGCTGTGAGGTCCTCAGTGTAGGGCTTGTGGGCTCGCTCAATGTGGGCAATCCTGGAGCAGGGCAGGACCTCCACGCTCCCACCACACTGCCACACCTGCAGAAGACATGAAGCCACTTGTCAGTGTTCATACCTGACTCTGCACCCCTGACCCCAGCCACATCGCGTACTCACTCAACATGAGCCAGAGAGAGCAGTTTTTTTCACACTTTCTCCAGACCACTGTCAGCAAAGGGAGTGAGCGGTACCGCATTTCTACTTCTATAAAACCAAACCAAACCAAACCTGTTGCACTGAGTCGATTCCAACTCATAGAAACTTTATAGGACAGAGTGGCACTGCTCCATAGGTTTTCCAAGGAGTGCCTGGTAGATTTGAACTACTGACCTTTTGGTTAGCAGCCATAGCTCTTAACCACTATGCCACCAGGGCAGGATGTTTATTGTGTCATTAACTTGTGTCTTCTTTCTTGCAGCTGTGGATTTTGCCAGCAAAGAATTAAACTGCCTCATCCCTCTACCCCTCCCACCACCCAACCCTGCTCCCTCAAAGAAGAGACCAGGCATTTTGTGAACAAAGATCTGGGTTCTTCTTGTCCCTAGGGTAAAAAGTTAATGAAACCTTGGAGTTCACAACAAAGATATCCGTCTTCAAATGAACCATGTGGGACTGGACAAGGATTAGTGATCAGCACAGAGAGAAAGCCAGACACTCTCTTCTACCCCATCTTTCCTAGACTTGGGGTTCTGATAGAACCCAAGAGAGAGGAAGGGGTCACAAATAAGGGAATGATATTAAACTTCTCACCAACCTTGGTGAGTAGCAGCTTGAACTGGATGTAATTTGATTTTGAAAAATAAAGCAAAGTGACCTTCTTGCATTATGGATGTTAAAAACAGTGTCTTAGAGCTCTTGTAACAGTCATTCCAGCCACTCTGAACTTTCAATGTTACTGAACGCGCATGCCCTTTTGTGTCTCTTTTACAATTTTAAGAATGCCCGCCCACTTCTTCTCCACTTGAAAAAATCTATCTCTCAAGACCCTGACCACATGGTTTCTCTGTTGTGGAGTCTTTACTCAAACCTCAAGGCAAAGCTAGTTCATATCACAACTTACCTACTGAGAGGTCAGCCTCCCTGACTGACTGTGTATTCCTAGAGGGAAGAATCTAGATGTCAGTCATTTCTCATCTCTAGCACCTAACACAAGACCTGTACATAGCAGGCGCTTGGTAAATACTTGTTGAGTAAATAAATAAATTAATAAAACCAGTTGCCATTGAGTCAATTCAACAAATGATGACCTCATGTGTGTCAGAGTAGAACTCTGCTCTACAGGGCTTTCAGTGGCTGCTTTTTCAGAAGTATATCACCAGGCTTTTCTTCCAAAGTGCCTCTGGATGGACTCAAACTGCCAATCTTTCAGTTAGCAGCCAAACACATTAACTTTTCACACCACTCAGAGGCTCCAAGTAAATTAATGGTTGATGGTTAAAAAATGTGAGATGAATTTGAAACAACTGGTCATAGATGATGACGGACGCTTATGAAGGAAAGCAATCAAGATCTTTTGGTCTATAGTAATGGGCACTTGCCAAGCATTCTCAACTTGACAATTTGATGTATAATGTTCACATATATAACGTGTACCCATCAGTAACAATAGGTCTGCGTCCAAGATAACGTAAGCTCGGATTTGGTTTAATTCCCTCTGTGTTACTCAGGGAGACAATGCCTTCTTTTCTACTAGTCTATGTCATACCAGTTGTTCTCTTTAGGCTGTTGGAGTTGGAAGGTGATTTACTGATTTGCCACTTATCTAAGCTTGTCTTGCATTTAATATATAATTTAGAGCCAATGGAAAGGAAACAAGCATTCTCACCGAGTGTCAACTATGTGCCAGGCACTGGACTATTCATGTAGTGAGCCAGTGTAACATGGCTGTTAAGAGCAATGGGTTTGGAATCGGATTGCTTGCATTCAAATCCTGACACCGCTTCATACTAGCTATGTGATCTTGGCCACACCACTTGATCTTACAGTGTTCAGCTTCCTCATCTAAAATAGGAATCATATAGTACCTATCTCCTAAGATTGTTGAGAGGATTAAAGTGATTACATGCAAAGTTGTTGTTGTTAGGTGCCGTTGAGTCAGTTCCTACTCATAGTGACCGTATGTGCAACAGAACAAAACACTGTCTGCACCACCCTCACAATCATTGCCATGTTTGAGCCCATCATTGCAGCCACTGGGTCAATCCTTCTCGTTGAGAGTCTTCCTCTCTTTCACTGACCCTCTACTTTACCAAGCATGATGTCCTTCTCCGGGGACTAGTCACTCCTGATAACATGCCCAAAGTACTTGAGACGAAGTCTTGCCACCTTTGCTTCTAAGGAGTATTCTGGCTGTACTCCTTCCAAGACAGATTTGTTTGTTCTTCTGGAAGTCCATGATATATTCAATATTCTTTGCCAACACCATAATTCAAAGGCATCAATTCTTCTTTGCTCTTCCTTCTTCATTGTCCAGCTTTTGCATGCATATGAGGCAGCTGAAAATACCATGGCTTGGGTCAGGCATACATGCAAAGTACATAGAAAAATGCCTGGCACATCATATTTGCTGTTAGCTGCCATCTAGTCAGCCCCGACACGTGGTGACCCCATGCACAACAAAATCAAATGCTGCCCGGTCCTGTGCCATCCCCATGATCAGTTGTGGATGGGATTATTGTGATCCACACAATTTTCACTGGCTGATTTTTCAGAAGTAGATTGCCAGGCCTTTCTTTCTAGCCTATCTTAGTCTGGAAACTCTGCTGAAACCTATTGAGCATCATAGCAACATGCAAGTCTCCACTGAGGTATGAGCGGTGGCTGTGCAAGATGTGTACTGGCTGGGAATCAGCTGGGTCTCTTGCATGGAAGGTGAGAATTCTACCACTGAACCATCAATGCCTCTTATCACATAATGTTGTGGTTGTCAGTTGCTACTGAATTGATTGTGATTTACGGCAACTCAGTATGTGCAGAGTAGAACTGTGCTCCATAGGGTTTTCAAGGTTGTAACCTTTTGGAAGTGGATCACCAGGCCTGTCTATCAAGGCACCTCTGGGTATGTTCAAATCTCCAACCTTTCAGCCAGCAGTGGAGTATTTAGTCTGTGCTACCCAGGCACTCGTTAGCACATAATAAGCACTCATAAATCCCAGCTATTATTATACAAATTATACAGTGGAATCTTCAGAGTAACTCTGTGAGGTAGGTGTTATCTCCAGTTTCAAATGAGGAAACTGAGACTAAAAAGATGCCCCTTGCCCAAGACCACACAGCTGGTAATAAGGAAAGAGATCTGTCTGACCACCAGAGAAGCTCAAAGAAGGGCCAATGCTTCCCCCATGGTGACCATGCTTTGAAACTAGTTAGCACTCCCAGAGGTGGCTCTAAGGAGCAGCAGAGGGAGGCCTGGAAGGCCCAGCTGTGCCCCTCCATTCCCAGGACCTATGCATCCCAGGGATCATGCTGCTTTCCAATTCACTTTGCTCTGATTTTCAATGAAAGTCTGTGAATACTGTGTCTGTGTCACTGCCAACACAAAGAGTCTGGGTAATTACTCTTTTTGAAGCTGGAATGGAGGCTATTGCTTGACATATTTCAACAACACAACACAGAATGTGAATCGTAACAAAGCTCTTTTATTATGAGACCTGTTTCTCAAAGAGTCATTCCACCGTATCACCTTAGACTGAGTGCATCTGCTGTCATTCCAATCAGAAGGGTGGTGGTAGCACTGCCCAGCATGGCACACAGACGCATAGTACAAGAAACAGTGTGAATCCACTGTCTAGCTCTTGAATCCCCACCCCTTCCATCTCCACAGTCACCACCTTGTCCAGACCACTGTCAACTCTTATCTGGACACCACAGCAGCCTCCCTCCTCCTTCAATCTCTTCTCCACACGGTGGCCAGTGTGATTTTTTAACTGTGTGAATTGGGTCAGGTCCCTCCCCTGTGCCAAGCCCTCCATAGCCCAGTCCCCAGGGCTCCTCAGGACCTGGCCCCCTGTCCACCCCTCCAGCCTCGGGCTTGCTGTCCTCTGATACCCTTTATGCTACAGCCACACTGAACTTCTTTTGGTCCTCCCACATGCCAGGTTTTCTCTCACCTCTGGACGTTTGCACATGCAATTACATACCCCCCACATCACCTGGCTTCACGTGACTCATCCTTCAGGTCTCAGTGTAGCATCACTTCACCGACACCCTTCACCTAGATTCAGTGCCCGCCTAGTCTTTCCCCGATCATAGCACTATTGAAATTACTTGTTTAATCATCTCCTTCACCCTTTCAAAATATTCTCCAAGCTGTTCACCACATTCTCCTTTAGACACACACTAAACGGTGCCCAGAACAGATCCCAGATTCTCAGCGGAGATGAGAGAGCTGGACCGGGTATTAGTAGCACATTGTGTTTAAAAGTCCAGCTTTGGTGCCAGAGGGAACTAGATTCAGATTTTACTTCTGCCACTTGCTGGCTGTGTCACCCTTGGAAGACAGCTTCTCCTCCCGAGCCTCAGTTTCACCCTCTGTGAGTGAGGAAGCTGGAGTATGTATTAGTGTTTAACCCTGTGCCTGCCTCAATGTGAGTGCTAGATGGATGGTAGCCAAGGAAGTGGACCCATCATGAACTTGGGGACAGGCCATCCGGTTCAATTCTGACCCTGCCATGTGCCAGCTTAGTGGTGACTTTGGGATACTGTCATGGATTGAATTGTGTCCCCCAGAAATATCTGTCGACTTGGCTAGGTCATGATTCCCAGTATTGTGTTACTGTCCTCCATTTTGTCATCTGATGTGATTTTCCTATGTGTTGTAAATCGTATCTCTAGGATGTTAGTGAGATGGCCTTAGCGGCAGTTATGTAGACTCAATCTTCAAGATTAATCTACAACTTAAGCCAATCTCTTTTGAGATATAGAAGAGAGAAGTGAGCAGAGAGACAGAGCGACCTTATACCACCAAGGAAGCAGTGCCAGGAGCAAAGCGTGTCCTTTGGACTTGGGGTCCTTGTGCTGAGAAACTCCTTGACTAGGGAAGATTGATGACAAGGACTTTCCCCCAGAGCCTACAGAGAGACAAAGCCTCCCCCTGGAGTTGGCACCCTGAATTCAGAATTCTAGCCTCCTAGACTGTGAGGGAATAAAATTTCTCTTTGTTAAAGTCATCCACTTGTGGTATTTCTGTCATAGCAGCACTAGATAACTAAGACAGATACTTTACCTCTCGTCTACGAAACGCAGATGACAGTGGTTACCTCAAAGGGCTGTGGGATTGGGGCAGCCCCTGCTATAGTGCCTGGAACATTGTAAGACCTCAGTCTGTGCCCATCATTATTATTTTATAGTAATTTTTACAATCACTGCTATTCAGCTTCTCCTGTATATCTACCTTCAGGGAGCAAATGGGCTGCAGAGAACTCATGTGTCTGGCCCAAGCCCAAAAGGCAGGCTACCTTCCAGAGAGCCTGGCCCAGTGGGGTGTGGCACATGAGACTCCCTCCCCAGAGACTGGGAATGCTTGTTTACATAGAGTTCATATCTACTCTCCTCTCTTCTGTGAAAAGGGACTAATCTATGAAGAGGGTGACAGCATCGGCCTTGGATACAGTCTTTGGGTTTTTGGCAGCCTCTGGGCTTTGAAGCAGAAGATATAGACTCAGCGTGCTTACCCCACCATTTCGGGGACCCTGCCCAATGACACTGACGTTAACAAACAGAAAGCCTGTGGTTTCTATCACTGGGTAAAGAGCTGCTCCACTGAACAATGGATTGGCATGTGAGAGCAGCTCAAAAGTCTTACCCACAGCCTGATCTCAGAGACCCTCTCTGGGAAGGTGGATGAAGGACAGAAAAGGACATCCCTGGCATTTGGACCACGTGGAAGATGATTTCATGCAACTTTCATGGAGGCTTGGGAGGGGCAGGAGATGAGGAAGTAGAAGAAAGGGAGCTGGGCCCAGGACACGAAATGTCTAAGTCATAGCTGGCATGATGTAGCAAGACCCAAACCAGATGGAGGATATAGAGAATTGTGCCAGAGAATCAGAGCCACTGGATGGAGAGTGAAGGTGTGGGTAGAATGACAGCTTAGCATAGAAAGTTCCAAGGAGGTGGTGACGCCACAAGGAGACTGTAAGGGAGGTAGGTACCAAAGGGGTGGCTGAGAAATGAAAAACAAGGGTCAGTAACCAAGAAGGCAGGTGAGGTCACAGGGAAGCAAGTACCAAGATGTTGAAGGTAATTTTTACTCAAAGCGCATGTGGCCCAGGTTCGTTGTAACAAGTGAGGGAATGTGCTGAGTTTTAAAAGCACTGAGGAAATCTGGTGGCATGTCAGCCCCACGGTGGACAGACCCAAGGGCTCGGGCTTCTGGACAGGGCATTAGGCAACATGTTCCTTGAGCACCCCAAATTCTTTCCTGTCTCTGTGCCTCTGTACCTGCTGTTCCATCTTCCTGCAAAAATTTTCCCCTACTTGTCACCCAGCTCAATTACCTTCCCCAATCCACCTAATTTAAATTAGATCCTCTCTGAATACTATTCTTTTTCTTGATAGCACTTATTCACAATTCATTGATGTATGTATTTATTCTTTAAATGTCTGTCTCTCTTTACTAGACTATAAGCTCCATGAAGACAAGGATCAAGTCTGGTGTTCACCACTGTACATACCAGCACCTGGTACTCAGTTCAATAACTACTATTTGAATGAGTGAATCCAGCAATCTGAGAGTCCTGGGCTTTCACTGACTGTAGAGAGAGTTGGTTTTAACTAGCTCAGCTGGATCCCCTAATAAAGGTTATTAACATAAAATGTGGTCAGATTTTATAGAACAAAAACCCAAGAGGTTTTTCAGCAAAGCTCTGACATTTAAGTGCATACTGCTGCAACCAAAGAGAGTTACATTGGTTGCAGAACTTAAATCTAACGTTGTAAAACCTGGGAAGCTTTCAGATGCACGTGGGCGATAGCAAGCAGCTTTGTCCTGCGGAACCATGAACCGACCTCACTATAGAGAAAGCCCAAACCTGGCAAATGCTCTAATAGGCCTGCAGAGAATAGGCGGGCCCTGCCTTCTGGATGTGACCAAGAAAACCAAAGCAGATTGTAAACAATAGTTACCCAGGGCGGGGCAAAGTCCCATCATGACCAGCCCTTCCCAGGAGATCCCTATTTCTGGAATCACTTCTGAGCAGGCTGGGAGCATCCATCTGGGCACTACAAGAAAACATGTGGGTCTTGGGGGCTGCTGGAGAAGCTCCAAATCCTGGTTCTGTCACATACTAGCCTTTTGACTTGGAATGTCTTTAGACGTTGTTGTTAGAGTAGGCTCTGACTCATGGCAACCTTATGTACAACAGAATGAAACATTGTCCAGTCCTGTGCCATCTTCATAATCATTGGTATACCTGAGTCCATTGTTCTGGCTACTGTGTCAATCCACCTCACTGAGAATTTCTCTCGTTTTTTGCTGACCCTCTGCTTTACCAAACATGATGTCCTTTTCTAGCGATTCGTCTTTCCCGATGATGGGTCCAAAGTAAGCAAGCCAAAGTCATGCCATCCTTTAGGCGTTAGTTGCCTTTTTATTGGGGATAATGATTCCTTGGGAGGGTTAAAAGAGATTCTGCATGAAAAGCTTCCACAAGCAAAGACAGGCACAAGTGGGTTCTCAGGAAGGGTCAGGCCCTTTTATCTTCCCAGGACTGAGAGTCACTGGTACAAGGTCAGGGTCAGAGGACCTGAATATAAGTCCTGTGTTTACCACTTACATAAAGTGTTTATTTCCCCCATCCTCCCACCAGCCTCAATTTCCCCCAGCTGCCAAATGGAGGAGCTGTACTCAATAGTGTCTTAGATCCCTTCTACATTTTACGTTCTGTGATTCTGTTTTCTTGCCTGTACTTCAAATGACGCCCAGTATTTGAGACATGAATTGGCAGAGACATGTACACTGGGTTAAAATAGGGGGACATTGGGGTCAAGACAACAGGTTACAGTTTGACCATCTTGTCTACACAAAGATTTGTGATCACTTCGTAGTCTAGCATAAACTCGTTGCTGTTGAGTCAATTTCGACTCATAGCAACCCTACAGGACAGAGTAGAACTGCCCCATAGGGTTTCCAAGGAGCGGGTGGTGGATTCAAATCACCAACCTTTTGGATAGCAGCCAAGCTCTTACCACTGAGCCACTAGGGCTCCAGCCTAGCAGAGGAATAGCAAGTAAGTTTATACTCCTGTGTCAAATCCATTTGCCCGTTAATGTGCCCCTGAAGCACTGTGCTGAGAAGGATTCTGAGGCCCTCTCTGGGCTCAACGGAAAAGTGTACTATAATTTATTGGTTATATTTACCATAGATAAGGGATTGGGAGTGGGGGTACCTCCCTCTTGTATTTCACAGCCACAGACCACAGAATCAGATCCCAAATCCTTTCCAGCTCCTATCTCCTTACTACTTTTAATGAGCTCTCTGCTCTTGGCAAATTGTTCCCACTGTTACCTTAGACCAGAAATCCTCCTTCCTGCTCTCCATCCATCCCAAGCCAGCCTGGCCCAGTTCCTTCAAACTCGTGAAACACATGATTTGTACCACTCATGTGGTCCTTATTTCTTGGCTCGTGTTGTTAATTATCTTCTTATGTGTAGCTGTCTCGCTGGACTTGGCTGCAAAATGCTGAGTCAAGAGTGGAAAGCCAAAACTGAGGACAGGCGGGGGAAGGGGTTTAGGTGGGTGGTGTCTGAGGCCTGGGGAGAGCTGGCTGGAGACCAGAAACACAGTCATAGAGTGGTTGTCAAAGACAAAGGCAGAGAAAGACTCTGATAGGGGCCAGGCAGGGCACTTACTTTTGGGGTCTCCTTCAAGTTTGTGCCCTAGGTGCCTTGTTTCCCTACCCTAGTCCTGGCCCTGCACGGGAATAAGAAGGAAAGAGAGGTCATATCTAGGCAAGGCTAACACAAAAGCCAGGGTCAAGGGTGTGAGGCAGAGAAGCAAGAGGGAGACAATGTAAATGTGGAGTCAACCTCCCTCCCAAATGCATCTCACTCCCACACTTACGACCTTTAGCCACCAGATAAAGATCACATTCCTTAGCATGTTTTGCTACTCCTCTGAGATCTGGCCCTTTCTATTTGCTGCAGTCTCATCTCTCACCCTCTACTACCCAGATAAAACAAAAAACCAAACTCGTTGCCATTGAGTTGATTCAGACTCATAGAGACCCTATAGGACAGAGTAGAACTGCCCCATAGTGTTTTCCAAGAAGAGGCTGATGGATTTGAACTGCTGACCTTTTGGTTAGCAGCTGAGCTCTTAACCATTATACCACCAGGGCTCCAAACAACTCATGTCTTTTAGCTCCTAAGGCAGACGATGTTCTTGGATCTCTGCTCCCTCTTTGCCCATACCATTCCCTTTACTGGAATTCTCCTCCCCCAGAAACACTTACTTGCCTGTTCATCCCTACCTACCTTCCCTGGCTGCCCTAAATTTGGTTAAATGCCTCTACTGTGCTTTCCCATGTCACCTGTACTTCCTCTTGCACAGCACTTGTGATAACTGTGTGTGTGTGTAAAATGCAAATGAACAGTTTAAAGACAATACAAGGAACAACTGTTTACCTACCATCCTGCTTAAGAACCAGTACGTTGCCAAATCTTAGAAACCTCTGGGCCTTCCTCGTTACCTCCAGAAGTAACCCATCATCCTGCGTTTTGTTAATAATTTCTTTGCCATTAGCTTAAACTACATATTGATTAATTTTACCTGGTTTTGGATATTATATAAATGGAAGCATATTGTACACATTCTGTGACTTGCTTCTTTTGTTCAGGATTATGTTTCTGAGATTCATGTATGTGGATGCATGTAGCTGTCGTTCATTTATTTTCATTGCCATAGAGTGCTCCACTGTGTAACTACACAGCAGTTTGTTTGTGCATTCTCTTGTGGGTTGGCAGTCTGTTTGTTTCCAGTATTATGAATGGTGTTGCTGGGAACATTCTTGTATGTGTCTCCTGGTGCCCGTGAGCAGGCGTGTCTCCATGTATTTATACCAGTGTGGAATTTCTGGAGCATAGGTTATACACATGTCCAACTCTACTAGGGAAAGGGAAACTCTGCCCAAGCGCACATACCAAGTTACACCTACACCAGCATTGCTGGAAACTCATGTTGCTTCACAATATTTGGCGTTGTCTGACTTTTTAATTGTTGGTAATCTGATGGGTATTGTCATGGTTTGAATTATGTCCCCCCAAAAATGTGTATCAATTTGGCTGGGCCATGATTCCCAGAATTGTGTGGTTGGCCTCCTTTTTGTGATTGTAATTTTATGTTAAAGAGGATTAGGGTGGGATTGTAACACCACCCTTACCCAAGTCACATCCCTGATCCAATGTAAAGG
>NW_004443942.1:3447926-3468820 GCF_000243295.1 Trichechus manatus latirostris
GAATTTGGACTTTTAGCTTACTTTGACTGTGAGGAAATAAACTTCTCTTCGTTAAAACCATCCACTTGTGGTATTTCTGTTATAGCAGCACTAGATGACTAAGACAGGTATAAAATTCTATCTCATTGTAGTTTTAATTTGCAATTCCCTGATGACTAGTGAGGTGGCGCTCTTTTCATGTTTATGGACTTAACAATACCAGCCTGTGAGGGAAGGAACCATGTCTACCTTGCTCTCGTCAAGGAATTTCTGAATGCTTAGTACAGGGCCTGGCACATAATAAGTGCTCAATAAACACTTATTGCATAAATGAAGGATCAAAAGTTGGGCTTTAGTTCTGAATTGTTTCCAATGCACATTCTTGCTACTCTACCAGATTTCCAAGGGTAGATATTTAGTTATTTTAGAGCGCAAGAAAACACTTCTAGGGTCTGACAATGCTATTCTTCCATCAGACCCCACAGGAAAATACTCTCTGGGGTACAGTTTCCCAAGCCCTCCTCTTGCAATAAACGTTTCCGAAAAATCCTCTGGGCAAAACTGTTGCTTGGAAAAATGATGCTTTTTCTTGGAAGGTGTCCCCTGAAGGGGTCTGAATACTTGGGTCAGCCCCAAGAAGCACTTGAAGCAGCTTCCCTGATTGAAAGGGATTCTTCATAACTATCAGACGGCAGCAGAAGAATTCGTCTGGCAGAACTCCAAGGAGAGGCAAGCTGGGCTGGAATGCTTGAAAGCTTTTCATGAAGAAAAAGTTTAAAGGCTGTTTTGCAGGGACTTGAGGTTTGCTGAAATAGCTGCTTACCTACAGGAAACCCAGAGGTAAGTCAGAGGGACAGTAACAATGGTATCAGGCTCAGCAAAATGGCCCATCAGATATAGTGGACCTGCCTTTCATCGGACCACAATGCTCTGACTATATAGATTGGGTCTGCGGGAGTTGAGGGAGGGGAATCTCCATGAGGATCGCTTTGCAAACATGTGGTCATCGAGATTAGAATGCATCCTTTAATGGCTCTGACCAAGGACAGCTTATTCTTGATTACTTCAAATCTCATATCACCCAACCAGCCTGCTTAATATTGTCCAAACTCAGTTTAGGTTGGACTTGAGAAAAGTTGGTAAAAGGAAGCTATTGGACCTGGATAACTAGCATTGGGGAAACTGAGCCAGCAGTAGGACTGGCCTCCAGGGGAGTAGCGGAGATTTCTATTGCTGACTAATATCTGGGGATGGATTAGCCAATAAGCAAGGTATGCACAGGCTTAATTGTGCTTACTCATTATTAACCAGGTGAAATTATGCACTACTGATTAGTAAGTAAACAAAATTAAGCCCATGCATACCTTGCTTACTATAGGCTGATGCATACCATGCTCACTGGTTAATGTGCCCCTGCTAGTATCTTTGTGCTTCTCTACATCTTCCAGTCTCCCTTGAAGTTAGGAGGGACCATGGGAGCAGCTCAAGCCAGTGCAATGAGAGAGGAAATAACAGTCGTCACTTCCTGGCCAAGGTGGGTGAGTGTTATTGTTGTTAGGTGCCCTTGAGTCGATTTTCAACTTATCGCGATCCCATGGGACAGAGTTTTCTAGGTTGTAATCTTTACGGAAGTAGATGGCCAGGTCTTATCCCACGGAGCTGCTGGGTGGGTTTGAACCACTGACTTTTAGATTAGCAGCTGAGCGCTTAACCACTGTGCCACCAGGGCTCCTCGGTGTGTGAGTATCCAGTATAAATTCCCCATGCCCACTTCTATCCCTCTCTCCCCATCTGCTGGATATATAAATCAGGGTGATATTGAAATTAAAAGACGGCGAACCTGCAAGGAAGCAACCTGAGTCCCTAAGTCATCACTTGGAGAAAAGTTGCCCAGGAGACTCAGGAGAGCCTCCCACCCTTCCGTGGACTGTGATGTGAGCAGCAAAGAAACCCTTCCTGTGGTAAGCCTCTGAGGTTTAGGGGCTGCTATAGGGTCACTGTGAATTGGAATCGATTCGATGGCAATGGGTTTGGTTTTTTGGCTTTATAGGGTCGCTATGAGTTGGAATTGACTTGACGGCAACGGGTACTGTAGCCTGTAATAATTACCCGGATAGATAGAAACTGCCAGTGTGTAAAGAGGCAAGGTGACCAGAGAGGCTGGGTCACAGCAGGTAACCATAACCAGCGGGTTGAATTTATTGGGCTGAATTTTGTAGAAGGTTCCAGCAAGGGGAGAGACTGGATGTCAGGAAGATGGGAGCTTCCCAATTCCAGATGATGAACCTGCTCAGAGAAGGAGAAAGAGGCTGAAGACACAGAGAGTAGAGCTAGTCCTAAGGGGTGAGAGAGGGAGCTGCAAGAGGTAGGCAGGGGGCAAGGACCCCTGCAACCGGGAGGGAGGTGAGAGAGTGGTGTCAGCTCAGAACCAGAGCAGAGGGCAGAAAACCAAGGGAGAGGCCAGCTTGAGTGGAAGAGGAAAGGTCAGTGGCTAAGAGAGCACACGCCGCCCAGGGTTCCTCTGGAAGCCACAGATGGTAGCCCTGTGGCTGCATCACTAATCCCAGAGTGCACCGGGGCTGGGCAGTGAGGCCAAGGCTGCAGCCACCTCCAGCCCTGGGCAGGTGACACAGATTCTAGAGGGGCTGACCCTCACAGCTTCCCACTGACAAGGCTGGGGAAGGCAGACTAGCCTAAGTCTAGGCATTTCTACAGAAACAAAACTCTACAGATGCCTCAAGCTCAGAGACAGAGTATTATCCAAGTCCCAAATCAGCATCCCATTGACACTTGTGCTGTCTACTCAAATCATGTCTTTGTTTTGAACTAAGATCCCTGGCACCCATTACTGTCACTGGTGCTGCCAGAGAACGGTAATGAGCTTGAATGTCATGGGGACTCAGGGAGCAATTTTCTAAAATCTAAATAAAAACCTTCCCATCTCTAATCTGAGAGTCATTTTTATCAGATAACTGGGCCCATCTATTTCCTTGGAGTGTTCCGAGCCTTCTTTGGTGGGTTAAATCCCTTTCAGTTGCTGCGAGGCGCCTTCTCCTTGCAGACACATTCAAGAAGGGTCACTCTATCCAGCTGCTATTCAAAGCTGATCCCCTGGAATATATTTAATTTATACTTTGCTATATGAAGATGAACCACTTACTCATTTAAAGTGTTTCCTTTTTTATGTCTTTAATCAGTGACTGTTTCTTTTCTGTCTCTGAAGCTTAATCTAATCGGAAACAAACCCCACATATCCAAATGGCTCATTAGCATGTCCCAATCAAATTCAAATTGGCCATCCAGACCAGATGCCCCCAAAAGGATGACATGCCCAAATATGACTGCTTCTCTAGTGTCCAAAGACTATTGCCCCCGGAAGTTAGTAAGATCTTTTCTGAAGTGCGGACCAACCATGAATCACTGGAGGAGAAGCTACACTGTCATCCCAGCACAGTGGGGGCCATCTGACAGGTGACCAGTGTGTCACTGAGTGCTGCCAGAGAATGGTAATGAGGTTGAATGTCATGAGAACTCAGGAAGGGGCCAGGGATCTTAGTTCAAAACAAAGATGTGATTCAAGTAGACAGCTCAAGTGTCAATGGGATCCTAATATGGGACTTGGATAATACTTCTGTCTCTGAGCTTGAAGCATCTGTAGAGTTTTGATACTATAGAAATGCCTAGATTTAGGCTAGTCTGCCTTCCCCAGTCTTGTCAGTGGAAAGCTGTGAGGGTCAGCCCCTCTAGAATCTGTGTCACCTGACCAGGGCTGGAGGTGGCTGCAGCCTTGGTCCCATGCAAAGGGAGCCTCGTGTGGGACCCAAGCATCACCCCCACATTCAACTCAGTGGGACCCTCCTGGTGACCATTCAGATGATGAAACGGAAGCTGAGATGTGGAACAGTCTCTCACTTGATGAAATATTTTCTAAGAAGCTTCCCTCTTACTCTATTGAAGTTTAGATTAAGAAGGCTGGTGTGCTGGGTATTCTCTTCAAGAAATTTGCCCTTTTCATACACATAAAAATGAATTGTCAGCTTGGCTATCGTCACGGGTATCATCTCTGAAAAACACCTACAGCAAACTCATATTAAAAATGGGATTTACAAAAGAGATCAGCACTGCAGTATATTAGACTGAAGGAGACCAAACAGATTATCTCCCCTCGTTTCACAGGGAAGAAATTGAGGTTCAAGGTCACCCGATGATTTACAAGCAGAGTAGGAAATGTGTCCAAGATCCCTGCCTCTTAGGAGACACGAGATGGTTGTGGTTCCAAGCATCGGCTCTGGGGTCAAACAGTATTGGGATCAAATCCTAGATTTCCCATTTGCTGGTTTGGTGACTTTTAGGCCATTCGTTTTACCTTCTAATACTCAGTTTCTTTGTCTGTGAAATGGGGACAAAGTTGGTACATGCCAAAAATGGTTGTTGTGAGGATTAAGTGAGGTAGCATATGTAGAGGGTTTACTTCAACACCTTGCATAAGTTTAGAGCCCAATAAGTAATAGCTGTAATTATTATCACTGTAAGATTTCACTGATTATAAGAGTCACTATTACTATAATAACAGCTTTTCAGGGCAGACGGAAAAACACTACATTCCTCTGAGCTTGAGATTTATACATGCAACTGCCTACTTGACATCTCCCCTTGCAAGTCTCTCAGGCATCTCAAGTTTGCCTTGTCCAAAAACAAAGTTCATGATTTCCTTCCCTGCCTCCTTCCACCTGTCCTCTCCTGGTGAGGTCTTCTCCTCACCAACCTAATAGTCCAAGCCCAAAACCTGGAATTTATCTGTAATTATGTCCTTTTCATTTCCCTCCACATCCAATATACCAGCAAATGCAGTGCAGTCAGATATATATATATGAGAACAACCTTTGCCATTTCAACACGTTCTACATGTACAATTCAGTGACATTAATTACATTCATCATATTGGTTAATCATTACCACTACCTGTTTCCAACTTTTTCCATCACTATTGACAGCAACTCAGTGCCCTCTAAACAACGACCCCTCTTTACCCGTCCCTCCCATCCCTGGTAATCACTAATAACTTTGGTCTCTACACATTTAGCTATTCTAGATATTTTATATATGTGGGATCATACAGTATTTGTCCTTTTGTGACTAACTTTGAAATACATTTTGAATGCAACCACTTCTCTCAATCTACACAGTCTAGTCCAAGTCCAAGCCCCTTCATCTTTGGGTGAGTACTCCGTCAACAGCCTTCTAACAGGTCTCTTCATTTCAACTCTTGTTGCCTTCTAATTCATCTTCTAAAAATATAAATCAGACCTTTTCTCGTCTCTGCTTTAATTCAATTCAACCATTATTTATTGAGCATGACTGTGTACCAAAGGAGCCCTGGTGGTACAGTGGTTAAGCGCTTAGCTGCTAACCGAAAGGTCAGCGGTTTGAACCCACCAGCCGTTCCATGGGAGAAAGATGTGGCAGTCTGCTTCTGTAAAGATTTACGGCCTTGGAAACCCTATAGGGCAGTGCTGCTCTGTCCTATGGGGTCACTATGAGTCAGAATCGACTTGACAGCAATTGGGGGAAGGAAGGAGAAATATATGCCAGATACTTCCGTAGGTGATGGGAATTTTATCAGTGAACAAAATACACAAAATCCTTGACTTCCTGGAATTTATATCGTTTTTTCCTTTATAGCACTTACTGTAATTTGTAAGTATGCCTCTATTTTTTCTTCCTTTTTATCAACTGTCTTCCCCATTATGCCATTAGCTCCAAGAAGGAAGAGATTATATTCAATTTTTAAACATTGTATGCTCAGTGTCAAGCATGGTATGTTACACATGGTAGGCACCCAACAAATAATGTCAAATGAATGCATCACGTTAAATGTGCACATAAAATTATAAGTAGGGCGACTATATATCCTGGTTTGCCTGGGACAGTACTGGTTCATACCTGTTGTCCCAGTGTAATTATTAATAGCTCCCCCTTTCACTCTCAAAAATTTTCTGAATTAGACAATAAATTAGAATTTATTTATATGTTTACTATAGTTATTTATATAGTGAACATACAAATAAATTGCTTGATAAAGTAGAGGGTCAGTGACAAAGAGGAAGACCCTCAAAGAGATGGATTGACACAGTGGCTGCACAATGGGCTCCAACATAGCAGCGATTGTAAGGATGGCGCAGGACAAGGCAGGGTTTTGTTCTGTTGTACAGAGGGTCGATATGAGTCAGAACCAACACGATGGCAACTAACAGCAACAACAACATATATATTTGCATGTGTCCAATTTACATTGGCACAACCTGATTTCAGAAACATTAAAATCCAAACCAAGTATCTGTCTTGAAATCATAGGATTACTAATATTTTCTCTCCCTTACTGCATGATTTCTTTACGTGGCTACAATCCCAGTGCAGTAAAAATTATGCAAGTCATCAAGCTCCATCCCCACTGATGTGCAACATTTGAAGCAGGCATAATGAATAAAGTACAGCATGCTGCATTTAGCACTCCGCTCCCTGCTGGATACTACACTAAGCACTGAAAGAGACCAGGGCCCCTTCCCCCTGGACTTTCCCAAGAAAGACAGACAGCACAAACCTAGCTCTCTACACAGGACCTGAGGGAGTAAATGGTGTTTCCTTGGGTAGTTTACACCAAGGATTGTTGTTTGTTGTTGTTGTTAGGTGCCATCGAGTTGGTTCCAACTCATAGCAACCCTCTGTACAACAGAATGAAACACTGCCCGGTCCTGTGCCATCCTCACAATCATTGCTGTGTTTGAGCCCACGGTTGCAGCCACTGTGTCAGTCCATCTCATTGAGGTCTTCCTCTTTTTCGCTGACCCTCTACTTTACCAAGCATGATTTCCTTTTCCAGGGACAGGTCCCTCCTGATAAAATGTCCAAAGTATGTGAGACGAAGTCTCACCATTCTCGCTTCTAAGGGGCATTCTGTCTGTACTTCTTCCAAGACGAATTTGTTCGTTCTTCTGGCAGTCCATGGTATATTCAGTGTTCCTCAGTAACACCATAATTCAAAGGCATCAGTTCTTCTTTGGCCTTCCTTATTCATTGTCTAGCTTTCACACACATTTGAGGCGATTGAAAATACCATGGCTTGGGTCAGGTGCATCTTAGGCCTCAAGGTGACATCTTTGCTTTTTAACACTTTAAAGAGGTCTTTTGCAGCAGATTTGCCCAAATGCAATGCGTCATTTGATTTAACTGCTGCTTCCATGGGCGTTGATTGTGGATCCAAGTAAAAATGAAATCTCTGACAACTTCAATATTTTCTCCATTTATCATGTTTATCATAAGCAAATTTAGGTTGAAGCTGAAGGAAATTAAAACAACTCCAGGAGAGCCAAAGCACAACCTTGAGTATATCCCACCTGAATTGAGAGACCATCTCAAGAACAGATTTGATGCAGACCAATTTGACCGAAGACCAGACAAGTTGTGGGATGATATCAAGGACGTTATACATGAAGAAAGCAAAAGGTCATTAAAAAGACAGAAAAAAAAAAAAAAGACAAAAATGACTGTCAGAAGAGACTCTGAAACATGCTTTTGAATGTCGAGTAGCTAAAGAAAAAGGAAGAAATGATGATTTCAAATGATTTTCAATGATTTCAAAGGGCAAGTTGAGATGACAAAGTAAAGTATAATGACATGTGCAAAGACCTGGAGTTAGCAAACCAAAAGGGAAGAATATGCTCAGCATTTCTCAAGCTGAAGGAACTGAAGAAAAAATTCAAGACTTGAGTTACAACATTGAAGGATTCTATGGGGAAAATATTGAACAATGCAGGAAGCATCAAAAGAAGATGAAAGGAATACATGGCGTCACTGTACCAAAAAGAATTGGTCGACATTCAACCATTTCAGGCGGTAGTATATGATCGTGAACTAATGGTACTGAAGGAAGAAGTCTAAGCTGCACGGAAGGCATTGACGAAAAACAAGGGTCCAGGAACTGATGGAATACCAATAGAGATGTTTCAACAAAGGAATGCAATGCTGGAAGTGCTCACTCTTTATGCCTAGAAATTTGGAAGACAGCTACTTGGCCAACTGACTGGAAGAGATCCATATTTGTGCCCACTCCAAAGAAAGGTGATCCAATGGAATGCAGAAATTATCAAACAATATCATTCATATCACATGAAAGTAAAATTTATGCTGAAAATAATTCAAAAACGGTTGCAGCAGTACATTGAAAGGGAACTACCAGAAATTCAAGCTAGATTCAGAAGAGTACATGGAACGAGGCTATATATACATATATACCAAGGATTAGTTTGTTTTTTATCTTCAGGGTTGACTTTATTTACAGTTAAGCCTTGCTTTATAGAAAAAACGTGTATAATTTCTATAAACCATCATCCACAAGTACTAGCAAAATTTACTCATAGGAGTTGGTGGTTCAGTAGTAGAATTCACACCTTTCATGCAGAAGACCTGTGTTCAATTTCTGGCAAATGTTTCTCATGCGCAGCCAACATCCACCTGTCAGTGGAGGCTTGCATGTTGCTATGATGCTGAACAGACTATGATTCCAGACTAAGACAGCCTAGGAAGAAAGGCCTGGTGATCTACTTTCAAAAATCAGCCAGTAAAAACCCTATGGATCACAATAGTCTGATTCGAAACTGATCATGGGGATGGAGCAGGATGGGTCAGCATTTCATTCCGTTGTGCATGGGGTCACCATGAGTCGGGAGCAGCCTCAGTGGCAGCTAATAACAACAGAATCTTACCCCTTACCCCATTTTACAAAATAAGGAGCATTTGTAATGGGAGTGGATGTTTCTGAATTCCTCTACTACAAAGTCAGGTTTGTGAATATCAGTCCTTCTCCAAGGAGAACCACAATAGTGGCTGAGTGACAATGACAATGAGGAGGAGCCCAGGCTCCGTTTCTGATTCATTATAAGGAATGGTTCTGGTCCTGCTTGATGCTTCCTCCCTGGAAAATAAGAACTGCAATGTAATGATGACAAAGAAGGTAACTTCTAAGGCCTGATACGAATCAGGCAGGATAAGCTAAAGAAAAAAAGCAAAAAATGAAAGTGTAAGAGAAAGAATGAATCTCAGGAGTTTTAACATACATCACTAGCTCTCAGAGTTTTTGTCCCCTCCCCCCCATCAGGAAATTAAACAGTAATGCATTACTATCATCTAATCTACAGCTTATAATCAAATTTTGTTAATTATCCCCAATAATGGCCTCTAGCTATTTCCCCCTTTGGTCCCAACTTTTTAAGAATGTAAAAATTTGAGAATCTGACTCTCAAAACCCTTTATCAATTGTTCCCTCTTCTGTGCATCTTATTAATTTTACTTTTCTAGGGCTCCCTCACTGAACACAAACATAAAACATAAGCATGAAGACCCTTCCAGAGTAAAATTGTCCATGGGCCCTCCCTCTCTTCTGCTCCCCACCGTTCCTAGCTAGCTGCTTCATTATGTACTTTTTTAATTGCTTTGTTCTTTAGGGATTAATTTTGCACTTATCTTCACTAACCGTAAAACTTTAACAACATACTGTTAAGCTGCGTCTGTTTGGCTGCTGATTTGTAATTGCAAAGAAACCGCTTTGCCACAGCAGAGAAGGCTTCCTCTCAGTGTTTTCAGATGCCTTTTCTGTACCACTGGCATGGCAGAATAACTGTTTCTGGTCTGCTTGGTGTACCAAGCTCCCCTCGTGCATGGACATCACAAGTAGGGAAAGACTCTCAAATCTGAGGTTTAGGCCACACAGTCCCTACAGAGTTCATTTCTCACAGGCACATGAAGTTTAGCCCCACACATCCCAGAGGATAAGGCCTCATAGGCTCCAGGTTGCTCAGACCTCAAGGGCCCTGGGAATTTAAAGCCCCACAGGTCTCAGGAGGACATGGTTAGTGGCACACATTCCAACAGAGAAGGGCTATCTATGGCTGACCACCTAGGAGGAAATAAAAATACCAAACTCGGCTCTCAAGGTCAAGTTCGTAATTTCCCAGGGCTTGGACCCTACCTACAAACAGGTACTAGGTTGCCAGTCTTCAAGGAGGAGGACAGATCTCTTCCTCCCTTCAAGGTCAAATGAAATCTCTAAACTCCCTGCCTCCTGTCAATCTCCACACACATACACATTCCCTCATTAACCCTTTGAAATCCGTCTCCTATCCCCAACCCTGGATTCCAACTGTATTTGGAGTCTTAGCGCTGCACTGAGTGTCCTTTTTCCACTCTCATCTTCAGAGTACAAGCTGATGATTTTGAGCACAGGCTTTGGTGTCAGACAGAACTGTGTTCCAATACAAGCTCTACCACTTTCTTTCTATGAGACCTGGGCCAGCAACTCAACCTCTCCGAGCCTTAGTGTTCTCATCTATAAAATGAGGATAATAATTCTGGCCTCCCGTGGTTCTTGGGAGGATTAAATGATATGCAGTATAAAACTCACTAGAATATAAGCTCTGTGAGGGCAGAACCTAAGCTATCTTGTTTATTGCTGTACACCTGATGCTTAGCGCAATGTGGAGAACGGTAAATATTTGTTAATAAATATGATAAAACAAAACAAAATAAACCCAAACCTGTTGCCATCAAGTTGATCCCGACTCATAGTGACCCCATAGGACAGGGTAGAACAGCCCCCACAGGGTTTCCAAGGAGTGGCTGGTGGATTCGAACTGCCGACCTTTTGGTTAGTAGCTGAGCTCTTAACCACTCTGCCACCAGGGCTCCACAAATATTCTAAGCACATAACAAACATTGTCTGAATGGTAGCTATTATCATTAGTATTCATCTTAGCTTGCCAATTGCATTCCTGAAACACTCTCTTCCCCTGGCATCTGTGATTTTTGTTTACCAAACCAGCTCCTATCTTTCCAGCCAGGTTTTCTCTATAACTATGGGCACCACCCTACTATCCCCTTCTCCCATACCCAGGCTCAGCCCTAAAATCTTCTCTTCTCAGTCCAAACTTTCATCATCACTGGGCATCCCCATCTTCTTATCTTCAGTGGACCCACAAAGGCTACCTCATCCCCTTGTCTCATCTTCAAGTCTTTCTTCTCTTTGCCTCTAGTTATATAGTTCTGGTTTCCTGTTAAAATCAGAATTCAGGTATCAAAGTTATCTATACCTTAATGCCAAGTTCATGACAAAAGTAGCATAAGAAATGTTCACTGTATGAATGAGTAGATGGATGAATAATGAACATTTTTGATCATTTCTATTGTTATTTCTAATATTAAACTGTCCCATTTCCCCCATCAAACCAACTCCATCCCTAACTCCTTTTTCTTAGCCAATGGCACCTCCAAACCTTCCATCATCTGGGTTTGAAATCTCAATGTCGTCTTCGTTGGACCTTTAATAACTCATTTATAAGGACCAGGAAAGGCTAGGTCTTGACCTTCAGTAATCACTCAAATTATTGTTAAAATCAAACATAGTGCTAAAGGAACATGTGGACAATGCCTTAGCTATAGCTTTGAGTCACTGGAAAAATTCCTTTAGTTAAGTATGAAGGCCCAGATGCATTTTTCAAACTCGAAACCCGTGCGTGTTTGGTATCTTTAAAATCCTCAGCCTCACAAGACCACATGGATCAACACTTACGCCATTGTACAGCTGCCAGCATTCTGTAGGCCTTACTCCATCACAGTGGCTGATAGACAATGCCAAGAAAGATTCTAATTCATGACAAAATGATACAAAACAGTGGTGGGGCTCAATTTCCCCAACCACACCATTCACACACACACACACACACACACACACACACACACACACACACGCACACACGGGTGCATGCACACACATACACACACACACTCACACACAGCTCTCAGGTTATTCTGTACTCCAGCTCCAGCTGATTTGAGCCAGCCATAGCATTTAGAAGCAACCAGAGACTAGAATCCAATTTAAGGTGTTTAATTTTCTCTGTCTCCAGGGATGGGAAGTAAGAGAATCCGCTTGCGGCCTTTCTCTGAGATGTTACATCTGGAGACTGCCTGAAACCTTTTTAGCTGAGGGAAGATGCTGGTCTCCACACCACTTCTCTTCATTCTCAAGCCTCTCTAACTGTGCTCTCGAAGACTAACTTGCTTTACCTGAAACTGTGGTATCCGTTGTTTTTAATTAAATTCCTCATGGCTGGGTGAGAACAGCCATGGGGCTAGCAGTGAGCTGAGATTACTCAGACCTCTGAGGTCCAGGGCCTCTGGGGAGAACCATATAACCAGCCTAGGATGTGCTTCAGCGCACAGCTGGCTAAATAAGCACAAAGTAACCTGCCTGGACTTCTTTCACAGGTAATTTTAGCAAAGTTCTTAGCCTTTGACCTTAGATATATTTTTTAAAGTCTCAAATGATAGCAGTACCTCTTGTAGGCAGTTGCTATTGCTTTCTCTTTCTGGCTCTCGCAACCCAGATTTCTGACTTCCTGTGTCTCACTCCCGTTTGGCAGCTCCTCAATCTATCTCCTTTCTGACTCTCTGGACTCTGGTTTCTGCTCAGCTCTTGACTCTTCTAGCCCCTCAAGTTTTGAAGTCTCCTTTGATCTCAGGTGACAACTTTGTGTAGTATTAATGGATCCAGGCCCCGGCCCTCACGAGGAATTTGGGCCTGAATCACCAAGTACTGAAACAGTACTTCAACCATTTTTGAAGCAATGCTGGCCCAGGCTAGACCCTGAAATAAAACTCTATGCCATCGATGATTTTAAACCCTGAAGGTAGAGGTGGATAAGCAACACGATGCAGTGATTAAGGCACGAGCTTTGAAACTAGTCAGGCTGGTTTTAATCTTGAGTGATCTTGGGGAGGAGGGGAGGTATATAACCTTATTACCACCGGGTTCTTCATTTATAAAATGAGGATGACAACCTAGACCTCACAAGGCTGATATAAAAGTCAATATGATAAGATACACAAAGAGATTGGCAAATAGCACCCAATAAGTGGAAGTTCCTCCTCTTATTAGTATTAATATTAGTATCATCATCTTCCAAACTGGTGGCCTAATACTGACTACTGATTATCAGCTAAACTGGTACCAACTGTGGAATGTGTATCTGGTTTATGAAATAAAAACCATCTTTTATTGCCAAGAGTTTATGTCACTAAACCAAATCTTAAGACATTCTAGACTTCAAAAGGCCCATATTGATAACCCAGTAAATGTTTGAATTCTACCAGCACTGGGTCATCCACTGTAAGTGTACATTTTTGTTTCACTTACGTCATTGCTGAAAATGTTGGACAAGCCAAGATGACAAAAGAGCCCACCAAAGGGTACCTTTTGCTACTGACTACTTGTCTTTTTTTAAAATTCTTTCCCATCTGATAACTCTACCTCACTCATCTCTTTGTCATGGTTTAAATTATGTCCCCCCAAAAATGTGTGGCCATGATTCCCAGAATTGTGTGGTTGGCCTCGTTTTTATGATTGTAATTTTACGTTAAAGAGGATTAGGGTGGGATTGTAACACCACCCTTACCCGGGTCACATCCCTGATCCAATGTAAAGGGAGATTCCCTAGGGTGTGGCCTGCACCACCTTTTACCTTACAAGAGATAAAAGGAAAGGGAAGCAAGCAGAGAATTGGGGGACCTCATACTATCAAGAAAGTAGTGCCGGGAGCAGAGCGCATCCTTTGGACCAGGGTGCCTGCGCAGAGAAGCTCCTAGTCTGGGGGAACACTGAAGAGAAGAAGGCCGACAGAGAGAAAAAGACTTCCCCTGGAGCTGACCCCCTGAATTAGGACATTTAGCCTACTTTAACTGTGAGGAAATAAACTTCCCTTCGTTAAAACCATCCACTTGTGGTATTTCTGTTATAGTAGCACTAGATGACTAAGACAATCTTCAATCCTTCTTTTCAGCCCCACAACCCATTATAGGCCCCTGGTTCCCAACCTTAGAGTCTAGCCACCGCCATTTTCTTTCTCAGTTGTCTATCTGCTCACGCCAACCCAACTCCCAGGAACACCTGCCCTCCTCTTCTCTACCTGACAAACACCCACTTATCCCTCAGGACACAGTCTAAAGGCCACCTCCTTTGAAGCTTCAACCAACTCCCATGGGTAGAATGGTCACCACCTTCTTCGCACTCTTGCAATACATAGAGAATCTTTTATCTTTGCCAGTTTGATAGTAATCAGGTTGTGCTTTAGTTAGCCTTTTAATCAGAATTATACTCACAGTGATGAATTTTCATCCAGTAAGTATTTTCTGGAGTGAATGTCACTAACACACTTTAATTCTCTTGATCAATTTTCTACATAAAATTCAGTTAAAATATTTCATTTTCTATTAATTTTCCAGTTTTAGTTTACCAGAGTTGTTTTTATTGAGGTTAGTATTTTTTGCATCGATTTTACAACTAAGATATGATTCATCCATCAGTATTTTTTGGTCCATATCACATTGTCCAGCTATGGCCACCATCACAGGGTTTTCTTTGTGGTAATGATTTCAACCAAGTTTAGTTTTCTTGAATCAAACTTTGCAGATGTAAATGATGTTGATACCCAATTATTCAGTTAATTTTTTAGTTTTTAAAATGTTACTGTGGTCAATCTTATTTGTTGCTTTAGCTTGTGCTGATTATCTTTACAATTACTCACGGCTGGAAATAGAATAATAGTTCGCATTTTTTTTGTTTTAGCAATACTGCAAGAAAAATTATGAGCAGGTTCTCTCAGTTGTATACTTACTATCCTTGCCATTGATGGATAAAAGAACAAAGAAAGTCATTGGAGTCAAAACGGAGGGATCAAAACATTCTGTTTATGCTCATGACTGTTTTGTCTATCTTCTATTAAACTGGTACTTAGAACATCTTAAGGTAGTTTTGTCTCCAGCTAGATTGAGAGCCACTCAAAGGCAAGGTCTGTGCCATTTATCCCTGATATCCTAGCATCTGAAAAATGGGTGTTTGAAAAATGAATGAATGAATCCACAGGGAGATCATGAGAAACTATGTCAGATTCCTTGTTGAAGGCCACTACACTATTGAATATACCATGGACTGCCAAAAGAAAGAAGAAATCTGTCTTGGAAGAAGTATAGCCAGAATGCTCCTTAGAAGCAAGGATGTCGAGACTACGTCTTACATACTTTGGACATATTATCAGGAAGATCAGTCCTTGGAGAAGGACATCATGCTTGGTAAAGTAGAAGGTCAGCAAAAAAGAGGAAGACCCTCAATGGGATGGATTGACACAGTGGCTGTAACAATGGGCTCAAGCATAACAATGATCATGAGAATGGTGCAGGATTGGGCAGTGTTTCGTTTTGTTGTACACAGGGTCACTATGAGTCGGAACTGACTCGATGGCACCTAAAGCAACGACAACGACACACTATGCCTTGCTATCCAAGGCATAATGGCTTCTGAAGCTACCCTTCTTGGATTCAAGTCTCAGCTTTACCACTTGCTAGTCATGTGATCTTGGGCAAGTTATATCACCTCTGACTTCAGTGTATACTTCTGTAAGTGGGGATAATAATAATACCTACATCGTAAGGTTGCTGTGAGGATGGAAAGTGCTTAGAACAGTAGCTGGAATATAATAAGTGTTACATGACCATTAACTATTATTATTAACTCATAAACATGATCTAGCTTTCTAGAACAGACCAAGAGGCGGTCATGCCTTGACATGTCCCATTGGGAGGGAGCTCACTATCCCACTAGGCATCCATTCCTTTTTTGTTTTTTAATGGTTCTAATATTTATTCCTTCTATTGAATTGTCAAATACATCCTTACAGCTTCTAGCCACAGGTCATAGTTCTGACCTTCTGAGATATGTAGAATATATAGAGAACATATTTTCTTACTTGACTGGGCTTCAAATTCAAAGTTGTTTACTGAGCACATGATAGGTTTCAGGTATCATTATGAAAATTAGGTAGACATAAGTCTTGACATCAAGTATTTTAAAGTTTGTTCTACTGGTTGATATTTGTGTTTCTTTCAGATGTTCTCCTCTTTTGAATCCAGGACCTAGTCTCCAGGATGCAAGGCTTGCAAGCTTACATCCATCCTGTGGACTCACAAACATAATATAAAGCCTATATAACAGATATTGTATGGCATTGGTACAATAGTCTATTGTACTAGTGAATAGACCAGCAGATCAATGGAACCAGAATAGAAAATCCAGAAAAAGATCCAAATGTGTATGGCAATTCAGTGTACAATAAAGGTAACACTGCAAATCAGGGAGGAAAAGATATTATTTTAAACAGAAGGCGTTGGGATAAACAGATGGCCATATAGAAAAGGAACACTTTGGATCTATTCCTTGCACGATACATCAGGATAAATTCTGAATGAATTAGGGATTAAAATGTAAAAAATACAATCATACAAGTATCAGAAGAACACATAGGTGAATTTCTCTACAACCTGAGAGTGGATAAGTTTTTCCTACAACTGAAATCTGAAAGCAAGAAGGAAAAAGACTGTGTATTTGCTTACATTTAAAAAAAAGCCTTTGCATTGCAAAAAACACTATAAGCAATTCAAAAGACAACTAACAATCTGGGAGAAATATTTGCAATTTATATTATAGGCAAAGTATTACCATTCCTAATGTGTAAACAGATTCTAAAAATAGAGAAAAGAAAACAGCTCTTTAAGAAAGTGGGCAAAAGATATGAACGGCTCACAAAGAAAAAAAGAAATGCAAATGGCCATAATCATATGAAAAGCTGTTCAACCTAGCTCTTAATAAGAGAAATGCATATTAAAACTACTCTGAAAGCCATTTCTCATCTGTCAGATTGGCAAAAACCCAAATAATCTGCAACATACTTTGTTGATAAGGCTGTGAGGAAACAGGAATTTTCATTATTGCTGGTAGGAAAAGCACAACCCCTGTGGAGTCACATTTTAAGATGTCTAGCATGATTACACATGTATTAACCCCTTGACCTTGCAATTCCACTTTTAGGAATTTATTTGAAAGGTACCTGGTAAAAATATGAAAAAAATATGCACAAGACTATTAATTATAGCACTATATTCTCAAAAAGAAACTAGTAGAATAAACTACTAAGCAAAATGAAACAAATGAACCTGTATATTAGGCTGCCAGGATTACCATTCAAACAGTGGAGTACTATGCAGCTGTAAACAGGAATGAGGACTATCTCCGTATATGATTACAGAACAACTTTCAGAATGTGTGTGTGTTTTCAATCATATATATATATATATATGTATGATTGAATAGTGTTCCCCAAAAGAATATGTTGAAGTCCTGACCCCCCAAAAACCCATTGTTGTTGAGTTGATTCCGACTCATAGTGACCCTATAGGACAGAGTAGAACTATCCCGTAGGGTTTCCAAGGAGCAGCTGGTGGATTTGAACTGCTAACCTTTTGGTTTACAGCCAATCTCTTAACCACTACACCACCGGGGCTGTGAATATGACCTTGTCTGAAAATAGGATCTTTGAAGATGTTATCCATTAAGTTCACATAAGGTCATACTGGAGTTGGTGGGTCCTAATCCAATATGAACAGCATCTGCGGTGCAATGGATCACTTCTGTGTGGCCTTTCTAGCCATGATCTTGTAACTCCCACCCAAGTGATTGGGTGGGACTGTGCAAATAAGGCAATTGTGGCCCACAAAGGGGATTTGTTGGTTTTGCCTTAAAAGAGAGCCAATCCCAGACAGAGAGAGAATCCACCACCACCAAGCAAGAAGAGCCAGGAGTGAGCGGAATGTGTCCTTTGGACCTGGAATCCCTGTGCTGAGACTGTCCTAGACCCAGGAGACAGAGCTGTAACACGGAGAGAAGCAGTGGCAGAGAAACAGCAGTGGGAGAAACCGGTAGGAGATGATGCAGTGGGCTTCCTGGCCCATGGAGCAAGAAAGGCAGAGGCCGAGGGCCAGGGGGAGGCCTGCCTGTGGGTATGGCTGGGAAGAGGCTGTCCTGATGGAAGAACTGTATCTTGACCATTCCTGAACCTGAATGGTAACCTGTTACTTCCCTAATAAACCCCATAATCATAAATATGGTTTGTGAGTTCTGTGTGGCCATTGCAATGACTTATCGAACTCAGCAGAGAAGCAGAGTGCTGTCGGAGGGACAGTTGGTGTCAGAGTTGGCAAAGATGGCGGAGAGAGGAGGCATGTCTGACCTCTGCCTCATAGGAATCAGCCTTGGGCTGTTGATCTTGATTCTCTTTTCTCCAGTGAAGTTAGAGGAGGTCAGATACCACTCCCACACCAGTTTTACAGCATCCTTATAAAAGAGTCACATAGAGGGAAGATGACCATAAAGACAGAGACAGAGATTGAAGTTATCTACAAACCAAGGAATGGCAGGGATTGCCTCGAGCCACCAGAAGCTAGGAGAGAGGCATGGAACAGATTCTCCCTCAGAGCCCTCAAAGGAATAAACCCTAATTTTGGACTTCTAGCCTCTGGAAGTGTGACAATGAATTTCTGCTCTTATAAACCAACTAATTTGTGGTACTTTGTTATTGCAGCCTTAGGAAACCAATACTGCATATACATGTACTGTATATAAACAAAGTAGTAACAAGTGTGCATAGTGTGCTGCTACTACTTATCTAAGGGGAGATGTGAATATATATACGTATTTGCTTATATTTTTTAAAGTGTAAAGTGAACAAACACACACATAATAAATATTTACCTTAGAGGTAGAGAAGGAACAGGATGGAGAGGACAGTGATACCAGCTATACTTTCCTGAGTATGCCTTGTGCTGTAGATTTGACTTTAAACCAAAACCCAAACCCATTGCCGTCGAGTTGATTCTGACTCATAGTGAACCTATAGGACAGAGTAGAACTGCTTCATAGGGTTTCCAAGGAGCGGCTGATGGATTTGAACTGCCAACCTTTTGCTTAGCAGCCGAGCTCTTATCCATTATGCTACCAGGGCTCCAGATTCGACTTTGGAACTATGTAAATTTTTTTTTTGTATTAAATTGTTTTCCTTTTATTTACTTTATGCAGTTTTACCCAATTATTGGCTCCCATTTCAGTGACATAGCTTTTTTTTTTTAATTTTATTTTATATATATATTTTTTGTTGTTGAAGTTTAAGTGAAAGTTTACAATTCAAGTTTGTCTCTCATACAAAAATGTATACATACATTGTCATGTGACCCTAATTGCTCTCCCTATACTGTGACAGCACACTCCTCCTTTCCATCCCTGATTTCCTGTGTCCATTCAGCCAGCTCCTGACCCTCTGTGCCTTCTCATTTCACCTCTGGACAGGAGCTGCCCATTTAGTCTCATGTATCTACTTGAGTTAAGAAGCACCCTCTTCACGAGTATCATTTTTTGTCCCACAGTCCAGTCCAATCCCTGTCTGAGGTGTTGGCCTCGGGAATTGTTTTAGTTCTGGGTTGACAGAGAGTGCAGGGGCCATGCTTTCTGGGGTTCCTCCAGTCTCAGTCAGACCATTAAGTCTGGTCCTTTTACTAGAATTTGAGTTCTGCATCCCACCCTTCCCCTGCTCCATCAAGGACCCTCCGTTGTGTTCCCTGTCAGGGCAGTCATTGGTGGTAGCCTGGCACCATCCAATTCTTCTGGCCTGGAACTATGTAAATATTTAAATAATTATAAAAGGTTAAATATAAAAAAGAAATTCTAAAAATCAAAAGCAAAATGAAACAAACAAACCTGTGTATTAGGTTGTTAGATTAACCACACAGAGAGGAACTATTTTAGATGACTTTAAATCATGTTAATTTGACCATACATCTCTAGCAGGATATAACCAAAAACCAAAACAAAATAAAAAATGCAAAAATAAATAAATAGATAAATAAATAAATAGACTGTCTCCAGTAATTATATAGGAGGCTTAGTGGCGCAGTGGTTATGCATTTGATTGCTGACGGAAAGATCTGCAATTGGAACACACCAGGAGCTCCGAGGGAGAAAGATGTGGCAGTCTGCTTCCATGAGATTACAGCCCAGAAAACCCTACCGGGCAGTTCTACTTTGTCCTATAATGCTGATTCAGAATCGACTCGATGGCAACAGGTTAGTTAGTAACTATATGTAATCATATTGTGGTGGTACTGCTGTTATTGGTATTCTGAGATGGTTGTGTATGTACTGGGGAATAAAGTAAATGAGTAATTATGTAGGTGCCATTAAAAACCAGAATTTTTGGCATGGGAGAAAGGAAATAAAGACGTGAAATTGATGAGGTTTAATAAAAACCCTGTAGTCCTAAATTTGAATTGGAAAGATCAGCATGAACACTGGAATATTTTATTTCTACAGAAATATTAATAATTTCTACCTCTGAACACTGAAAAGACCTAGAAGCAATGACCAACCCAATAGCAACAAGCACCTCTCGTCTCCATATTGTGGTTTCAAACACCATTTCTCAACAAAAGAAAGCTGAGCTCCTTAGGGAAATGATCTGGGGCAGGAAATTTATAAGATGAACCTAAAAACCCCCGAGAGCAGAGAAACAATCCAAGAATCAAAAAGATTCAGGAGTCAATGTGAATAGGCTCCCAGTGGCCAGAAGTAGAATATTTGTAAATCAATAAGGACGTTAAATGCAATGAACTGAAATACATCAAATACATTTAAATCTCTAAGTTTATAATGATACTAAAAAACCTAACTGGTCACCTTTGGAAGACAGTAGAGAATCAATTCATTCAGTATTCTGAAAGCACATATATGAAGAATTATTTATCCTGATTTTCCCAAATGAAATTTGGTGTACTTCAGGGCAACCAAAGAGTCGATGGTTACAAATTTCTCTTTATAAAAGTTATCTCAGAGGACTCCAGCAAGATGGCGGTCTAGGCAGAAGCACCACGCCGTCCCTCCACAACAAAGATCCGAAAAACTAAGCCAAACAGAGAATCCACAATCCTGA